>NW_027254506.1:0-312500 GCF_044704955.1 Pristiophorus japonicus
CTCCTCCTCCCCCTCCTCCTCCATCCCCCCTCCTCCTCTTGTCCTCCCACTCCATCGTCCCCCTCCTCCTCCATCCCTCCAGCTCCTCCCCCCCCCTCCCTCCTCCTCCCCTCCCCCCCCTCCTCCTCCTCTCCTCCCTGTTGTGTATGGAGAAAAGAGTCAGACTGATCACTGTGAGCTCAAAATAAAGTGCGACCGTAGTCTTTTATTGCAGATCTCCAGAGTGCCTCTCCAACCTGTGAGGCCTCCTTAAATACCTGTGCTCCCAGGGGATTATGGGATCCCTTGGGACTCCAGGGGATGAGCCCTCTGGTGGCTGTGCAGAGTAAATACAAGTCCACATATATGACACACCCCCTGTTCCTCGCGTGACTGGATGGCGGGGGAGTGTGGGGAGGGGCCTCAGGCAAAGGTTGATCACCTGCTAGCTGATTATCTGAAAGCATAAATGGCAGAAGAGTGACGTTGAGGTGAGGGCGGGCAGTGGGGGGGGGCAGGAATGGAGCGGAGAAGGCAGACAGTATCAGGAGCTGGAATGCGGCATGGCCTTCTGGTTTACGGGAGCAGTGGGATGAGAAGCGGGGATGAAGATACCGTTGTTGCCCCTTGTTGACCACGGCGCCCACCAGCTGCGGGTCAATGAGCCGAGGCCCTCGCTCCTCCAGGTCGGAGAGGGGTCACAGTTCAGCATCCCCTCCCCCCCCTCTACAGTCCGCTGCTGTTCCATCCTGTTGTGTGCCATCTCGGTCTGCAAAAGACAGGAGGCTGTGTGAGTAGTCGCCCCACTATGTATGTGGAAGACACGCCTGCCGTGGTTAAATAGCTGTGAATGTTTGCAGAGTGAGCACAGACAGAGGCTCTGAGGCTGCTATATAAGAGTTGTGGAAACATGTACTCACTATGACCACCCGAGTGAGGCCGTTGAATTTCTTGCGACACTGTGTGGGGGTTTCTATCCAACATGGCGCTGCCCGAGGATTGGAGGACTGCTAATGTTGTACCTTTGTTTAAGAAGGGAGAAAGGGATAGACCGAGTAATTACAGGCCAGTCAGCCTAACCTCAGTGGTGGGAAAATTATTGGAAAAAAGCCTGAAGGACATGATAAATCTTCATTTGGAAAGACATGGATTAATCAAGGACAGTCAGCACGGATTTGTTAAGGGAAGGTCGTGTCTGACTAACTTGATTAACCAGGAGGCTCGATGAGGGCAGTGTGTACGATGTAGTGTATATGGACTTTAGCAAGGCCTTTGATAAGATCCCACATGGCAGACTGGTCAGAAAGGTAAAAGCCCACGGGATCCAGGGCAAAGTGGCAAGTTGGATCCAAAATTGTCTCAGAGGCAGGAAGCAAAGGGGAATGGTTGATGGGTGTTTTTGTGACTGGAAGGATGTTTCCAGTGGGGTTCCACAGGTCCCCTCATCCAAATCACTGATACAGATTGTGACTATCTGGGACCCAGGTGTTTCTGGAGGGATGAGCAAAGATTACTGACCCGTGTCGATCTGGTGAACAACACACTCCCACCTGGTCCTGTCTGACTCATGTCTCATTCTCACCTCCCTCCCACACAATACACACTGGGTAATGGCACCCTCTCAGTGCCAGACATGGCTCAGTGAGCAGAACTCACACCTCTGAGTCACAACAGTGTGGGTTCAAGTCCCACTCCAGAGACTTGAGCACAGAAATCTAGGCTGACCCTTCAGTTCCGAGGGAGCGCCGCACTGTCGGAGGGCCAGTACTGAGGGAGTGCCGCACTGTCGGAGGGGCAGTACTGAGGGAGTGCCGCACTGTCGGAGGGGCAGTACTGAGGGAGCGCTGTACTGTCGGAGGGGCAGTACTGAGGGAGCGCTGTACTGTCGGAAGGGCAGTACTGAGGGAGAGCTGCACTGTCGGAGGGGCAGTACTGAGGGAGCGCCGCACTGTCGGAGGGGCAGTACTGAGGGAGTGCTGCACTGTCGGAGGGGCAGTACTGAGGGAGCGCTGCACTGTCGGAGGGACAGTACTGAGGGAGCGCTGCTCTGTCGGAGGGGCAGTACTGAGGGAGTGCTGCACTGTCGGAGGGGCAGTACTGAGGGAGTGCCGCGTTGGCGGAGGGGCAGTACTGAGGGAGCGCCGCACTGTCGGAGAGTTCCTGTATGGGTCTGTTGTGAACACAACGGATTTCATATCCCCGTAAACAGAGTGATATTTCTGGGCTGCCGGCCTCTGTGCTGCAGGAGCAATTGTCGGATTGCTGGGTGTAACAGCGATCACGGCGAATCTAATGCTGAATTTATGTGCTTAGCTTTAGTAATACACACAGGAACACAGGGACAGGAGAAGGCCATTCAGCCCCTCACAGGGACAGGAGGAGGCCATTCAGCCCCTCGAGCCTGTAATGTCTGAAAGCTTGTAATGTTTGTAGCGCCACACTGTGGATGTGGACGTATTGTGTACTGCAACTGCAGAGTTAATAATAAAACAGAACCAGGAAGGTTCCGGAGACTTCCAAGAGAGCTCCCTGCCACGTAGGAAGCTGTGTGTGCTGTGCTCTGTGAATATATCACACACAGGAACAGGAGGAGGCCGTTCAGCCCCTCGAGCTTGTTACACAGGGACAGGAGGAGGCTGTTCTGCCCCTCGAGCCTGTTACACAGGAACAGGAGGAGGCCATTCAGCCCCTCGAGCCTGTTACACAGGAACAGGAGGTGGCCATTCAGCCCCTCGAGCCTGTTACACAGGAACAGGAGGAGGCTGTTCTGCCCCTCGAGCTTGTTACACAGGAACAGGAGGCCATTCAGCCCCTTGAGCCTGTTACACAGGAACAGGAGGAAACCATTCAGCCCCTCGAGCCTGTTACACAGGAACAGGAGGAGACCATAATAATAAACAGAACCAGGCAGATTCTGGAGGCTTCCAAGAGAGCTGCCTGCCATGATAGGAAGCTGTGTGTGCTGTGCTCTGTGAATATATCACATTTGGCGATGAGATGGGATTTTTCAGATGATTTAAAGCTTAAATTTTGTTGGTGAAGGATTCAGCCAGCCAACAGAGATATTTTGGAAGTTTCTGTCTTTGGAAAAAAGCTACAAAATCCGAGGTAAAATACAGCACATGGTGTGAACAGCTAGAGATTTAAATGGCAGATGTATTGGAACATTTGGGAGAATATAGACACGACCGGGAACGTTTTAAAGCATATGTGGATTGGCTAGCAATGTATTTCACTGCAAATAACATAATCGAAGTTCCAGACAATGCAGTCCAGAATCGGGCTGTGTTGGAACATAAGAAAGCGATCTTCTTATCAGAGGTAGGGCCAGCATTATACAAAAACCTTGTAAACCTGCTTGTGCCTGACGAACCAAAGGACACAACGCTTAAAGAGATTTTAACGAAGCTGGAGCAGCACTATAACCCCAAACCGTTAGAAATTGCTGAAAGCTATCGTTTCGGGATTCGGAATCAAAAGGCTGATGATTGTATCAGTGATTACATCGTAGCATTAAAAAAGCTATCAATGCACTGTAATTTTGGAGACTTTCAAAACCGAGCATTACGGGGTCGTTTTGTTTGTGGGGTGAAAAATTATGCGATCAGAAGGAAGTTATTGACGACGAATGACTTGACTTTTGAGCTTCCTTGTCAGACAGCGAGGTCGATGGGCATGGCGGAACAATATTCCTGAGAATTAAATAATAATTACGGTTGTCAGTCAGCCGAGGTAAATCACCTGCAGGTTCAAGGTAAAAGATGGTGGGGGCCCAAAGTCTCAGAAACTAGAAATTCTAACAGGGCGTCGAAGTCGTGCTATAGGTGCCTGGGACAACACATTGCTCAAAGTTGTCCATACGTGAAGGCAGAGTGTTTCTTCTGCAGGAAGACTGGGCATCTCGCGAAGGCATGCCGACTGAAGGGTAAACCAGTTTTCAAAGCTATGAGTAGAAATCCCAAGGGACTACATAGCATGGAAGAACAACAACAGGACGAGGAGATGTTAGAGTTACACGTCATCAGGAGCACGAGGTTAACAGACAGCGATTCGGAAAGCATCATAATCCACATAGCTGCTGCGGGATTCAAGATACCAATGGAAATTGACACGGGTGCCTCCGTGAGTGTAGTACCGGAGTCACTGTACCGCGACAAATTGCATGATTTCCAACTAGAGAAACCCAAGGTCGAGCTGCGAGGCTACTCGGGAGAGAAAATTCCTGTGGTAGGTCATATCACCGTACCGGTGAAATATAAAGATCAATTTCAGAACTTGCCTCTAATAGTAGTGAAAGGAGACAAGTCTGCCTTACTAGGAAGAAATTGGTTGAGCTCACTGAAGCTGGATTGGAGTAAGATTTTCTGTGTGGAAGCGAGATTTTCAACAACGCATGAGGTTATCAAGCAGTATCCGAAGGTGTTCTGTGAATCGGACAGTCCGATCCAAGGCTTCAAGGCTAGTGTCAGGGTACAGAAGGACACTAGATCGGTTTACTACAAGCCACGTTCTGTACCATATGCACTCAAGGAGAAAGTTGAGCAAGAACTCAAAAGACTAGAGACTGAGAACATTATTTGTAAGATAAATCGATGTAATTGGGCTACACCCATTGTTGTTGTACCTAAGTCCGATGGTAAGGTAAGATTGTGTGGTGATTATAAAGTAACCGTAAACCAGGTTCTGGAGGGTAATGTCCCCAATACATTGCTGAATATAGAAGATTTGTTCACAACACTGACAGGTGGTCAGATCTTCTCCAAACTGGATCTTACGAATGCCTACTTCCAGCTTGAACTAGATGAGGAGTCCAAGTCATGTTTGACTATAAATACTCATCTAGGCCTATATCAATTTAATAGACTACTGTTTGGAGTGTCTTCCCCCCCTGCTATATTCCAAGGGGTGATGAACCAGATTTTGCAAGGTATTGAAGGGGTAAGTATGTTATTTGGATGACATACTCATTTCAGCACCAAATAGGAAAATTCATAATAACATATTGAATGAAGTCCTCAAACGGCTAGAGAAGCACAGAGTACGAGTGTCTGCTCGAAAGTGTGAGTTATTTAAAAACTCAGTTGGGTACTTAAGGTACAAAGTAGACAAAGATGGTTTACATCCAACCATGAAAGAATTGGATGCAATTCGAAATGCACCCACTCCCAGAAATGTCACTGAACTTTGTTCATTCTTGGGTCTTTTGAACTATTATGGGAAGTTCCTACTAAATTTGGCTACAGTTTTACATCCACTGAATGAACTTTTGAAAAAACAAGTCCATTGAGAGTGGTCAAAAGAATACGATACAGCATTCAAGGAGTGTAAAAGCAAATTGGTAGAGAGCACCATGTTAGTTCACTATGACATATCTAAGGAGATTAAGCTAGCATGTGATGCCTCTCCGTATGGAGTTGGGGCAATGATCTCTCATGTATCACGTAGTGAGGAGGAGAGACCAATTGCTTTTGCTTCACACACTCTCAGTGCCAGTGAGAGTAATTATGCACAAATTGAAAGGGAAGCTTTGGCATTAACTTTTGGGGTCAAGAAGTTTCACAAATACTTGTATGGTCGTAAGTTTACCATCGTTACGGACCATAAGCCCCGAACAGCAATCCTCCATCCAAAGTCCCCAGTTCCAACATTAGCTGCAGCCCGAATGCAGAGATGGGCTTTGATTTTGTCAACATATACATATGATATTGAATACAGACGATCAGCTGATCACAGTAATGCTGATGCAATATCTAGATTGGCACCATGGCTGGCTCTGCTGCACAGGAGGGCAGGAAAAAGAGTGGGAGAGCGATAGTGATAGGGAATTCAATTGTAAGGGGAATAGATAGGCGTTTCTGCGGCCGCAACCGAGACTCCAGGATGGTATGTTGCCTCCCTGGTGCAAGGGTCAAGGATGTCTCGGAGCGGGTGCAGGACATTCTGAAAAGGGACGGTGAACAGCCAGTTGTCGTGGTGCACATTGGTACCAACGACCTAGGTAAAAAAAGGGATGAGGTCCTACGAGATGAAATTAGTGGAGGACTTTTAAGGAGCTCTTTCATAGTGCGCAACAAAAATATATTCCAGTGAAAAAGAAGGGCGGTAAGAGAAGGGATAACCAGCCGTGGATAACCAAGGAAATAAAGGAAATAAAGGAGAGTATCAAATCAAAGACCAATGCGTATAAGGTGACCAAAATTAGTGGGAAACTAGAGGATTGGGAAAATTTTAAACAACAGCAAAGAATGACTAAAAAAGCAATAAAGAAAGGAAAGATAGATTACGAAGGTAAACTTGCGCAAAACATAGAAATGGATAGTAAAAGCTTTTACAGATATATAAAACGGAAAAGAGTGACTAAAGTAAATGTTGCCCCCTTAGAAGATGAGAAGGGGGATTTAATAATGGGAAATGTGGAAATGGCTGAGACCTTAAACAATTATTTTGCTTCGGTCTTCACAGTGGAAGACACAAAAGCCATGCCAAAAATTGCTGGTCACAGGAATGTGGGAAGGGAGGACCTTGAGACAATCACTATCACTAGGGGGGTAGTGCTGGACAGGCTAATGGGACTCAAGGTAGACAAGTCCCCTGGTCCTGATGAAATGCATCCCACGGTATTAAAAGAGATGGCGGAAGTTATAGCAGATGCATTCGTTATAATCTACCAAAATTCTCTGGACTCTGGGGAGGTACCAGTGGATTGGAAAGCAGCTAATGTAACGCCTCTGTTTAAAAAAGGGGGCAGACAAAAGGCAGATAACTATAGGCCGGTTAGTTTAACATCTGTAGTGGGGAAAATGCTTGAAACTATCATTAAGGAAGAAATAGCGGGACATCTAGATAGGAATAATGCAATCAAGCAGACGCAACATGGATTCATGAAGGTGAAATCATGTTTAACTAATTTACTGGAATTCTTTGAGGATATAACGAGCATGGTGGATAGAGGTGTCCCAATGGATGTGGTGTAGCCAACCAGTTCTCTATCCAGGTCAGTACATTACCCCCAATACCATGTGCTTTAATTTTGCACACCAATCTCTTGTGTGGGACCTTGTCAAAAGCCTTTAGAAAGTCCAAATACACCACATCCACTGGTTCTCCCTTGTCCACTCTACTCGGTACATCCTCAAAAAATTCTAGAAGATTTGTCAAGCATGATTTCCCTTTCATAAATCCATGCTGATTTGGACCGATCCTGTCACTGCTTTCCAAATGCGCTGCTATTTCATCATTAATAATTCATTCCAACATTTCCCCACTACTGACATCAGACTAACCGGTCTATAATTACCCGTTTTCTCTCTCCCTCCTTTTTTAAAAAGTGGTGTTACATTAGCTACCCTCCAGTCCAGAGGAGCTGATGCAGAGTCGATAGACTGTTGGAAAATGATCCACTATTTCTAGGGCCACTTCCTTAAGTACTCTGGGATGCAGACTATCAGGCCCCGGGGATTTATCGGCCTTCAATCCCATCAATTTCAAGAACACAATTTCCCGCCTAATAAGGATTTCCTTCAGTTCCTCCTTCTCACTAGACCCTAGTATTTCCGGAAGGTTACTTGTGTCTTCCTTCGTGAAGACGGAACCGAAGTATTTGTTTAACTGGTCTGCCATTTCTTTGTTTCCCATTATAAATTCACCTGAATCCGACTGCAAGGGACCTACGTTTTTCTTCATTAATCTTTTTCTCTTCACATATCTAGAGAAGCTTTTGTAGTCAGTTTTTATGTTCCCAGCAAGCTTCCTCTCGTACTCTATTTTCCCCCACTTAATTAAATCCTTTGTCCTCCTCTGCTGAATTCTAAATTTCTCCCAGTCCTCAGGTTTGTTGCTTTTTCTGGCCAATTTATATGCCTCTTCCTTGGATTTAACACTATCCTTAATTTCCCTTGTTAGCCACGGTTGAGCCACTTTCCCCATTTTATTTTTACTCCAGACAGGGATGTACAATTGTTGAAGTTCATCCATGTGATCTTTAAATGTTTGCCATTGCCTATCCATCGTCAACCCTTTAAGTATCACTCGCCAGTTTATTCTAGCCAATATCGAAGTTACCTTTCCTTAAGTTCAGGACCCTAGTCTCTGAATTAACTGTGTCACTCTCCATCTTAATAAAGAATTCTACCATATTATGGTCACTCTTCCCCAATGGGCCTCACACAACAAGTTTGCTAATTAGTCCTTTCTCATTATACATCACCCAGTCTAGGATGGGCAGCTCAATAGTGGGTTCCTCGACATATTGGTCAAGAAAACCATCCGCAATACACTCCAGGAAATCCTCCTCCACCGTATTGCTACCAGTTTGGTTCGCCCAATTTATATGTAGATTAAAGTCGCTCATGATAAGTGCTGTACCTTTATTGCACATGTTGTGTATGGAGAAAGAGTCAGACTGAATACTGAGCTCAAAGTAAAGTGTGACCTTAGTCTTTTATTGCAAGTCTCCTGAGTGCCTCTCCAACCTGTGAAGCCTCCTTAAATACCTGTGCTCCCAAGGGATTATGGGATCCCTTGGGACTCCAGGGGATGAGCCCTCTGGTGGCTGTAGAGAGTAAATACAAGTCCACATATATAACAACACTCCCCCCCAAACTCAATAGTGTAACTATTTACAATGTGAGTCGATCTGGGGCCCTTCTTGCCCTGGTTGATCGTCTCGGTGTGAAAGCTGGTGTTGTTGAATCATTTGTTGGGCCCTCTATGGGCTGCTGTGCAGCTGGCCTTGCTGGGCTGCCTGGTGTGTTGGGCCCTGCTGGGCTGCTGTGGATGATGGGTTCTGCTTCGTGGTCAACCATGGTGTCGGTTGCCACTGGTGTGTATGTTGGGAGATCAACAAAGGTCAGGTCCAAGGTGGGTTGCTCAGGGTAGTCCGTGAATCTGAGTTTGGTTTGATCCAAGTGTTTCCGGTGAATGAGTCCATTTGAAAGTTTGACCTGAAATACCCTGCTCCCCTCTTTGACCACAATAGTGCCAGAAAGCCACTTGGGACCTTGTCCATAATTTAGTACAAATACAGGATCATTGATTTCAATCTCACGTGACACATTTGCACTATCATGGTATGCACTTTGTTGAAGCCGCCTGCTCTCTACCTGTTCATGTAGATCAGGGTGAACTAACGAGAGCCTTGTCTTAAGTGTTCTTTTCATGAGCAGTTCAGCAGGTGGGATCCCAGTGAGTGAGTGGGGTCTCGTGCGGTAGCTAAGCAGGACTCGGGATAGGTGAGTCTGCAGTGAGCCTTCAGTTACCCTCTTCAAGCCTTCCTTGATGGTTTGTACTGCTGTCTCTGCCTGACCATTGGACGCTGGTTTAAACGGGGCAGATGTGACATGTTTGATCCTGTTACGGGTCATGAATTCTTTGAACTCAGCACTGGCAAAACATGGCCCGTTGTCGCTCACCAGGACATCGGGTAAGCCGTGCGTGCCGCAGGCTTTCAGTGGTGGCAGCGGACGTGCTAGCCGACATTATCTCACATTCAATCCACTTGGAGTACACGTCTACAACCACAAGGAACATTTTACCCAATAACGGGCCTGCATAGTCGACGTGTACCCGAGACCACGGTTTGGAGGGCCCAGACCATAAACTTACCGGCGCCTCCCTGGGTACATTGCTTAACTGCGAGCATGTATTACATCTGTGAATGCAGGTCTCTAAGTCCGCATCGATACCGGGCCACCACACGTGGGATCTGGCTATCACTTTCATCATTACGATGTCTGGGTGGGTACTGTGGAGGTCATTGATGAAGGTGTCTCTGCCCTTCTTGGGGACCACTACACGATTGCCCTACAGAAGGCAGTCTGCCTGTATAGACATTTCATCTTTGCGCCGCTGGAACGGCTTTATCTCTTCCTGCATTTCCACTGGGACATAGAAACATAGAAACATAGAAAATAGGTGCAGGAGCAGGCCATTCAGCCCTTCTAGCCTGCACCACCATTCAATGAGTTCATGGCTGAACATGCAACTTCAGTACCTCATTCCTGCTTTCTCGCCATACCCCTTGATCCCCCTAGTAGTAAGGACTACATCTAACTCCTTTTTGAATATATTTAGTGAATTGGCCTCAACAACTTTCTGTGGTAGAGAATTCCACAGGTTCACCACTCTCTGGGTGAAGAAGTTTCTCCTCATTTCGGTCCTAAATAGCTTACCCCTTATCCTCAGACTGTGACCCCTGGTTCTGGACTTCCCCAACATTGGGAACATTCTTCCTGCATCTAACCTGTCTAAACCCGTCAGAATTTTAAACGTTTCTATGAGGTCCCCTCTCATTCTTCTGAACTCCAGTGAATACAAGCCCAGTTGATCCAGTCTTTCTTGATAGGTCAGTCCCGGGAATCAGTCTGGTGAATCTTCGCTGCACTCCCTCAATAGCAAGAATGTCCTTCCTCAAGTTAGGAGACCAAAACTGTACACAATACTCCAGGTGTGGCCTCACCAAGGCCCTGTACAACTGTAGCAACACCTCCCTGCCCCTGTACTCAAATCCCCTCGCTATGAAGGCCAACATGCCATTTGCTTTCTTAACCGCCTGCTGTACCTGCATGCCAACCTTCAATGACTGGTGTACCATGACACCCAGGTCTCGTTGCACCTCCCCTTTTCCTAATCTGTCACCATTCAGATAATAGTCTGTCTCTCTGTTTTTACCACCAAAGTGGATAACCTCACATTTATCCACATTATACTTCATCTGCCATGCATTTGCCAACTCACCTAACCTATCCAAGTCACTCTGCAGCCTCATAGCATCCTCCTCGCAGGACACTGGACCAACTCCCATGAAGCACACAGCTTTTGACTAGAGATAATAAGGGGTCCTGGCTTGTCCAGGTTTTGATCTGCCGGGCAGTGACGGGTGATTGCTCACTCTCAAATACTTCCATAACCATGGTTAGATCTGCGGGCTGCGCCATTTCCAGCCCTGTGGTGGGCAATGGTAGCCTACTGAGAGCATCGGCGCAGTTTTCTGTGCCTGGCCTGTGGCGGATGGTGTAGTTGTATGCGGACAACATGAGCGCCCATCTCTGGAAGTGTTGGTATTTATCCCTTTACTCTCAGAAAACAGGGATATAGGTGGCTTATGGTCAGTTTCCAATTCGAATTTTAGCCCAAACAGGTATTGATGCATTTTCTTTACCCCATAGACACACGCTAAAGGTTCTTTCTCAATCATGCTGTAGGCTCTCTCAGCCTTAGACAGACCCCTGGATATATAAGCAACTGGTTGCAGTTTCCTGAAATCATTAGCTTGTTGCAATACACACCCGACGCCATATGATGACACATCACATGCTAGTACCAAACGCTTACATGGATCATACAACACAAGCAATTTGTTTGAGCATAACTATTTTCTCGCTTTTACAAAGGCATTTTCTTGGCTTTTGCCCCAAACCCATTCGCCCCCTTTTCGTAGTAAGACATGTCGTGGTTCTAACAGTGTGCTGAGACCCGGTAAGAAGTTACCAAAGTAGTTCAGGAGTCCCAGAAACGACCGCAGCTCCGTCACGTTCTGTGGCCTCGGTGCGTTCTCGATTGCCTCCGTCTTCGCGTTTGTGGGCCTGATGTCGTCCGCCGCAATCCTCCTCCCTAGGAACTCCACTTCAGGTGCCAGGAAAACGCACTTCGAGCGTTTTAACCTGAGCCCCACACGGTTGAGTCGACTAAGAACCTCCTCCAGGTTCTGCAGATGCTCGACTGTGTTCGACCTGTGACCAAGATGTCGTCCTGGAAAACCACGGTGTGCGGGACCGACTTCAGTAAACTTTCCATGTTTCTCTGGAATATCGCCACCGCTGATCGGATTCCAAATGGGCATCTGTTATAAACAAAATCACCCTTGTGCGTGTTGATGCAGGTGAGGGCCTTCGATGATTCCTCCAGTTCCTGTGTCATGTAGGCTGAGGTCAGATCCAGCTTCGTGAATGTCTTTCCTCTCGCCAGCGTTGCAAAGAGGTCGTCGGCCTTTGGCAGTGGGTATTAGTCCTGCAGGGAAAAACGATTGATAGTTACTTTGTAATCACCACAGATTCTGACGGTACTGTCTCCCTTGAGGACTGGGACGATAGGATTGGCCCACTCGCTGAACTCGATCGGGGAAATGATGCCCTCTCTTTGCAGCCGGTCTAGCTCGATCTCTACCCTTTCTCTGATCATGTACGGTACTGCTCTCACCTTGTGATGGATGGGTCGCGCCCCCGGAATTAGGTGGATCTGCACTTTTGCTCCTTGGAATTTCCCTACGCCTGGTTCGAACAGCGAGTGGAACTTGTTTAAGACCTGGGCACACGAAGTGTTGTCAGCGGGCGATAGCGCTCGGACGTCGTCCCAGTTCCAGCGTATCTTTCCCAGCCAGCTCCTGCCGAGCAGCATGGGACCATCGCCCGGTACCACTCAGAGTGGTAGCTTGTGCACCGCTCCATCGTAGGAGACCTTTACAGTAGCACTGCCGATTACAGGAATCAGTTCTTTTGTGTAAGTTCTTAGTTTCGTGCAAACTGGAGTTAAGACTGGCCTTGAGGCCTTGTTGCACCACAACCTTTTGAAAGTCTTTTTGCCCATGATGGACTGGCTCGCGCCCGTGTCCAGCTCCAATGACACCGGGAGTCCATTTAGTTCAACATTCAGCATTATCGGGGGACAATTCATGGTGAATGTGTGCACCCCATGTACCTCTGCCTCCTCGATCTGAGGCTCTGGTTCGTCGTGATCCTCCGTGGATCTGTCCTCCTCTGCAACATGGTGGTTTTCAGGTCTAAAAGTCTTTGCAGCTCACCTGCATACTCGTTGGAGGTGTCCCACTGTTCCACATCCCTTGCAAATGTTCTCTTTGAATCGGCATGAATGTAAACTGTAGTGTCCCTGCACCTTAGTACAAACTCACACGAGGCATAGATATATCAGACACGGTCACTCTGTGACCTTCACCTTTATTGCCAGGACCAAGGAGTGCTGACCCTGGGTGGGACCTCCCCTTTTATACCTGGAAACCCAGGTGAGGAATGTCTCCCGCAAGTTCACCCCCTGTGGTCAGGGTGTGCATTTCTAGGTTACAGGTACAGTGTACATGAGTTACAGTTACATGACTATGTCATTGCAAGATGGTTAAATACATGACATCACCTCCCCCCTTGAGACTTTTAGTTTCCGAGGTTAAGTCTGTCAGGTGGTCTGCGCTCTCTCGTGGAGCGCCGCAGTTGTGACTCTGGTGGCTGAGCCTCAGCACGTGTCTCTGTCACTTGAGGTGATTCCGGCCTGTCCGGGCTGGCCGCAGGGACTGTGCATGCTGAGGGCTGTCTTTGTTGCTCGTGCGCTGGCAGTGGTGTGGGTGCTATCTCATCATGCTCTTCTTCCGGTTCCTCCGTGTCTGCACTGAACCTTGTCTTTACTTGGTCCAAGTGTTTGCGGCATAGCTGCCCATTGTTTAGTCTGACCACCATGATCCTGTTTCCTTCTTTGCCAATTATGGTGCCCTCAAGCCACTTGGGTCCCAAAGCATAGTTAATAACAAATACCGGGTCATCTATTTCTATACACCTCCCCCTTGAGCCTCGATCATGGAGCTCGGTTTGGGACTGGCGCTTGCCCTCAACAATGTCTGCCAGGGCTGGGTGAATGAGGGACAGCTGCATCTTGAGGTGCGTTTCATGAGGAGTTCCGCTGGCGGGACTCCCGTGAGTGAGTGCGGCCGGGACCTGTAGGCCAGCAGGAGGCGCGATAGGCGGTACTGAAGGGTGGGACCCTGGATACGTAGCATGCCCTGCTTTATGACTTGGACCACCCGTTCCGCCTGGCCATTGGAGGCCGGCTTGAAAGGCGCTGTCCGGACGTGCTTGATACCATTGCCCGACATAAACTCCTGGAACTCATGGCTTGTGAAACACGGGCCATTGTCACTGACCAGGATGTCCAGCAAGCCGTGGGTCGCGAAAACCATACGCAGACTCTCCACAGTGATGGATGTGGTGCACGAGTTCAATATGATGCACTCGATCCACTTCGAGTACGCATCGACAACGATCAGGAACATTTTCCCATGAATGGGCCCGCGTAGCCTACGTGAATACGTGACCATGGCCTGGTGGGCCAGGGCCACGGGCTGAGTGGGGCCTCCCTGGGGGCATTGCCCAGCTGGGCACACGTCGTGCACCTGCGAACCTAGTGTTCCAGGTCTGAGTCAATCCCTGGCCACCATACATGTGACCGGGCAATGGCCTTCATTAACACGATGCCAGGGTGCTCGCTGTGGAGTTCCCTGATGAACGCTTCCCTTCCTTTCTGGGGCATGACTACCCGGCTGCCCCATAACAGGCAGTCGGCTTGGATGGAGAGCTCATCCATCCGTCTTTGAAACGGTCTGACCTCCTCGGGGCATGCCCTGTGTGCGGGCGCACAATCCCCAGTCAGGACACATTTCTTTATCATGGATAGGAGGGGGTCCCTGTTGGTCCAGAGTTTGATCTGGTGGGCTGTGATGGGGGAGCCCGCAGTGTCAAAAGCCTCAATGACCATGACCATCTCGGCGCTCTGCTCCGACGCCCCCTCGGTGGTGGCCAGTGGGAGCCTGCTTAGCGCGTCAGTGCAATTTTCGGTGCCTGGCCGGTGCCGTATGGTGTAGTCATACGCAGCCAGCGTGAGAGCTCAGCGCTGTATGCGAGCTGACGCATTGACGTTGACAGCCTTGCTGTCAGACAACAGGGATGTTAACGGCTTGTGGTCCGTCTCTAGCTCGAACTGTCTACCAAAAAGGTACTGGTGCATCTTTTTCACACGGTACACACACGCGAGTGCTTCCTTCTCGACTGCGCCGTATCCACGCTCTGCCTGGGAGAGCGACCTGGAGGCGTAAGCCACCGGTTGGAGTCGGCCGTCATCGTTACCCTGCAACACACACCCAACCCCGTAGGATGATGCAGCGCATGTTAAAACCAGTTTTTTACAGGGGTCATATAAAGTCAACAGTTTGTTGGAACACAGCAGGTTCCTCGCCTTATTGAAAGCCGGTTCTTGACAGTCCCCCCAAAACCATTCACAACCTTTCCGCAGGAACATGTGTAACGGCTCCAACAACATGCTTAAGTTCGGCAGGAAGTTCCTGAAATAGTTCAAAAGTCCCAGAATGATCACAACTCCGACGTGTTGCCGGGCCTGGGTGCCCGGTGAATCACCTCAGTTTTTGATTCAGTGGGCCGGATCCCGTCTGCGGCAACCCTCCTGCCCAAAAACTCCACCTCTGGGGCCAAAAACACACACTTGGCCTTTTTCAGCCGCAAGCCTACCCGATCCAATCGGCGTAGCACCTCCTCCAGGTTGTGGAGGTGTTCCTCGGTGTCTCGACCCGTTATGGGAATGTCGTCTTGGAACACGATCGTTCCAGGGATGGACTTGAGCAAACTTTCCATGTTTCTCTGAAAGATAGCTGCTGCCGAACGAATGCTAAACGGACACCTGTTGTAGATAAATAATCCCTTGTGTGTCGTGATGATGGTCAGAAGCTTGGATTCTTCAGTCTGTTCCTGGGTCATGTCGGCCAAAGTGAGGTCCAGCTTCGTGAACAGCTTACCACCTGCCAGTGTGGCAAAAAGGTCCTCCGCTCTCAGGAGCGGGTATTGGTCTTGCAGCGACACTCGGTTGATGGTGGCTTTGTAGTCGCCACAAATCCTGACCGAGCCATCTGCTTTAAACACAGGAACGATGGGACTGGCCCAGTCGCTGAATTCAACGGCCGAAATTATGCCCTCTCTGAGCAGCCTGTCCAGTTCACATTCAATTTTTTCACGCATCACGTACAGCACCCGTTCACTACTTTAGTGCCCTTGAACGTTCCGACACCGGGTTGAAACAGTGACCTGAATTTTTGCAGGACCTGTGAGCATGAACTTCGCTCCACGGATGAAATGGCGTGCACATCCCCCCATTTTCAATTCATCTCAGCTAGACAACTCCTCCCCAGGAGCGCGGGGCCATTTCCCGGGACGACCCAGAGTGGCAGCCGGTTCTGTGATCCATTATATGTTACCACCAAGTTTGCCCTGCCCAGCACTGGGATGATCTCTTTGGTGTACGTCTGTAGCTGCGTCTCAATGCGTTCCAGTTTGGGCCTGCTAGCTCTGTGTGGCCATAGTCTCTCAAATTGTTGGGCACTCATGAGTGACTGGCTAGCTCCCGTATCCAGCTCCATGTGCACCGGGATGCCATTCAGTAAGACTTGCATCATCATGGGTGGCGTTTTAGTGTGTGAGCTGTGGACGTCAGCTACATGGACCCACTGAACTTCAGCATCCATGGCTTTTCCCCAGGCATCATCCTGCATTGCAGATCCCTCGTCTGGTTCCTCTGTCTCGTAGATTAGCCTCGCTACTGCCTTTTTGCACATCCTGGCCAAGTGTCCACTGATGTTACAAATCCTACAGGTATATTGCTGGAACCTGCAGCTTCTCGCATTATGTTTACCCCCGCACTTCCAGCATGAGCTGAGATTGAGATTGCGGTTAACAAATGGACTATTTCCCAGCATTCCTCTCTGATTGCCCATTTGGCTGTTTCTAAGCACTCTGATGGTGGGTGTTAATGGTCCCATCGCGGGACACATTGTTCCTCGAGATGGCGTGAATTGCCGATCCCCTTTCCATTGTCCGTGTTGCAGGCCCACCCTAGAGTCTGTTGCTGCCTGGGCGGTTTTGAAATGCCCTTGCCTGCCCGAGGGGTCTCGAGCCGTGTTCACCATGTTAACTCCCTGGTCCATCGCCACGTTGGGACCAGGGTTGCACACGTAAATTAGTTTAGTCTCCTCTTCCCCTGCCATAAAGGTCTGAGCTATCAACGCCACCCCTTCTAAAGTCAAGTCCTTGGTCTTTATGAGCTTCCTGAAAATGCTGGCATGATTAATGCCCTCGATGGCAAAAGTCCCTTAACATCTCCCCACTGCAGGCATCGGAGAACTTACAGAGACTGGCCAAGCGCCGCAGTTCCACCACGAAGTCCGAGACGCTTTGTCCCTCCCGACGCCGGTGAGAGTAGAACCGGTGCCAGGCCATGTGTACGCTACTTGCCGGCTTGAGATGCTCACTGATCAGCTGGCTGAGCTCTTCAAAGGACTTGTCCGCTGGCTTTTGGGGTGCGAGCAGGTCTTTGATCAGCGCATACGCCTGTGGACCACAGCTGGTCAGTAGATGCATACGTCTGTGGACCACAGCTGGTCAGTAGATGCATACGTCTGTGGACCACAGCTGGTCAGTAGGTGCATACGTCTGTGGACCACAGCTGGTCAGTAGATGCATACGTCTGTGGACCACAGCTGGTCAGTAGATGCATACGTCTGTGGACCACAGCTGGTCAGTAGATGCATACGTCTGTGGACCACAGCTGGTCAGTAGATGCATACGTCTGTGGACCACAGCTGGTCAGTAGATGCATACGTCTGTGGACCACAGCTGGTCAGTAGATGCATACGTCTGTGGACCACAGCTGGTCAGTAGATGCGCCCTCCGCTTGTCAGCCGCTGTCTCTTCCAGCCAGTCCTTTGTGACAAAGCTCTGCTGGAGTCTTTCCACAAAGTCGTCCCAGTTCTCACCCACACAGTAACGTTCCTCTGTGCCACCGGTGGCCATCCTCGTGGTTCGGTGATTCCCGTTTCTCGTCACCAAATGTAGTGTCCCTACACCTTACTACAAACTCACACGAGGCATGTACTGCAGACACAGTCACTCTGTGACCTTCACCTTTATTCCCAGGACCAAGGAGTGCTGACCCTGGGTGGGACCTCCCCTTTTATACCTGGAAACCCAGGTGAGGAGTGTCTCCCGAAAGTTCACCCCCTGTGGTCAGGGTGTGCATTTCTAGGGTACACGTACAGTGTACATGAGTTACAGTTACATGACTATGTCATTGCAAGATGGTTAAATACATGACATCACCACACCCCTTCGTATTGTCACTGGTGGCAATGAACACCTGGACTATCGCTATGGCCTTACTCAAGGTTGGGATCTCTACAGTCAATAGTTTGCGAAGTATGGTTTCGTGGCCAATGCCAAGTACGAAAAAGTCTCTGAGCATGTGTTCCAAATGTCCTTCAAATTCGCAATGTCCTGCAAGGCGTCTTAGCTCGGTGACATAACTCGCCACTTCCTGGCCTTCAGACCTTTTGTAGGTGTAGAACTGGTACCTCACCATCAGAACACTTTCCTTCGGGTTCAAATGCTCTCGGACCAGTGTGCACAAATCGTCGTACGATTTCTCCGTGGGTTTCGCTGGAGTGAGCAGATTCTTCATGAGGCCATATGTTGGTGTCCCACAGACAGTGAAGAGGATCGCTCTGCGTTTGGCAGCGCTCTCTTCCCCATCTAGCTCGTTGGCCACGAAGTATTGGTCGAGTCGCTCCACAAAAGTTTCCCAATCATCTCCCTCCGAAAATTTCTTCAGGATGCCCACTGTTCTCTGCATCTTTGGGTTCGCTATCTGTATCTCGTCGCCAGTTGTTGTGTATGGAGAAGGAGTCAGACTGAACACTGTGAGCTCAAAGTAAAGTGTGACCTTAGTCTTTTATTGCAGGTCTCCAGAGTGCCTCTCCGACCTCTGAAGCCTCCTTAAATACCTGTGCTCCCAAAGGACTATGGGATCCCTTGGGACTCCAGGGGATGAGCCCTCTGGTGGCTGTACAGAGCAAATACAAGTCCACATATATAACAGTTTTGGTTTCCATATTTACATACTTGCTTTGGAGGCAATTCAGAGAAGGTTCACTCGGTTGATTCCGGGATGAGGGGGTTGACTTATGAGGAAAGGTTGAGTAGTTTGGGCCTCTACTCATTGGAATTCAGAAGAATGAGAGGTGATCTTATTGAAACATATAAGATTATGAGGGGGCTCGACAAGGTGGATGCAGAGAGGATGTTTCCACTGATGGGGGAGACTAGAACTAGGGGGCATGATCTTAGAATAAGGGGCTGCCCATTTAAAACTGAGATGAGGAGAAATTTCTTCTCTGAGAGGGTTGTAAATCTGTGGAATTCGCTGCCTCAGAGAGCTGTGGAAGCTGGGACATTAAAGACAGAGATAGATAGTTTGTTAACCGATAAGGGATTAATTGGTTATGGGGAACTGGCGGGGAAGTGGAGCTGAGTCCATAGAAACATAGAAACATAGAAAATAGATGCAGGAGTAGGCCATTCGGCCCTTCTAGCCTGCACCGCCATTCAATGAGTTCATGGCTGAACATGCAACTTCAGTACCCCATTCCTGCTTTCTCACCATACCCCTTGATCATGATCGGATCAGCCATGATCATATTAAATGGCAGAGCAGGCTCGAGGGGCCGTATGGCCTACTCCTGTTCCTATTTCTTATGTTCTTATGTTCTTATTTTCATCCATACTTTGTTTGTAGGAATCAACTGTCTGTGGACAAAGATTGTATCATTTGGGGAGCAAGAGAGGTTATACCAAATAAATTGAGGTCCAACCTATTAGGAGACCTCCATGACCAGCACCTGGGAATGTGCTTGACCAAGAGTTTTGCACGCAGTTACTTATGGTGGTCAGGTCTCAATAAAGATATAGAATACATCTTCAATCAGTGTACGACATGTTAATCGGTAAGCAAGAAACCACCACCAGTACCATTACAACCATGGAAATGGCCTCAAAGAGTGTGGCAAAGGCTATATATCGATTTTGCTGAGCTAGAATGATAGCAATTGTTCATTGTGATTGATAGCCATTCAAAGTGGGTAGAGGTGTTTCCAATGCGGAAAATAGCAACAAGTAAAACACTAGACAATTTGTGAAGATTAATTTCTTCATTTGGCCTCCCAGAAGAAATGTTGTCTGATAATGGACCACAATTTTATTCGGAAGAATTTGCACAGTTCACAAGCACAAATGGTGTGAAACATACACCAGACCACCCTGCTTCAAATAAGAACATAAGAACATAAGAAATAGGAGCAAGAATAGACCATTTGGCCCCTCGAGCCTGCTCCGCCATTCAATAAGATCATGGCTGATCTGATCATGGACTCAGCTCCACTTCCCCACCCGCTCCCCATAACCCTTCACTCCCTGATCGCTCAAAATTCTGTCTATCTCCACCTTAAATATATTCAATGTCCCGGCCTCCGCAGCTCTCTGGGGCAAAGAATTCCACAGATTTACAACCCTCTGAGAGAAGAAATTCCTCCTTATCTCAGTTTTAAATGGGCGGCCCCTTATTCTGAGACTATGCCCCCTAGTTCTAGATTCCCCCACGAGGAGAAACATCCTCTCTGCATCTACCCTGTCGAGCCCCCTCAGAATCTTATATGTTTCAATAAGATCACCTCTCATTCTTCTAAACTCCAATGAGTATAGACCCAACCTGCTCAACCTATCTTCATAGTACAACCCCCTCATCTCCGGAATTAACCGAGTGAACCTTCTCTGAACTGCCTCCAATGTAAATATATTCCTCCTTAAATAATGAGACCAAAACTGTACGCAGTACTCCAGGTGTGGCCTCACCAATACCCTGTACAGTTGTAGCAGGACTTCTCTGCTTTTATACTCTATCCCCCTTGCAATAAAGGCCAACATTCCATTTGCCTTCCTGATCACTTGCTGTACCTGCATACTAACTTTTTGTGTTTCATACACAAGTACCCCCAGGTCTCTCTGTACTGAAGCACTTTGCAATTTCTCTCTATTTAAATAATAATTTGCTTTTCTATTTTTCCTGCCAAAGTGGATAACCTCACATTTTCCCACATTATACTCCATCTGCCAAATTTTTGCCCACTCACTTAGCCTGTCTACATCCCTTTGCAGATTTTTTGTGTCCTCACAATTTGCTTTCTCACCCATCTTTGTATCATCAGTAAACTTGTCTACATTACACTCTGTCCCTTCATCCAAGTCATTAATATAGATTGTAAATAGTTGAGGACCCAGCACTGATCCCTGCGGCACCCCACTAGTTACTGTTTGCCAACCGGAAAATGACCCATTTATTCCGAGTCTCTGTTTTCTGTTAGTGAGCCAATCTGCTATCAAAAATCCAGGTCGCTGCAGTGCGGACAAATACAGCACAAGAGATGAGGTTGTGGTGCAGGAGCGGAGAGTGATCGTGGAGTGGTGTGATTGGGGCCCAGAAATGCCGTGAATTCAGGGCCCAGGAGAGGCGAGGGCCCAGGGCCAGCACGGGCCAGCCCACACTGCGATATGTGAGCGCACTTGGCCTGTGCAGCAGAGCTGGTCTCCAGTCGTCCTGGTTAACCCTCGCCACTGGACCAAGACCTCGCTCTGTCAAGCCCGTGTGGTGGCTGGTGTGCAACGGTCACCCCACGTTAAAACAATCCACCCACAGGTATCTTCCACCCTTCAGGATGTAGTTCGGGATCTGGAATATTAGGTCCTCCATTGGAACACCTGTGAACGCATCCCTTGTTGGCGTGGAAGCAAGTCATCCTCGCTTCGAGGGACTGCTTATGATGATGATGATATCCATGCTAATATATTACCCCCAACCCCGTGAGCTTTTAGCTTGTGCAGTAACCTTTTATGTGGCGCCTTATTCAATGCCTTCTGGAAATCCAAATACACCACATCCACTGGTTCCCCCTTATCCACCCTGCTCGTTACATCCTCAAAGAACTCCAGCAAATTTGTCAAACGTGATTTCCCTTTCATAAAACCATGCTGACTCTGCTTGACTGTATTATGCTTTTCCAAATATCCTGCTACTTATTCCTTAATAATGGACTCGAGCATTTTCCCAACGACAGATGTTAGGCTAACTGGTGCAGCAGAGCGCAGAGTACAAATTGTAAAACGTGCCCTCATCAAACAAATGTTGGATCCAAATCCAAAGAAACGACAGTTGTCATTGGATCACAAATTGGCTAATTTTCTAATTACGTATCATTATACTCCTCACACAGCTACTGATAGAACACCAGCAGAGTTGTTTCTCAAACAACAGCCACAAACCATCTTCTCGTTGTTAAAGTCAAACTTGGCACAGTCCGTGGAAGAGACACAATGAAGACAGAAAGAGAATCATGATAGAGGCAGAGTAAGAGAGAGAAGTGTGAGCTTAAATCAGAAGGTGAGAGTGCAGAACCATCACCATAAATGGTTAAAGTGGTTACCAGGAAGAGTGGTGAAGATATGTGGTCCTCGCACATATTTGTTCAAGATGTTTGATCATGGACAGGTTAGGTTTGTTCACATTGATCATATTCATCCTACAGATGTGGAAGGAGTTGAAAGTTGGAATGATTGGATTATTTCTGATGAGTCAGATAGTCTTGTTACAAGTCGAGTACCAGTAGCAAATCCTACATCAGATGAACTGGAAACAAGTCCACGAGAAAGTCAGAATTTAAGTCTGAGTCCAAGTCAGGCAAACAAACAGTCTGAAATTGTAGAGAGTTCAAATGTAGATCAAGGGCATCCCGTGGAGAAAAACTTTCCTCAGGATCAGCTGAGAATGAGTCTCAGTTCGACACCAAGTTTGGAAAGTTCTGTTCGAGAGCGAAGGTATCCTCTTCGAAACAGAAAACAAGTGGCTAAGTTTGATTTGTAAATATAGGCAACTCTCGATTATCCGGGTACCTCAGGGTATGCTGGGTAAACGATTTCTCCGTTAGCGCGAGTTGACATTATAAAGTTAAAACTTCAATGAATAAATACTGTGCAATCAGCTACAAACAGTAACAAGGCCGTTAAGTACAGACATTACCAGCATGCATGCAGGTGGCCTTGAGGAGGAGATTGTCTAGCTCCGGGGTTCCGGAGTACGCTGAATTCCCGAGCCAAAAGGATTCCACGTCAGCAGCGGCCGTGAGAGACAGCAGCTGAGAGACAGCAGCACGCACACACACGGAATTTTAAATGCCATTACAATGGTTTCCCGTTGCATCTGTGTGCGGATAATCGAGAGTTGCCTGTACGGCATAATAAGTTCATACCTTTTGTTATGTATAACCATGCAAGTTATGTATGATGATTGCTTGTTATAATTACTTCTTCATTAAGGACGGAGAAGTGTAACATATAGTTCCATCTCGTGGATTACTGCTACACCTAGTGGACCACTGTGGTAATACAGCCATTGCTGTTTACAAGATTAAAACGGTCAGGTCACCTGACAAGGTCCTGTGTTAAGAGCCATCTTGGAGTCTGTGTGTGTTTGTGAGGTCATAAATAATGTACCACCGAGACGAGTCCTCCAAGTGTGGTCTAACCAGGGTTCTATACAAGTTCAACAAAACTTCTCTGCCTTTCAATTCCCTCGCCCTAGAAATGAACCCGAGCGCTTGGCTTGCTTCCAGAAATGGCCGAATTAACCAGCGTCGGTACGTTTCATGATTTGTATATCTGCACCCCCCAGACCCCTCTGCTCCACTACCCCATTCAGACTCTTAGGGGGGGTGGGGGGGGCGACCTATATTTGGGTTACCGCCCCCGAGAGCAAATGGAGCGCAAGATACGGGCGCGAGCGGGGCAGAAGGGGTCCGCGAAGGGGCGCAGCGGTACACGGTGAGACGCAAGGCACTGCCGCGTGGACAGGGCCCTCCCCTTCATTAAAGGAAGGGGCTGAGCTGCTGAAAGCGCGGGCGGGAAACGGCTCCCTCCCTGGGGCAGCGGGGAGCGGAGTGCCGGGCTGCAAGATGGCGGCACGGAGCCCGCGATCCATCAGCGAGAAGGCCGTGACCAGTAAATCAGCCTTTCTGACATTTTGAAATTGACACCAGCCCTTTAAATTTTGCCCAGCGAGCAAGCCCACAGCCCCGGTCATGACATCATCAGAGGCGGTCCCGCGAAGCGAGGATGACTTGCTTCCACGCCAAAAAGGGAGGAGTTCACAGGTGTTTCAGTGAAGGACCTAATATTCCAGATCCCGAACTACATCCTGAAGGGTGGAAGATGGCTGTGGGGGGATTGTTTTAACGTGGGGTGACCGTTGTACACCAGCCACCACACGGGCTTGACAGAGCGAGGTCTTGGTCCAGGGGCAAGGGTTAACCAGGACGACTGGAGACCTGCTCTGCTGCACGGACCCAGTGCCACACATATCGCAGTGTGGGCTGGGCCCGTGCTGCCCCTGGGCCCCTCGCCTCTCCCAGGCCCCAATCACATCCCTCCACAATCTCTCGCCGCTCCTTCGCCCCGACCTCGCTGCTCCTGCTCCAATCACCGACCTGGACCTTGATGACGTCGCTCTCCTGCGCCAGCTCGCACTGCTCCCTGGAGTGGTACCCCGCCATGCTGCTCTCCAGCCGCCACACCTCCGCTCCTTGCCGCTGGTGTTCTCACGCAGGCCGGGGCCTGCTCACGGCCCGGTACGGACCCCGTGAAGCTTGTCGCTGGCCTCACCCGGTGCAGCTTATGGGCACGCTCCCCACCACCTCCAACACTCACTCCCTCCACCACCTCCAACACTCACTCCCTCCACCACCTCCAACACTCACTCCCTCCACCACCTTCAACACTCACTCCCTCCACCACCTCCAACACTCACTCCCTCCACCACCTTCAACACTCACTCCCTCCACCACCTCCAACACTCACTCTCTCCACCACCTCCAACACTCACTCCCTCCACCACCTTCAACATTCACCCCATCCACCACCTTCAACACTCATTCCCTCCACCACCTTCAACATTCATTCCCTCCACCACCTCCAACACTCACTCCCTCCACCACCTTCAACACTCACTCCCTCCACCACCTCCAACACTCACTCCCTCCACCACCTTCAACATTCACTCCCTCCACCACCTTCAACACTCACTCCCTCCACCACCTCCAACACTCATTCCCTCCACCACCTTCAACATTCATTCCCTCCACCACCTCCAACACTCACTCCCTCCACCACCTTCAACATTCACTCCCTCCACCACCTCCAACACTCACCCCATCCACCACCTCCAACACTCATTCCCTCCACCACCTCCAACACTCACTCCCTCCACCACCTCCAACACTCACTCCCTCCACCACCTCCAACATTCACCCCATCCACCACCTCCAACACTCATTCCCTCCACCACCTCCAATACTCACTCCCTCCACCACCTCCAACACTCACTCCCTCCACCACCTTCAACATTCACCCCATCCACCACCTTCAACACTCACTCCCTCCACCACCTTCAACATTCACTCCCTCCACCACCTCCAACACTCACCCCATCCACCACCTTCAACACTCATTCCCTCCACCACCTTCAACATTCATTCCCTCCACCACCTCCAACACTCACTCCCTCCACCACCTTCAACACTCACTCCCTCCACCACCTCCAACACTCACTCCCTCCACCACCTCCAACACTCACTCCCTCCACCACCTCCAACACTCACTCCCTCCACCACCTCCAACACTCACTCCCTCCACCACCTCCAACACTCACTCCCTCCACCACCTCCAACACTCACTCCCTCCACCACCTCCAACACTCACTCCCTCCACCACCTTCAACATTCACTCCATCCACTACCTCCAACACTCACTCCCTCCACCACCTCCAACACTCACTCCCTCCACCACCTCCAACACTCACTCCCTCCACCACCTCCAACACTCACTCCCTCCACCACCTCCAACACTCACTCCCTCCACCACCGGCGCCCCCTGGCTGCAGTGTGCACCATCTACAAGATGCACTGCGGCAACTCGCCAAGGCTTCTTCGGCAGCACCTCCCAAACCCACGACCTCTACCACCTAGAAGGACAAGGGCAGCAGGTGCATGGGAACACCACCACCTCCACGTTCCCCTCCCAGTCACACACCATCCTGACTGGGAAATATATCGGCCGTTCCTCCATCGTCGCTGGGTCACAATCCTGGAACTCCCTCCCTCATCATCATCATCTTCGGCAGTCCATCGAAACGAGGATTATTGCTTCTGTAAGCACTCTATTGATGATTCCACTAGAGTCAATATTAAATTGTACTTGAACTGTGGTGACCTTAGTCCATTTATTATTGCAGCTCCTGAGTGAGGGTACAGTAAGGTGAGCTCCCTTTTATACCTGGTTACCTGTTGTGTACAGGTGACCCCGAGGTCTGCACCAGTTACACCCTCTGGTGGTACAGGCATAGTGTGTACAGTGTGAAGATACATTCATTAGTCTTATGTAACTGTACATTGAGTGTACAGGGAGTATACTTATATTATACATACACAACAAGGATGACTTGCTTCCACGCCAAAAAAGATGAGTTCACAGGTGTTTCAATGAGGGACCTAATATTCCGGATCCCGAACTACATCCTGAAGGGTGGAAGATGGCCGTGGGTGGATTTTTTTAACGTGGGGTGACCATTGTACACCAGCCACCACACAGGCTTGACAGAGCGAGGTCTTGGTCCAGTGGCAAGGGTTAACCAGGACGACTGGAGACCTGCTCTGCTGCACGGACCTAGTGCGCTCACATATCGCAGTGTGGGCTGGGCCCGTGCTGCCCCTGGGGCCCTCGCCTCACCCTCCCTAACAGCACTGTGGGAGCGCCTTCACCACACGGACTGCAGCGGTTCAAGAAGGCGGCTCACCACCACCTTCTCAAGGGGCAATTGGGGACGGGCAATAAATGCCGGCCTGGCCAGCGACGCCCACATCCCGTGAACTGATAAAGAAACCTCAATGTGATGGGCTCCCTGCTCAGCAAGCGACACTCTGTGAAAGTTCTGACAATGGCAACAGGGGAGTTTTATTGTGCTCGTCATGGTAACCAAGCGCCTGGCTGATGATCTTTCCCAGATTGGTAAATGATGACATTGCCCTTGCTTAACTTCTGATCAGCAAGAGAAACAGGTCACTGATTTACTGCTGCTCATGAAAGTGGGACTCGCACACAGAGCTGGGAAGGAAGGTATCGCCCCTGAGTTTTTGCTGCTCAGCCGCTTTCCCCTGTCAGGTTTGATATATAGGAGAGGCCGGAGGAACTTAAATGTAGTTTTAAAACACAGCCTGGAACGTAAAAGGTTCTTGTCAGTAAAAGTGTCCGTGAAGCTCACTGCTTCACTAACACCTTGTATTTATATAGCGCCTTTAACAGAGTACAACATCCCAAGGTGTTTCACAGGAGCATAATCAAAAGCTGGGTCACAGAGGGAGGTTTAAGGAACGCCTTGAAGGAGGAAAGAGAGGTAGAGAGGCGGGGAGGTTTCGGGAGGGAGTTCCAGAGCTTGGGGCCCAGGCAACAGAAGGCACGGCCACCGATGGTGGAACGATTATAATCAGGGATGGTCAGGAGGGCAGAATTAGAGGAGTGCAGATATCTCGGGGGTTGTGGAGCTGGAGGAGATTACAGAGATAGGGAGGGGCGAGGGCCATGGAGGGATTTGTAAACAAGGATGAGAATTTTTAAATCAGGGTGTTGCTGAACCAAGAGCCAATGTAGGTCAGTGAGCACAGGGGGTGATGAGTGAGTGGGACTGGGTGTGAGTTAGGACACGGGGCAGTGAGCACAGGGGGTGATGGGTGAGTGGGACTGGGTGTGAGTTAGGACAGAGGGGCAGTGAGCACAGGGGGTGATGGGTGAGCGGGACTGGGTGCGAGTTAGGACACGGGGCAGTGAGCACAGGGGGTGATGGGTGAGTGGGACTGGGTGTGAGTTAGGACAGAGGGGCAGTGAGCACAGGGGGTGATGGCTGAGCGGGACTGGGTGCGAGTTAGGACACGGGGCAGTGAGCACAGGGGGTGATGGGTGAGTGGGACTCGGTGCGAGTTAGGACACCGGGCAGTGAGCACAGGGGGTGATGGGTGAGCGGGACTCGGTGCGAGTTAGGACACGGGGTCAGTGAGCACAGGGGGTGATGGGTGAGTGGGACTGGGTGTGAGTTAGGACAGAGGGGCAGTGAGCACAGGGGGTGATGGGTGAGCGGGACTCGGTGCGAGTTAGGACACGGGGGCACAGGGGGTGATGGGTGAGTGGGACTCGGTGCAAGTTAGGACATGGGGCAGTGAGCACAGGGGGTGATGGGTGAGCGGGACTCGGTGTGAGTTAGGACACGGGGGCACAGGGGGTGATGGGTGAGCGGGACAGTGCGAGTTAGGACACGGGGCAGCGAGCACAGTAGGTGATGGGTGAGCGGGACTCAATGTGAATTTGGACATGGGGCAGGGAGCACAGGGGGTGATGGGTGAGTGGGACTCGGTGCGAGTTAGGACACGGGGCAGTGAGCACAGGGGGTGATGGGTGAGCGGGACTCGGTGCGAGTTAGGACACGGGTCAGTGAGCACAGGGGGTGATGGGTGAATGGGACTGGGTGCGAGTTAGGACACGGGGCAGTGAGCACAGGGGGTGATGGGTGAGCGGGACTCGGTGCGAGTTAGGACACGGGGCAGTGAGCACAGGGGGTGATGGGTGAGCGGGACTGGGTGTGAGTTAGGACACGGGGCACAGGGGGTGATGGGTGAGCGGGACTGGGTGCGAGTTAGGACACGGGGCAGTGAACACAGGGGGTGATGGGTGAGCGGGACTCTGTGCGAGTTAGGACACGGGGCAGTGAGCACAGGGGGTGATGGGTGAGTGGGACTGGGTGCGAGTTAGGACACGGGGCAGTGAGCACAGGGGGTGATGGGTGAGTGGGACTGGGTGCGAGTTAGGACACGGGGTCAGTGAGCACAGGGGGTGATGGGTGAGTGGGACTCGGTGCGAGTTAGGACATGGGGCAGTGAGCACAGGCGGTGATGGGTGAGCGGGACTCGGTGCGAGTTAGGACACGGGGCAGTGAGCACAGGGGGTGATGGGTGAGTGGGACTCGGTGCGAGTTAGGACACGGGGCAGTGAGCACAGGGGGTGATGGGTGAGTGGGACTGGGTGCGAGTTAGGACACAGGGCAGTGAGCACAGGGGGTGATGGGTGAGTGGGACTGGGTGCGAGTTAGGACACAGGGCAGTGAGCACAGGGGGTGATGGGTGAGAGGGACTGGGTGCGAGTTAGGACACGGGGCAGTGAGCACAGGGGGTGATGGGTGAGCGGGACTCGGTGCGAGTTAGGACACGGGGCAGTGAGCACAGGGGGTGATGGGTGAGCGGGACTCGGTGCGAGTTAGGACACGGGGCAGTGAGCACAGGGGGTGATGGGTGAGCGGGACTGGGTGCGAGTTAGGACACGGGGCAGTGAGCACAGGGGGTGATGGGTGAGTGGGACTGGGTGCGAGTTAGGACACCGGTCAGTGAGCACAGGGGGTGATGGGTGAGTGGGACTGGGTGCGAGTTAGGACACGGGGCAGTGAGCACAGGGGGTGATGGGTGAGTGGGACTCGGTGCGAGTTAGGACACGGGGCAGTGAGCACAGGGGGTGATGGGTGAGTGGGACTGGGTGCGAGTTAGGACACGGGGCAGTGAGCACAGGGGGTGATGGGTGAGTGGGACTCGGTGTGAGTTAGGACACGGGTCAGTGAACACAGGTGGTGATGGGTGAGTGGGACTCGGTGTGAGTTAGGACACCGGTCAGTGAGCACAGGGGGTGATGGGTGAGTGGGACTGGGTGCGAGTTAGGACACGGGGGCAGTGAACACAGGTGGTGATGGGTGAGTGGGACTCGATGTGAGTTAGGACACGGGGCAGTGAGCACAGTGGGTGATGGGTGAGCGGGACTGGGTGCGAGTTAGGACACCGGTCAGTGAGCACAGGTGGTGATGGGTGAGTGGGACTGGGTGCGAGTTAGGACACGGGGGCAGTGAGCACAGGGGGTGATGGGTGAGTGGGACTGGGTGTGAGTTAGGACACGGGGCAGTGAGCACAGGGGGTGATGGGTGAGTGGGACTGGGTGTGAGTTAGGACACGGGGCAGTGAGCACAGGGGGTGATGGGTGAGTGGGACTGGGTGTGAGTTAGGACACCGGTCAGTGAGCACAGGGGGTGATGGGTGAGTGGGACTGGGTGTGAGTTAGGACACGGGGCAGTGAGCACAGGGGGTGATGGGTGAGTGGGACTGGGTGCGAGTTAGGACACGGGGCAGTGAGCACAGGGGGTGATGGGTAAGTGGGACTGGGTGTGAGTTAGGACACGGGGCAGTGAGCACAGGGGGTGAGGGGTGAGTGGGACTGGGTGTGAGTTAGGACACGGGGCAGCAGAGAGATGGGAAATACATTGTTACAGCGTTTCCATTGAATGAGGCTCTGAACTGGGAAACTGATCGTGGCGATGGGAAAGGGATTAATGCTGTCACTTGGAGCGAGGCTCCTGTACTCAAGCTCCTGTCTCTCGATCATGCCACACATATACCCTTGGGCTAAAGTTAGTGCTCCCCATCAGGCTCCGAGAATGAAAACACACGGGTCTGGAGCACAACGTTTGCTGCAGCTGTGCTGACAATCTGGTCCTGCTCATGTGACCCTTGGATCTGCGGCAGGCAATGACTATACCATCTGTTCGCTGACTGATGCCAACGGGGGCAGGCTGAACGGACGGTTTCTCCGCCGCAAAAGGTCAAGCCGGGGCAAGGGGGATCGACACGCTCCGAGGCTGGCGAAGCTGGGGTCATTCCCCGCAGAACAGAGAATGGTTCGGGGGACATTTAATACAGGTGCTCAAAATCACGAGGGCTTTGAATAGAATAGATCAGGAGAAAGCAATGGCTGGAAAGTCAATAACCAGACGGCACAGAGTTAAGGGCACAGAGTTAAGGGCACAGAGTTAAGGGCACAGAGTTAAGGGCACAGAGTTAAGAGCACAGAGTTAAGAGCACAGAGTTAAGGACACAGATTTAAGGGCACAGAGTTAAGGGCACAGATTTAAGGGCACAGAGTTAAGGGCACAGAGTTAAGGGCACAGAGTTAAGAGCACAGAGTTAAGAGCACAGAGTTAAGGGCACAGAGTTAAGAGCACAGAGTTAAGAGCACAGAGTTAAGAGCACAGAGTTAAGGACACAGATTTAAGGGCACAGAGTTAAGGGCACAGAGTTAAGGGCACAGAGTTAAGGGCACAGAGTTAAGGGCACAGAGTTAAGGGCACAGAGTTAAGGACACAGATTTAAGGGCACAGATTTAAGGGCACAGATTTAAGAGCACAGATTTAAGGGCACAGATTTAAGGGCACAGATTTAAGAGCACAGATTTAAGGGCACAGATTTAAGGGCACAGATTTAAGAGCACAATTTAAGGGCACAGATTTAAGGGCACAGATTTAAGAGCACAGAGTTAAGAGCACAGAGTTAAGGGCACAGAGTTAAGAGCACAGATTTAAGGCAACAGCGTTAAGAGCACAGAGTTAAGAGCACAGAGTTAAGGGTACAGAGTTAAGGACACAGAGTTAAGAGCACAGATTTAAGGGCACAGAGTTAAGAGCACAGATTTAAGGACACAGATTTAAGGGCACAGAGTTAAGGACACAGATTTAAGGGCACAGATTTAAGGGCACAGAGTTCAGAGCACAGATTTAAGGTCACAGAGTTCAGAGCACAGAGTTAAGGGTACAGAGTTAAGGACACAGAGTTAAGAGCACAGATTTAAGGGCACAGAGTTAAGAGCACAGATTTAAGGACACAGATTTAAGGGCACAGAGTTAAGGACACAGAGTTAAGGGCATAGAGTTAAGGGCACAGAGTTAAGGGCACAGATTTAAGGGCACAGATTTAAGGGCACAGAGTTAAGGGCACAGATTTAAGAGCACAGATTTAAGGGCACAGATTTAAGAGCATAGATTTAAGAGCACAGAGTTAAGGACACAGATTTAAGGGCACAGATTTAAGGGCACAGAGTTCAGAGCACAGATTTAAGGTCACAGATTTAAGAGCATAGAGTTAAGGACACAGATTTAAGGGCACAGATTTAAGAGCACAGAGTTAAGGACACAGATTTAAGGGCACAGATTTAAGAGCATAGAGTTAAGGACACAGATTTAAGTGCACAGAGTTAAGGGCACAAAGCTAACGGCACAGATTTAAGGGCGCAGATTTAAGGGCACAGATTTATGAGCACAGAGTTAAGCGCACAAAGTTAAGGGCACAGATTTAAGAGCACAGAGTTAAGAGCACAGATTTAAGGGCACAGAGTTGCGTGCACAGATTGAATGGCACAAATTTAAGGGCACAGATTTAAGGGCACAGCTTTAATGGCACAGAGTTATGAGCACAGCTTTAAGGACACAGATTTAAGGGCACAGAGTTAAGAGCACAGATTTTAGGACACAGATTTAAGGGCACAGATTTAAGAGCACAGAGTTAAGAGCACAGAGTTAAGGGCACAGAGTTAAGGACACAGAGTTAAGAGCACAGATTTAAGGGCACAGATTTAAGAGCACAGATTTATGAGCACAGAGTTAAGAGCACAGATTTAAGGGCACAGATTTAAGGGCACAGAGTTGCGTGCACAGATTGAATGGCACAAATTTAAGGGCACAGATTTAAGGGCACAGAGTTAAGAGCACAGATTTAAGGACACAGATTTAAGGGCACAGAGTTAAGAGCACAGATTTAAGGACACAGATTTAAGGGCACAGAGTTAAGAGCACAGATTTAAGGGCACAGAGTTAAGAGCCCAGATTTAAGAGCACAGATTTAAGGGCACAGATTTAAGGGCACAGAGTTAAGGGCACAGAGTTAAGAGCACCGATGTAAGGGCACAGATTTAAGAGCATAGATTTAAGGGCACAGAGTTAAGGGCACAGATTTAAGAGCACAGATTTAAGGGCACAGATTTAAGGGCACAGATTTAAGGGCACAGAGTTAAGGGCACAGATTTAAGAGCACAGATTTAAGGGCACAGATTTAAGAGCACAGATTTAAGGGCACAGAATTAAGGGCACAGATTTAAGAGCACAGCTTTAAGGTAACAGATTTAAGGGCACAGAGTTAAGGGCACAGAGTTAAGGACACAGATTTAACGGCTCAGATTTAGGGGCACAGAGTTAAGAGCACAGATTTAAGGGCACAGATTTAAGGGCACAGAGTTAAGGGCACAGATTTAAGGGCACAGAGTTGCGTGCACAGATTGAATGGCACAAATTTAAGGGCACAGATTTAAGGGCACAGCTTTAAGGGCACAGAGTTTAGAGCACAGATTTAAGGTCACAGATTTAAAGGCACAGATTTAAGAGCACAGAGTTAAGGGCACAGAGTTAAGAGCACAGATTTAAGAGCACAGATTTAAGGGCACAGATTTAAGAGCATAGATTTAAGAGCACAGAGTTAAGGACACAGATTTAAGGGCACAGATTTAAGGGCACAGAGTTCAGAGCACAGATTTAAGGTCACAGATTTAAGAGCATAGAGTTAAGGACACAGATTTAAGGGCACAGAGTTAAGGGCACAAAGTTAAGGGCACAGATTTAAGGGCGCAGAGTTCAGAGCACAGATTTAAGGTCACAGATTTAAGAGCACAGAGTTAAGGACACAGATTTAAGGGCACAGATTTAAGAGCATAGAGTTAAGGACACAGATTTAAGTGCACAGAGTTAAGGGCACAAAGCTAACGGCACAGATTTAAGGGCGCAGATTTAAGGGCACAGATTTATGAGCACAGAGTTAAGCGCACAAAGTTAAGGGCACAGATTTAAGAGCACAGAGTTAAGAGCACAGATTTAAGGGCACAGAGTTGCGTGCACAGATTGAATGGCACAAATTTAAGGGCACAGATTTAAGGGCACAGCTTTAATGGCACAGAGTTATGAGCACAGCTTTAAGGACACAGATTTAAGGGCACAGAGTTAAGAGCACAGATTTTAGGACACAGATTTAAGGGCACAGATTTAAGAGCACAGAGTTAAGAGCACAGAGTTAAGGGCACAGAGTTAAGGACACAGAGTTAAGAGCACAGATTTAAGGGCACAGATTTAAGAGCACAGATTTATGAGCACAGAGTTAAGAGCACAGATTTAAGGGCACAGATTTAAGGGCACAGAGTTGCGTGCACAGATTGAATGGCACAAATTTAAGGGCACAGATTTAAGGGCACAGAGTTAAGAGCACAGATTTAAGGACACAGATTTAAGGGCACAGAGTTAAGAGCACAGATTTAAGGACACAGATTTAAGGGCACAGAGTTAAGAGCACAGATTTAAGGGCACAGAGTTAAGAGCCCAGATTTAAGAGCACAGATTTAAGGGCACAGATTTAAGGGCACAGAGTTAAGGGCACAGAGTTAAGAGCACCGATGTAAGGGCACAGATTTAAGAGCATAGATTTAAGGGCACAGAGTTAAGGGCACAGATTTAAGAGCACAGATTTAAGGGCACAGATTTAAGGGCACAGATTTAAGGGCACAGAGTTAAGGGCACAGATTTAAGAGCACAGATTTAAGGGCACAGATTTAAGAGCACAGATTTAAGGGCACAGAATTAAGGGCACAGATTTAAGAGCACAGATTTAAGGTAACAGATTTAAGGGCACAGAGTTAAGGGCACAGAGTTAAGGACACAGATTTAACGGCACAGATTTAGGGGCACAGAGTTAAGAGCACAGATTTAAGGGCACAGATTTAAGGGCACAGAGTTAAGGGCACAGATTTAAGGGCACAGAGTTGCGTGCACAGATTGAATGGCACAAATTTAAGGGCACAGATTTAAGGGCACAGAGTTAAGAGCACAGATTTAAGGACACAGATTTAAGGGCACAGAGTTAAGAGCACAGATTTAAGGACACAGATTTAAGGGCACAGAGTTAAGAGCACAGATTTAAGGGCACAGAGTTAAGAGCCCAGATTTAAGAGCACAGATTTAAGGGCACAGATTTAAGGGCACAGAGTTAAGGGCACAGAGTTAAGAGCACCGATGTAAGGGCACAGATTTAAGAGCATAGATTTAAGGGCACAGAGTTAAGGGCACAGATTTAAGAGCACAGATTTAAGGGCACAGATTTAAGGGCACAGATTTAAGGGCACAGAGTTAAGGGCACAGATTTAAGAGCACAGATTTAAGGGCACAGATTTAAGAGCACAGATTTAAGGGCACAGAATTAAGGGCACAGATTTAAGAGCACAGATTTAAGGTAACAGATTTAAGGGCACAGAGTTAAGGGCACAGAGTTAAGGACACAGATTTAACGGCACAGATTTAGGGGCACAGAGTTAAGAGCACAGATTTAAGGGCACAGATTTAAGGGCACAGAGTTAAGGGCACAGATTTAAGGGCACAGAGTTGCGTGCACAGATTGAATGGCACAAATTTAAGGGCACAGATTTAAGGGCACAGCTTTAAGGGCACAGAGTTTAGAGCACAGATTTAAGGTCACAGATTTAAAGGCACAGATTTAAGAGCACAGAGTTAAGGGCACAGAGTTAAGAGCACAGATTTAAGGTCACAGATTTAAAGGTACAGAGTTAAGAGCACAGAGTTAAGGGCACAGAGTTACGTGCACAGATTTAATGGCACAAATTTAAGGGCACAGATTTAAGGGCACAGATTTAAGGGCACAGCGTTAAGGGCACAGATTTAAGGGCACAGAGTTACGTGCACAGATTTAATGGCACAAATTTAAGGGCAGAGAGTTAAGAGCACAAAGTTAAGGGCACAGATTTAAGGGCGCAGAGTTAAGGGCACAGATTTAAGGGCACAGATTTAAAGGCACAGATTTAAGGGCACAGATTTAAGGGCACAAATTTAAGAGCACAGATTTATGAGCACAGAGTTAAGGGCACAAAGTTAAGGGCACAGATTTAAGAGCACAGAGTTAAGAGCACAGATTTAAGGTCACAGATTTAAAGGCACAGATTTAAGAGCACAGATTTAAGGGCACAGATTTAAGGGCACAGATTTAAGGTCACAGATTTAAGGGCACAGATTTAAGAGCACAGAGTTAAGGGCACAGATTTAAGGGCACAGATTTAAGAGCACAGAGTTAAGAGCACAGATTTAAGGTCACAGATTTAAAGGCACAGATTTAAGAGCACAGAGTTAAGGGCACAGATTTAAGGGCACGGAGTTAAGGGCAGAGATTTAAGAGCACAGATTTAAGGGCACAGATTTAAGGGCACAGAGTTAAGGGCACAGATTTAAGGGCACAGATTTAAGGGCACAGAGTTAAGGGCACAGATTTAAGGGCACAGAGTTAAGGGCACAGATTTAAGGGCACAGATTTAGGGGCACAGAGTTAAGAGCACAGATTTAAGGGCACAGATTTAAGGGCACAGAGTTAAGGGCACAGATTTAAGGGCACAGATTTAAGGGCACAGAGTTAAGGGCACAGATTTAAGGGCACAGATTTAAGGGCACAGAGGTAAGGGCACAGATTTAAGGGCACAGATTTAAGGGCACAGAGTTAAGGGCACAGAGTTAAGGGCACAGATTTAGGGGCACAGAGTTACGTGCACAGATTTAATGGCACAAATTTAAGGGCACAGATTTAAGGGCACAGCTTTAAGGGCACAGAGTTAAGAGCACAGATTTAAGGTCACAGATTTAAAGGCACAGATTTAAGAGCACAGAGTTAAGAGCACAGATTTAAGAGCACAGAGTTAAGGGCACAGAGTTAAGAGCACAGATTTAAGGTCACAGATTTAAAGCTACAGAGTTAAGAGCACAGAGTTAAGGGCACAGAGTTAAGGGCACAGAGTTAAGAGCACAGAGTTAAGGGCACAGATTTAAGGGCACAGAGTTAAGAGCACAGATTTAAGGGCACAGATTTAAGGGCACAGAGTTAAGGGCACTGAGTTAAGGGCACAGATTTAGGGACACAGAGTTAAGAGCACAGATTTAAGGACACAGAGTTAAGGGCACAGATTTAAGGGCACGGAGTTAAGGGCACAGATTTAAGGGCACTGAGTTAAGAGCACAGATTTAAGGACACAGAGTTAAGGGCACAGATTTAAGGGCACGGAGTTAAGGGCACAGATTTAAGGGCACTGAGTTAAGAGCACAGATTTAAGGGCACGGAGTTAAGTGCATGAAGTTAAGAGCACAGAGTTAAGGGCACAGATTTAAGGGCACCGATTGGCAAAAGAACCGGTGAGGAGATGAGAAGAATATTTTTACACATCAAGTTGTTGTGATCGGGCACCCGGTGTGACCAGAGTCAATAGTAACGTTCAAAAGGGACTGGATAAATACTCAAAGTGAAACATTTGAGAACATAAGGAACAGGAGCAGGAGTTGGCCATTTGGTCCCTCGAGCCTGCTCCGCCATTCAATAAGATCATGGCTGATCTGATCATGGACTCAGCTCCACTTCCCTGCCCGCTCCACATAACCCTTTACTCCCTTATTGCTCAAAAATTTGCCCATCTCCACCTTAAATATATTCAATGACCCAGCTTCCACAGCTCTCTGGGGCAGAGAATTCCACAGATTTACAACCCTCAGAGAGAAGAAATTTCTCCTCATCTCTGTTTTAAATGGCCGGCCCCTTATTCTAAGACTATGTCCCCTAGTTTTAGTTTCCCCTGTGAGTGGAAATATCCTCTTGTCGAGCACCCTCATTATCTTATATGTTTCAATAAGATTCCCTCTCATTCTTCTGAACTCCAGTGAGTACAGGCTCAACTTACTTCATAAGCCAACCCCCTCATCTCCGGAATCAACCAGGTGAACCTTCTCTGAACAGCCTCCAATGCAAGAATATCCTTCCTTAAATACGGAAACAAAAACTGCACGCAGTACTCCAGGTGTGGCCTCACCAATACCCTGTACAGTTGCAGCAGGACTTCTCTGCTTTTATACTCTATCCCCCTTGCACTAAAGGCCAGCATTCCATTTGCCTTCCTGATCACTTGCTGTATCTGTAGAGGAACTTGTGTTTCATGCACAAGGACCCCCCAGGTCCCTCTATACTGCAGCACTTTGCAATCTCGCCCCATTTAAATTATTATTTATTTTACTATTATTTCTGCCAAAGTGGATAACCTCACATTTTCCCATATTATTCACCATCTGCCAAATGTTTGCAGGGCTGTGAGGAAAGAGCGGGGGAGTGGGACTAATCGGAGAGCTCGTTCACAGAGCTGGCACAAGCTCGATGGGCCGAAAGGCCTCCTGTAATATTCAGTGCTTCCATTGGATGATAAGATTCAAACTCCTGTTGGATTGGTTGCCAGGGGAAGAACCTCGATCTTTTGCCGTTGCTATCCAATCCTTCTAGTTGTGTGTTTAAAGAATCATTGCCCCCCCACCCCCGAATCCACAAGGGTTTCAGTGGGTAAGTACTGTGGGCAGGTGAACGGCCTCTCCGCAGTGTGAACTCACTGCTGTGTCGATATTTGATGTCTCCAAGATAAGAAGAGACGAATTGATGTCCTGTTTCTGACTGCTGCATTTTTGGTCAGTGTGGAGGAGCAGTAAGAGATCGGTGTCATGTATTCAACTATCATTGTAACCCATGTATAAGCTGACCTAAGTTGTACACCTTGAGAACATTGACCACAAGGGGGTGAACTTGTGGGAGACACTCCTAACCTGGACTTTCAGGTATAAAAGGGGAAGCTCCACCCACCTTCATCACTTGAGGTCTTGGTAATAAAGGTAACTGGTCACAGAGTGACCTTCTCTCAAGTATGGGCCTCGTATGCATTTATACTGTATAGTAAGGACATATCAATGAGGGCCCAGGAACATCGTGATCGGGGCCCAGGAGAGGCGAGGGTTCGGGGCCCAGGAGAGGCGAGGGTTCGGGGCCCAGGAGAGGCGAGGGTTCGGGGTAGCATGGGCCCGCCCACATAGCGATCTATGGATAGTAGGAGCATGTGTGGCACTGGGTCCGTGAGCAGAGCTGGTCTCCGGTCGTCCTGGTTAACCCTTGCCACTGGACCAAGACCTCGCTCTGTCAAGCCCCGTGTGGTGGCTGGTGTACAACGGTCACCCCACGTTAAACAATCCACCCACAGGCATCTTCCACCCTTCAGGATGTAGTTCGGGATCCGGAATATTAGGTCCCTCATTGAAACACCTGTGAACTCATCCCTTTTTGGCGTGGAAGCAAGTCATCCTCGATACAAGGGACCGCCTATTACTATACTGTGGGCAGTGTGGCACCAAGTTATACAGCCCAGCCCACCCTACAACATCCTCCTCACCAACCTCTGGGGCCCTGTGCCAGAATTGGGAGAGCTGTCCCACAGACCGGTCAAGCACCAGCCCGACATAGTCACACTCACCGAATCATACCTTCCAGCCAATGTCCCAGACTCCTCCATCACCATCCCTGGGTCTATCCTGTCCCACCGGCAGGACAGACCCACCGGGGGTGGTGGCTCAGTGGTGTACAGTCGGGAGGGAGTGGCCCCCGGACCCCATGAAGTCTCATGGCTTCAGGTACAGCCTGGGCAAGGAACCCTCCTGCTGGTTACCACCTCCCGCCCTCCCTCAGCTGATCAATCAGTTCTCCTCCATGTTGAACACCACTTGGAAGAAGCACTGAGAGTAGCAAGGGCCCAGAATGTACTCTGGGTGGGGGACTTCAATGTCCATCACCAAGAGTGGCTCGGGAGGACCACTACTGACCGAGCTGGCTGAGTCCTGAAGGACGTCGCTGCCAGGCTAGGACCAAAAATGATTGTATTGAATGAGACCTTCCGACCAGTGGGAACACTATCACTGGGTCAACGATGCTCTCTCTTAGTTGGTGATAAGCGACAGGCAGCATTGAAACAAACCTGTACTCCAAACAACCACAACGTATATTTATATAGCGCCTTTAACATAGTGAAACGACCCTAGGTGCTTCACAGGAGGGTTATAAGGCAAAAAAAATTGGCACTGAGCCACATAAGGAGAAATTAGGGCAATGACCAGCAGCTTGGTCAGAGAGGTGGGTTTTAAGGAGCGTCTTAAAGGAGGAGAGAGAGGTCGAGAGACGGAGAGGTTTAGGGAGGGAGTTCCAGAGCTTGGGGCCCAGGCAACAGAAGGCACGGCCACCGATGGTGGAGCGATTATAATCAGGGATGGTCAGGAGGGCAGAATTAGAGGAGTGCAGACATCTCGGGGGTTGTGGGGCTGGAGGAGATTAGAGAGATAGGGAGGGCGAGGGGCCATGGAGGGATTTGAAAATAAGGATGATTTAAGTGCAGCACATTTTGTTCAATCAATGAGCATTCATTGCGCATTTAATCTTTGAGTCTGGCAGGGTTAATAAAGGATGATCTGATAACTGCAACACTTGCTCCCAGAACTCAGAAATCCTCATTAAGGTCACTTTTCCTCCGCTCTGTTTCCTTGCTCTTACTCATCTTCCCACCCCTCCCCCTCCCTCCGCATCCCCCTCGGCCCCCCCTTAACTCTACAGCTACTCAGTGACAGTGATCCTGGGGAAAGTATCTTTAAAAATATATTCCCCCTCTCACCCCCCCCCTCCGCACCCCAAGAAATTGACCATCTCAGAGGCACAACCAAGCTCAGGGACTCGAGAGAGGGAGGGGGAAGAGAGTGAGCCGGGGGGAAAGAGAGAGGGGGAGGGGGAACGAGAGAGGGGGAGGGGGAACGAGAGAGGGGGAGGGGGAACGAGAGAGGGGGAGGGGGAATGAGAGAGGGGGAGGGGGAATGAGAGAGGGGGAGGGGGAACGAGAGAGGGGGAGGGGGAACGAGAGAGGGGGAGGGGGAATGAGAGAGGGGGAGGGGGAATGAGAGAGGGGGAGGGGGAACGAGAGAGGGGGAGGGGGAACGAGAGAGGGGGAGGGGGAATGAGAGAGGGGGAGGGGGAACGAGAGAGGGGGAGGGGGAATGAGAGAGGGGGAGGGGGAATGAGAGAGGGGGAGGGGGAACGAGAGAGGGAGGGGGAATGAGAGAGGGGGAGGGGGAATGAGAGAGGGGGAGGGGGAACGAGAGAGGGGGAGGGGGAATGAGAGAGGGGGAGGGGGAATGAGAGAGGGGGAGGGGGAACGAGAGAGGGAGGGGGAACGAGAGAGGGAGGGGAAAGAGAGAGGGGGAGGGGAACGAGAGAGGGAGGGGGAACGAAAGAGGGGGAGGGGGAATGAGAGAGGGGGAGGGGGAACGAGAGAGGGGGAGGGGGAACGAGAGAGGTGGAGGGGAACGAGAGAGGGAGGGGAAAGAGAGAGGGGGAGGGGGAATGAGAGAGGGGGAGGGGGAACGAGAGAGGTGGAGGGGAACGAGAGAGGGAGGGGAAAGAGAGAGGGGGAGGGGAACGAGAGAGGGGGAGGGGGAACAAGAGAGGTGGAGGGGAACGAGAGAGGGAGGGGGAACGAGAGAGGGGAGGGGGAATGAGAGAGGGGGAGGGGGAACGAGAGAGGTGGAGGGGAATGAGAGAGGGGGAGGGGGAACAAGAGAGGTGGAGGGGAACGAGAGAGGGGGAGGGGGAACGAGAGAGGGGGAGGGGGAAAGAGAGAGGGCGAGGGGAACGAGAGAGGGGGAGGGGGAACGAGAGAGGGGGAGGGGGAACAAGAGAGGGGGAGGGGGAACGAGAGAGGGGGAGGGGGAACGAGAGAGGGGGAGGGGGAAAGAGAGAGGGGGAGGGGGAACGAGAGAGGGGAAGGGGAATGAGAGAGGGGGAGGGGGAATGAGAGAGGGGGAGGGGGAACGACAGAGGTGGAGGGGGAATGAGAGAGGGGGAGGGGGAACGACAGAGGTGGAGAGGAACGAGAGAGGGGAAGGGGAATGAGAGAGGGGGAGGGGGAACAAGAGAGGGGGAGGGGGAACAAGAGAGGTGGAGGGGAACGAGAGAGGGGGAAGGGGAATGAGAGAGGGGGAGGGGGAACAAGAGAGGGGGAGGGGGAACGAGAGAGGTGGAGGGGAACGAGAGAGGGGGAGGGGGAACAAGAGAAGGGGAGGGGGAACAAGAGAGGCGGAGGGGAAAGAGAGAGGGGGAGGGGGAAAGAGAGAGGGCGAGGGGAACGAGAGAGGGGGCGGGGAACGTGAGAGGGGGAGGGGTAACGAGAGAGGGAGGGTGAACGAGGGAGGAGGGGGAACGAGGGAGGAGGGGGAACGAGGGAGGAGGGGGAACGAGAGTGTGCTCCCAAGGAACAAGGACTATGGTAATGTTGATGGAGGGGATCAGACCGGTTGTGTGTGGAGAGAGACTGTAAGCTGGACGTGTGATCGCCACACAGCCATTACTGAGTGTATGTGAGCGGCCCTGTGAGCTCCAGGTATGCAAGGAGCAGGGTGGGACAGTGTGTCCGTGCCCAAGGCAGGATCCGTTCCCATGGGATTCAGGAGTACAGCGAGGGTTGGGCCGAGGTTGAGCACGACTCACTCGCCCACTATTGGTGGCGAGCCAATCCCGTGAGCCCAAGTTGACACTGGGTGAGTCGGAGGAAATGATGTCATTAGTTGAGTCAGTGCTCTCCAGGACTGGCGATGGACCAGCTCTCCCGCACACCTCCTCACACTGCTCGCCCTTAAAGTGACACCGTCTCCATCAGCGTCCAGTCTCAGCCAAACTCTTCCCCCTCTTCAAAGGCTTGCATTTATACAGAATGAAACACAGCAGCCAATTTGTGGCACAGCAAGCTCCCACAAACAGAAGACGGGACCTCGGCTTTAACGCCTCATCCGAAAGACGGCACCACCACTCCCTGTGCTTGGTTTCTGCACGCTCTCGGCGACGAGACTCGAGGTGCTCAGCGCCCTCCCGGATGCACTTCCTCCACTCAGGGCGGTCTTTGGGCCAGGGACTCCCAGGTGCCGGTGGGGATGTTGCACTTTATCAGGGAGGCTTTGAGGGTGGTCCCTGTAACGTTCCTCTGCCCACCTGGGGCTCACTTGCCGTGAAGGAGTTCCGAGTAGACGCTTGCTTTGGGAGTCTCGTGTCTGGGGGCATGTGGACAATGTGGCCCTGCCCAGCGGAGCTGGTCGAGTGTGGTCAGTGCTTCGATGCTGGGGATGTTGGGCCTGGTCGAGGACGCTAACGTTGGTGCGTCTGTCCTCCCGGGGGATTTGCAGGATCTTGCGGAGACATCGTTGGTGATATTTCTCCAGCGACTTGAGGGGTCTTCTGTACATGGTCCGTGTCTCTGAGCCATACAAGAGGGCGGGTATCACTACAGCCCTGTAGACCATGAGCTTGGTGGCAGATTTGAGGGCCTGGTCTTCAAACACTCTCTTCCTCAGGCGACTGAAAGCTGCACTGGCGCACTGGAGATGGTGTTGGACCTTGTCGTCAATGTCTGCCCTTGCTGATAGTAGGCTCCCGAGGTATGGAAAATGGTCCACGTTGTCCAGGGCCCCGCCGTGGATCTTGATGACTGGGGGGCAGTGCTGTGTGGCGGGGTCAGGTTGTTGGAGGACCTCTGTCTGACGATGTTTAGTGTAAGACCCATGCTTTCGTACGCCTCGGTGAAGGTGTTGACGATGACTTGGAGTTCGGACTCTGAGTGTGTGCAGACGCAAGCGTCGCCCACGTACTGTAGCCTGGGACCTGCGCCAATTCCATTGCTGCCCCGATCACTCTCCGCCGGTGGAGGCTGTGGAATCACCCAGCAATGAGCCGTCAGAAACATTCAGAGGGCACCAGACTGCTGCGAGGACGAAAGTTTGCCCAACCTAACCGCCCCTGCCTTTAAATATCGCCCCCCGCCAGTGGCCACCCGAGGTGACAAAGGATAGTATGCAGGTACAGCAAGTGATCAGGAAGGTCAATGGTATCTTGGCCTTTATTGCAAAGGGGATGGAGTATAAAAGCAGGGAAGTCTTGCTCCAGTTATACAGAGTATTGGCGAGGCCACACCTGGAGTACTGCGTGCAGTTTTGGTTTCCATATTTATGAAAGGATATACTTGCTTTGGAGGCTGTTCAGAGAAGGTTCACTCGGTTGATTCCGGAGATGAGGGGTTGACTTATGAGGAAAGGTTGAGGAGGTTGGGTCTATACTCATTGGAATTCAGAAGAATGAGAGGTGATCTTATCGAAATGTATAAGATTATGAGGGGGCTTGACAAGGTGGATGCAGAGAGAATGTTCCCACTGATGGGGGAGACTAGAACTAGGGGGCATGATCTTAGAATAAGGGGCCGCCCATTTAAAACTGAGATGAGGAGGAATTTCTTCTCTCAGAGGGTTGTAAATCTGTGGAGAGCTGTGGAAGCCGGGACATTGAATAAATTTAAGACAGAAATAGACAGTTTCTTAACTGATAAGGAAGTGAAGGGTTATGGGGAGCGGGCGGGGAAGTGGAGCTGAGTCCATGATCGGATCAGCAATGATCATATTGAATGGCGGAGCAGGCTCGAGGGGCCGAATGGCCGACTCCTGCTCCTATTTCTTATGTTCTGATGACATCGCCTCCTGCAGCGTTGTCAATTGTGGAACGAATATCACATCCGGGGCGGTAACGGGTGAGGTCACGATCCGCGGGGTGCCGGAGAGTGAGGTGCAAAGTGTTAGCGCCTGTGCTCGAGCGCTGGCGATCACCGGTGATCTCGCCGCGCCGGGTCAGTGACCCCCTGAGCGCCCCGTTACTGACCCCCGCAGGCACAGAGCAGCCAAACCTCTCTCCCTGAGAACCTCACCCCACAGCAGGAGGCCATTCAGCCCATCCTGCCCATGCCGGCTCTGTGACGGAACGATCCAATTAGTCCCACTCCCTGCTCTTGCCCCACAGCCCAGCACACTTCCCCCCCCCTCAAGTATTTATCCAATTCCCTTTTGAAAGTAATTATTGATCATAATATCATCAGGTTTGGAATAGTTATGGCAAAGGACAGGGAGCAACCTGGTGTAAAAATACTGAGCTGGAGGAGGGCCAACTCGAGTGAGTTGAAAGGGGATGTTTGAGGGAGATTGTAGTCAAACACTGGGAGGCCAATCAGTAACTGAGCCACGGGAGGCCTTCAAAGAGGAGACGGTTTGGGTAAAGAGCGGACACGAGGAAATGCATCCATAGCTCCAGCTCCCGGGAGGGCAACAGACACAGGGCTAGAAATTCATTTGCTGAGTGCCCCCCTCACTGTGCCCCCGTTACTGACCGAGCCCCTCTCTGTGCCCCACGTTAGTGCCCGAGCCCCTCTCTGTGCCCCCGTTAGTGCCCGAGCCCCTCTCTGTGCCCCCGTTAGTGCCCAAGCCCCTCTCTGTGTCCCACGTTAGTGCCCGAGCCCCTCTCTGTGCCCCCGTTAGTGCCCGAGCCCCTCTCTGTGCCCCCGTTAGTGCCCAAGCCCCTCTCTGTGTCCCACATTAGTGCCAGAGCCCCACACTGTGCCCCCCATTAGTGCCCGAGCCCCTCTCTGTGCCCCCCATTAGTGCCCGAGCCCCTCACTGTGCCCCACGTTAGTGCCCGAGCCCCTCTCTGTGTCCCACGTTAGTGCCCGAGCCCTTCACTGTGCCCCCGTTAGTGCCCATGCCCCACACTGTGCCCCTGTTAGTGCCCGCGCCCCTCACTGTGCCCCCGTTAGTGCCCGAGCCCCTCTCTGTGCCCCCGTTAGTGCCCTTGCCCCTCACTGTGCCCCCGTTAGTGCCCGCGCCCCTCACTGTGCCTCCGTTAGTGCCCGAGCCCCTCACTGTGCCCCCGTTAGTGCCCGCGCCCCTCACTGTGCCCCTGTTAGTGCCCGAGCCCCTCTCTGTGCCCCCGTTAGTGCCCTTGCCCCTCACTGTGCCCCCGTTAGTACCCGCGCCCCTCACTGTGCCCCCGTTAGTGCCCGCGCCCCTCACTGTGCCCCCGTTAGTGCCCGCGCCCCTCACTGTGCCCCCGTTAGTGCCCGAGCCCTTCACTGTGCCCCCGTTAGTGCCCGCGCCCCTCACTGTGCCCCCGTTAGTGCCCGAGCCCTTCACTGTGCCCCCGTTAGTGCCCTTGCCCCTCATTGTGCCCCCGTTAGTGCTCATGCCCCTCACTGTGCCCCCATTAGTGCCCAAGCCCCTCACTGTGCCCCCCATTAGTACCCGAGCCCCTCTCTGTGCCCCCGTTAGTGCCCATGCCCCTCACTGTGCCCCCGTTAGTGCCCGCGCCCCTCACTGTGCCCCCGTTAGTGCCCGCACCCCTCACTGTGCTCCCATTAGTACCCGAGCCCCTCTCTGTGCCCCCGTTAGTGCCCGTGCCCCTCACTGTGCCCCTGTTAGTGCCCGAGCCCCTCACTGTGCCCCGTTAGTGCCCAAGCCCCTCACTGTGCCCCTGTTAGTGCCCGAGCCCCTCACTGTGCCCCGTTACTGCTCATGCCCCTCACTGTGCCCCCGTTAGTGCCCGAGCCCCTCACTGTGCCCCCCGTTACTGCTCATGCCCCTCACTGTGCCCCCGTTAGTGCCCGAGCCCCTCACTGTGCCCCAGTTAGTGCCCGAGCCCCTCACTGTGCCCCCGTTAGTGCCCGAGCCCCTCACTGTGCCCCTGTTAGTGCCCGAGCCCCTCACTGTGCCCCCGTTAGTGCCCGAGCCCCTCACTGTGCCCCTGTTAGTGCCCGAGCCCCTCACTGTGCCCCTGTTAGTGCCCGAGACCCTCACTGTGCCCCTGTTACTGCCCGAGCCCCTCACTGTGTCCCCATTAGTGCCCGAGCCCCTCACTGTGTCCCCATTAGTGCCCATGCCCCTCACTGTGCCCCTGTTAGTACCCATGCCCCTCACTGTGCCCCCGTTAGTGCCCGAGCCCCTCACTGTGCCCCTGTTAGTGCCCAAGCCCCTCACTGTGCCCCCGTTAGTGCCCATGCCCCACACTGTGCCCCTGTTAGTGCCCGAGCCCCTCACTGTGCCCCCGTTAGTGCCCGAGCCCCTCACTGTGCCCCCGTTAGTGCCCGAGCCCCTCACTGTGCCCCCCATTACTGCCTGAGACCCTCACTGTGCCCCCGTTAGTGCCCGAGCCCCTCATTGTGCCCCCGTTAGTGCCCGAGCCCCTCACTGTGCCCCCCATTAGTGCCCGAGCCCCTCACTGTGCCCCCGTTAGTGCCCGAGCCCCTCATTGTGCCCCCGTTAGTGCCCATGCCCCTCACTGTGCCCCCGTTAGTGCCCGAGCCCCTCTCTGTGTCCCACGTTAGTGCCCATGCCCCACACCGTGCCCCTGTTAGTGCCCGCGCCCCTCACTGTGCCCCCGTTAGTGCCCGAGCCCCTCTCTGTGCCCCCCGTTAGTGCCCTTGCCCCTCACTGTGCCCCCGTTAGTGCCCGCGCCCCTCACTGTGCCCCCGTTAGTGCCCGAGCCCCTCACTGTGCCCCCGTTAGTGCCCTTGCCCCTCACTGTGCCCCCGTTAGTGCCCGAGCCCCTCTCTGTGCCCCCCGTTAGTGCCCTTGCCCCTCACTGTGCCCCCGTTAGTGCCCTTGCCCCTCACTATGCCCCCGTTAGTGCCCAAGCCCCTCACTGTGCCCCCCATTAGTACCCGAGCCCCTCTCTGTGCCCCCATTAGTGCCCATGCCCCTCACTGTGCCCCTGTTAGTGCCCAAGCCCCTCACTGTGCCCCGTTACTGCTCATGCCCCTCACTGTGCCCCCGTTAGTGCCCATGCCCCTCACTGTGCCCCGTTAGTGCTCATGCCCCTCACTGTGCCCCTGTTAGTGCCCGAGCCCCTCACTGTGCCCCGTTAGTGCCCGTGCCCCTCACTGTGCCCCTGTTAGTGCCCGAGCCCCTCACTGTGCCCCTGTTAGTGCCCGAGCCCCTCACTGTGCCCCTGTTACTGCCCGAGCCCCTCACTGTGTCCCCATTAGTGCCCGAGCCCCTCACTGTGCCCCCGTTAGTGCCCATGCCCCTCACTGTGCCCCCCGTTAGTGCCCGAGCCCCTCACTGTGCCCCTGTTAGTGCCCAAGCCCCTCACTGTGCCCCCGTTAGTGCCCATGCCCCTCACTGTGCCCCCGTTAGTGCCCATGCCCCACACTGTGCCCCCGTTAGTGCCCGAGCCCCTCACTGTGCCCCCATTAGTGCCCGAGCCCCTCACTGTGCCCCCCATTACTGCCTGAGCCCCTCACTGTGCCCCCGTTAGTGCCCGAGCCCCTCATTGTGCCCCCGTTAGTGCCCGAGCCCCTCACTGTGCCCCCCATTAGTGCCCGAGCCCCTCACTGTGCCCCCGTTAGTGCCCGAGCCCCTCATTGTGCCCCCGTTAGTGTCCATGCCCCTCACTGTGCCCCCGTTAGTGCCCGAGCCCCTCTCTGTGCCCCACGTTAGTGCCCGAGCCCCTCATTGTGCCCCCGTTAGTGCCCGCGCCCCTCACTGTGCCCCCGTTAGTGCCCGAGCCCCTCATTGTGCCCCCGTTAGTGCCCTTGCCCCTCACTGTGCCCCCGTTAGTGCCCTTGCCCCTCACTGTGCCCCCGTTAGTGCCCGCGCCCCTCACTGTGCCCCCGTTAGTGCCCGAGCCCCTCACTGTGCCCCCGTTAGTGCCCTTGCCCCTCACTATGCCCCCGTTAGTGCTCATGCCCCTCACTGTGCCCCCGTTAGTGCCCAAGCCCCTCACTGTGCCCCCCATTAGTACCCGAGCCCCTCTCTGTGCCCCCGTTAGTGCCCATGCCCCTCACTGTGCCCCTGTTAGTGCCCAAGCCCCTCACTGTGCCCCGTTACTGCTCATGCCCCTCACTGTGCCCATGTTAGTGCCCGTGCCCCTCACTGTGCCCCTGTTAGTGCCCGTGCCCCTCACTGTGCCCCGTTAGTGCCCGCGCCCCTCACTGTGCCCCCGTTAGTGCCCATGCCCCTCACTGTGCCCCCGTTGGTGCCCATGCCCCACACTGTGCCCCCGTTAGTGCCCGAGCCCCTCACTGTGCCCCCATTAGTGCCCGAGCCCCTCACTGTGCCCCCGTTAGTGCCCGAGCCCCTCACTGTGCCCCCGTTAGTGCCCGAGCCCCTCACTGTGCCTCCGTTAGTGCCCGAGCCCCTCACTGTGCCCCCGTTAGTGCCCGAGTCCCTCACTGTGCCCCCCATTACTGCCTGAGCCCCTCACTGTGCCCCTGTTAGTGCCCGAGCCCCTCAATGTGCCCCCGTTAGTGCCCGAGCCCCTCACTGTGCCCCCCATTTGTGCCCGAGCCCCTCACTGTGCCCCCGTTAGTGCCCGAGCCCCTCATTGTGCCCCCGTTAGTGCCCGAGCCCCTCTCTGTGCCCCACGTTAGTGCTCGAGCCCCTCTCTGTGTCCCACGTTAGTGCCCATGCCCCTCACTGTGCCCCCCGTTAGTGCCCGAGCCCCTCACTGTGCCCCCGTTAGTGCCCGCGCCCCTCACTGTGCCCCCGTTAGTGCCCGAGCCCCTCACTGTGCCCCCGTTAGTGCCCTTGCCCCTCACTATGCCCCCGTTAGTGCCCATGCCCCTCACTGTGCCCCCATTAGTGCCCAAGCCCCTCACTGTGCCCCCCATTAGTACCTGAGCCCCTCTCTGTGCCCCCGTTAGTGCCCATGCCCCTCACTGTGCCCCTGTTAGTGCCCAAGCCCCTCACTGTGCCCCGTTACTGCTCATGCCCCTCACTGTGCCCCTGTTAGTGCCCGTGCCCCTCACTGTGCCCCCGTTAGTGCCCGAGCCCCTCACTGTGCCCCGTTACTGCTCATGCCCCTCACTGTGCCCCCGTTAGTGCCCGTGCCCCTCACTGTGCCCCTGTTAGTGCCCGAGCCCCTCACTGTGCCCCCGTTAGTGCCCGAGCCCCTCACTGTGCCCCCGTTAGTGCCCGAGCCCCTCACTGTGCCCCCGTTAGTGCCCGAGCCCCTCACTGTGCCCCTGTTAATGCCCGGGCCCCTCACTGTGCCCCTGTTAGTGCCCATGCCCCTCACTGTGCCCCTGTTAGTGCCCGAGCCCCTCACTGTGCACCCATTAGTGCCCGAGCCCCTCACTGTGCCCCTGTTAGTGCCCATGCCCTTCATTGTGCCCCCGTTACTGCCCAAGCCCCTCACTGTGCCCCTGTTACTGCCCGAGCCCCTCACTGTGCCCCCGTTAGTGACCATGCCCCTCACTGTGCCCCTGTTACTGCCCGAGCCCCTCACTGTGCCCCTGTTAGTGCCCGAGCCCCTCACTGTGCCCCTGTTAGTGCCCGAGCCCCTCACTGTGCCCCCGTTAGTGCCCATGCCCCTCACTGTGCCCCGTTACTGCCCATGCCCCTCACTGTGCCCCTGTTAGTGCCCATGCCCCTCACTGTGCCCCCGTTAGTGCCCGAGCCCCTCACTGTGCCCCTGTTAGTGCCCGAGCCCCTCACTGTGCCCCTGTTAGTGCCCGAGCCCCTCACTGTGCCCCCGTTAGTGCCCGAGCCCCTCACTGTGCCCCGTTACTGCCCGAGTCCCGCGATCGGGAGCCTGACTGCTCTCGCCTGTTGTTGTGCCCGTCGTTGATCGCGACAGGGCGAGCTCACGTCACGGAGACGCTGGCGGGGCGATATGTCCGAGGCGGGGCCGGCGGGGGGAGAGGGGGAGGGGGAGACAAAATGATTTATTCCCCATTAATGCTTCTCTCCGCGATGCTCACACTGGGGTTTGGCTGCCTTGGGTTTTCTGCACCGTTCTGGCTGGCCGGCTGACCTCCCCTTTAGGCGCTAGGATGCCGCTTTCCGAGCTCCAGAAATTCAGCGGTGTTCCCGCGATCGGGCCCCAGGAATCAGGATCAGCACCCTGGGAGGGGTGGAGAACGCCTCACTTAATGCTCCACTCCCCTCCCGAGGCGCTGATGGCGAATATCCCGTTGGGAGGCGGTAAATATCGCCCAGCGCTGAAGTTAGTGAGCAGGCGGTATCATCGCCTCAAACCCGGCTATAACCAATATTTAGACCAAAGAGATTAAAATTCAACAGGGAAAGGAGACATGCACACTGTCAGGTGCATAATATGTGGCAGCCCGACCTGCGCGAGAGACTACCATGAATGGAGCGGCGAACGGCCCCTGGACAATGTGGTGGTGTACCACGGCAAGATACAGAGCGAGCTGGTGCAGGAGGGTGATGGCAGTGGAGAGGGACATCGTCAAGGTCCATGTTATGTCTGTGATGCACTTATCAATGGCTCCACGAGGCAATGTGTTGTGCTCAAACTGTAGTGACCTTGGTCCTTTATTCGTAACTCCAGAGTGAGGCACAAGCATGGTGGGGAGCCTTTTATACTGGGCCCTGCACACCTATACAGGTGACCCTCAGGTCTCCCACCGCAGTGCCCTCTGGTGGACAGCCTCTGCCACAGGCAGGAAATCCCGGTCTCCACCAGTTGCACCCTCTAGTGGTGCCAGCATAGTATATACACAGTGTAAACCTTATTGAGAGTACATCAGGTAACAAGTCTCCATCTTATGCAACTATACAGTGACTACACAGAGAGAGTATATCGACAGTCTGCATGCAAAACAATCCAGGTCGGTGATTGGAGCGTGGGCAGAGACAGCAGGAGCGGCGAGGTCGGGGCGAAGGAGCGGCGAAAGTTCGTGGAGCGATACGATAGGGGCCCAGGAGAGGCGAGGGCCCAGGGGCAGCACGGGCCCAGCCCACACTGCGATGTGTGAGCGCACGAGGTCCGTGCAGCAGAGCAGGTCTCCAGTCGTCCTGGTTAATCCTTAGCACTGGACCAAGGCCGAGCTCTGTCAAGCCCGTGTGGTGGCTGGTGTACAACGGTCACCCCACGTTAAGACAATCCACCCACAGGCATCTTCCACCCTTCAGGATGTAGTTCGGGATCCGGAATATTAGGTCCTTCATTGAAACACCTGTGAACTCCTCCCTTCTTGGCGTGGAAGCAAGTCATCCTCGCTTCAAGGGACCGCCTCTGATGATGAAGGTGCATAATATTGTCATGAACCAAGCAGAACATGGAAAGTACAGAGCAGACCTTGAGAGGGCAACAAGTGGGGCAGAGAGAGAGAATGAGAATAGGTTCGTGGCTAACAGAAATGGGAACACTAAAGTCTTTACTAAATAGTAAAAGGGTCGTCAGGGGGAGAGTGGGAACAATTAGGGACCAAAAAGGAGATCTTCTTGTGGAGGCAGAGCATGTTGGTCTTCACTGGCGAAGAGGACGCTGCCAATGTCACGGTAACGGAGGAGGCAGCAGCGATATCGGCTAGGACAAAAATAGATAAAGAAGAAGTACTTAAAAACGCTAAAAGTAGAAAAGTCACCCGGTCCGGATGGGATGCATGCTGGGTTGTCGAGCGAAGTCAGGGTGGAAATTGCAGAGGCTGTGGCCACAATCTGCCAATCCTCCTTGGATACGGGGTAGTGCCAGAGGACTGGGGGGTTGCAAATGTTACACCCTTGTTCAAAAAATGGGAGAGGGATAAACCCAGTAACTACAGGCCAGTTAGCCGAACATTGGTGGTTGTCTTTTAGAGATGATAATCCTGGGCAAAATTAATTGACATTTGGTAAAGTATAGGCTCATAAATGAAAGTCAGCATGGCTTTATTAAAGGCAAATCGTGTTTGACTGGCTTGATAGAGTTCTTTGACGAAGTAATGGAGAGGGTGGATGAGGGGCATGCGGTTGATGTTGTATATATGGACTTTCAGATGGTGAGCAGAATCTAAGTCCCTCCCGAATTGTCTGAGAGAAGGTTGTGGGGAGCCTCCAGCTTGGATACGAGGCTGGCTGAGGGGCAGTACTGTCGGAGGGACAGTACTGAGGGAGTGCTGCACTGTCGGAGGGACAGTACTGAGGGAGTGCTGCACTGTCGGAGGGGCAGCACTGAGGGAGCCCCGCACTGTCGGAGGGGCAGTACTGAGGGAGTGCCGCACTGTCGGAGGGGCAGTACTGAGGGAGTGCTGCACTGTCGGAGGGACAGTACTGAGGGAGTGCTGCACTGTCGGAGGGGCAGCACTGAGGGAGCCCCGCACTGTCGGAGGGGCAGTACTGAGGGAGTGCTGCACTGTCGGAGGGGCAGTACTGAGGGAGTGCTGCACTGTCGGAGGGGCAGTACTGAGGGAGTGCCGCACTGTCAGAGGGGCAGTACTGAGGGAGCGTAGCAAATAAGTGTGAGTCACACAGCTTGATAGTGTTGACAAATGGGCTGCGATGAATAAATGTGAATCATAAACCCAGAATATTGTGAAATAAACCCAATCTCTCGATCAATATCCTTTAGCAGGTGGATGGCATCACCTGCTGGTGGTGATGTGTAACTGCAGTCCCCCTCGCCCTGTGAAGGGCCACACAGCAGTGGTGTGTGAGTGACCCGGGGAGGGGAGCTCGGGGAGGGTAGGATCAGCCCTGAAATCAGATTGTGGGCCCTACTCCCATCACGGAACATCACTCATTTCACCGTTGGGGAAGAACAGGGGAGTTCCCCCCAGTATCCTGGCCAATATTTATCCCTCAACCAATCGCACTGCTCTTTGTGGGAGCTTGCTGTGCGATTCCTACATTCCAACAGCGACGACATTCAAACAGTGCTTCATTGGCTGTGAACAACAACAGATTTCATTTATATAGAATCACGGACTGATACAGCACGGGAGGAGGCCATTCAGCCCATCGAGCCTGTTTCCCCATTCACTGAGGACAGAACGCTGCACCGCTATAGTTGCCAGGGAACTCAGCCGTTTTGATATCGACATCGCTGCCCTAAGCGAGACCCGGTGGGCAGGGGAAGGCCAGCTGAAGGAACATGGTGGAGGTTACACCTTCTTCTGGAAAGGGAAACCAGAGGCAGAACATCGCCTTCATGGAGTTGACTTTGCTGTCAAAAATGAGCTGGTCAACCGCCTCAAAGACTCCCCCTGTGGGGTTAACGAACGCCCCATGACCCTTCACTTTATCCCGGAACCAATGTGCCACAGTCATCAGTGCGTGCGTCACAACACTCGATGCAACGGATGAGGCTAAAGAGGGTTTTTATTCCAACCTCGAGACATCCTTGGCCCGCGTCACCATGGGCGACAAACTGATCCTCCTGGGTGATTTTAATGCCAGGGTCGGCAAAGACACAGCCCTCTGGGGAGGTGTGATCGGCAGAGAGGGGGTAGGGAAAGCCAACTCCAGTGTTACCCTGCTCCTGACAAAATGTCTCGAACACGAACTCCTCATCACCAACACTCCGTTCCGCCAGAGGGACAAATACAGGGCATCATGGCAACACCCTCGCTCCAAACACTGGCACCTTGACTATGTCATCGTCCGAGCCAGGGATCACAAGGATGTGCGCATCACCTGCGCCATGACAGGAGCTGACGACTGCTGGACGGACCATCGCCTAATCCGATCCATCATCAATATAAACATAGCCCCAAAGCAGAGGGGACAGAAGCAGTGCCGCAAAAACGTTAATGCCAGGGGCACTGAGAGACCCAGCTCAGAGAGCCCTATACAGTCAGCACCTCACAGCTAACCTGGCGTGCCTTGATGACCCTGAGATGCTGAATGCCCACAGCGCTGGGTCTGTCCTCCAGGCCTCTATAACCAGTGCCTGGGAAGAGACACTTGGTCACTCAGCCAGAAAACACCAGGACTGGTTTGATGAAAATGATCAGGAGATCCAAGAACTAATAGATTGCAAGCGCAGGGCATTTCTGGGCCTCAAGCAACAGCCCAACTCGGGAACTGCAAAACAACATTACAGACATCTCAAGGCTCAGGTCCAACAAAAAACCCAGGATCTGAAGAACAGGTGGTGGATGGAGAAAGCACGGGAGATACAACAACTGGCCGACAGCCACGATATGTGAGGATTCTTCGCTGCAGTCAAGGCCACCTACGGTCCAAACTCCCAAGGCCCCACCCCACTCCTGGCCAAGAACGGGGAAACACTCATCGAGGACACCGAGGCTGTCAGGGCCCGATGGAAGGAGCACTTTGAAGATCTCCTTAATCGAGACTCTGCCTTTGACTCGAGTGTTCTCGACTCCATCCCGCAGCATGTGACCCACCACCACCTCAGTGAAACTACAACACTGCACGGGGCTGGCAAAACCATAAAACAGCTGAAGAATAACAAGGTTACGGGAGCTGATGGAATCCCTGCTGAGGTGCTAAAGTATGGTGGAGAGGCGCTGTTGGCGCAGATACATGACCTCATCTCTCATCTGGAGGGAGAAGAGCATGTCGGGAGATCGGAGAGATGCAGTGATCGTGACCATCTTTAAAAAAGGGGACAGGTCCGACTGTGGCAACTACAGGGGAATCTCCCTGCTATCAGCCACTGGGAAAGTTGTCGCTAGAGTCCTCAACCGTTTTCTTCCCGTGGCCGAGGAGCTCCTCCCGGAGTCACATTCCCTACGGGGCACAACAGACATGATCTTTGCAGTGCGACAGCTGCAGGAACAATGCAGGGAGCAGTGCCAGCCCTTATATATGGCCCTCTTCGAACTTACAAAGGCCTTTGACACGCTCAACCGCGAGGGTCTATGGAGCATCCTCCTCCGTTTCGGATGCCCCCAAAAGTTCATCACCATCCTTCACCTGCTCCACGATGACATGCAGGCCGTGATCCTTACCCACGGATCCATCACAGACCCAATCCACGTCCGGACCGGGGTCAAACAGGGCTGTGTCATCGCCCCAACCCTCTTCTCAATCTTCCTCACCGCCATGCTCCACCTCACAGTCAACAAGCTCCCCGCTGGAGTGGAACTAAACCACAGAACCAGTGGGAAGCTGTTTAACCTATACCGCCTCCAGGCCAGGTCCAAGACCACCACAACCTCTGTCGTCGAGCTACAGTACACGGACAACGCCTGCGTCTGCGCACATACAGAGGCTGAATCCCGGACATAGTCGACGTATTCACCGAGGCATATAAAAGCATGGGCCTTACGCTTAACATCCGTAAGACAAAGGTCCTCCACCAGCCTGTCCTCACTACACAGCACTGCCCCCCAGTCATCCAGATCCACAGCACGGCCCTCAACAATGTGGACCACTTTCAAAAGGCTTTTGACAAGGTCCCACACAAGAGATTGGTGTGCAAAATCAAAGCACATGGTATTGGGGGTAATGTATTGGCGTGGATAGAGAACTGGTTGGCAGACAGGAAGCAGAGAGTCGGGATAAACGGGTCCTTTTCAGAATGGCAGGCAGTGACTAGTGGAGTGCCGCAGGGCTCAGTGCTGGGACCCCAGCTATTTACAATATACATTAATGATTTGGATGAAGGAATTGAGTGTAATATCTCCAAGTTTGCAGATGACATTAAGCTGGGTGGCGGTGTGAGCTGTGAGGAGGACGCTAAGAGGCTGCAGGGTGACTTGGACAGGTTAGGTGAGTGGGCAAATACATGGCAGATGCAGTATATGGTGGATAAATGTGAGGTTATCCACTTTGGTGGCAAAAACACGAAGGCAGAATATTATCTGAATGGCGGCAGATTAGGAAAAGGGGAGGTGCAACGAGACCTGGGTGTCATGGTACATCAGTCATTGAAAGTTGGCCTGCAGGTACAGCAAGCGGTGAAGAAGGCAAATGGTATGTTGGCCTTCATAGCGAGGGGATTTGAGTATAGAAGCAGGGAGGTCTTACTGCAGTTTTACAGGGCCTTAGTGAGGCCTCACCTGGAATATTGTGTTCAGTTTTAGTCTCCTAATCTGAGGAAGGACATTCTTGCTATTGAGGGAATGCAGCGAAGGTTCACCAGACTGATTCCTGGGATGGCAGGACTGACATATAAGTAGAGACTGGATCAACTGGGCCTGTATTCACTGGAGTTTAGAAGGATGAGAGGGGATCTCATAGAAACATATAAGATTCTGACGGGACTGGACAGGTTAGATGCGGGTAGAATGTTCCCGATGTTGGGGAAGTCCAGAACCAGGGGACACAGTCTAAGGATAAGGGGTAAGCCATTTAGGACCGAGATGAGGAGAAACTTCTTCACTCAGAGAGTGGTGAACCTGTGGAATTCTCTACCACAGAAAGTAGTTGATGCCAGTTCATTGGATATATTCAAGAGGGAGTTAGATATGGCCCTTATGGTTAAGGGGATCAAGGGGTATGGAGAGAAAGCAGGAATGGGGTACTGAAGTTGCATGATCAGCCATGAACTCATTGAATGGCGGTGCAGGCTAGAAGGGCCGAATGGCCTACTCCTGCACCTATTTTCTATGTTTCATGGTAAACGAGCCAAAGGAGGACAGTGGAAACGTTATAAGGACACCCTCAAAGCCTCCCTGGTAAAGTGCGACATCACCACTGACACCTGGGAGTCCCTGGCCAAAGACCGCCTGAGGTGGAGAAAGTGCATCCGGGAGGGCGCTGAGCTCTTCGAATCTCAACGCCGCGAGCATGAAGAGGTCAGGCGCAGACAGCGGAAGGAGCGTGTGGTAAACCAGCCCCACCCACCCCTTCCCTCGACGAATGTCTGTCCCACCTATAACAGGGTCTGTGGCTCTCGTATTGGACTGTTCAGTCATCAAAGAACTCACTTTAGGAGTGGAAGCAAGTCTTCCTCGATTCCGAGGGACTGCCTATGATGATGATGATGATCTGCGCCCTAACTCCATATCCATTGGCCCAAATCCCTTAATACCTCTGGTTAACAAAAATCTTTCAATCTCAGATTTAAAATGAACAATTGATCAAGCTTCAATTGCCGTTTGCGGAAGAGAGTTCCAAACTTCTATCACCCTTTGTGTGGAAGTGTTTCATAATTTCACTCCTGAAAGGTCTGGCTCTAATTTTTAGACACTGGCCCCTAGTCCTAGACTCCCCAACCAGCGGGAAAAGTCTCTCTCTACCTACCCTATCTGTTCCCCTTAATATCCTGAAAACTTTGATCAAATCACGCCTTAACCGTCTAAATTCCAGAGAATACAACCCTAGTTTGTGTAATCTCTCCTTGTAATGTAACCCTTGGAGTCCGGGTCTCATTCTGGTAAACCCACACTGCACTCCCTCCAAGGCCGAGATATCCTCCCTAAAGTGTGGGCCCAGAACTGCTCACAGTGCTCCAGGTGTGGTCTAACCAGGGTTTGGTTAACCTGGACAACGTGGACCACTTCCCATACCTCGGGAGCCTCTTATCAACAAGGGCAGACATCGATGACGAGATTCAACATCGCCTCCAGTGCGCCAGTGCAGCCTTTGGCCGCCTGAGGATAGGAGTGTTTGAAGACCAGGTCCTCAAATCTACCACCAAGCTCATGGTCTACAGGGCTGTAGTAATACCCGCCCTCCTGCATGGCTCAGAGACATGGACCATGTACAGTAGACACCTCAAGTCGCTGGAGAAATACCACCAACGATGTCTCCGCAAGATCCTGCAAATCCCCTGGGAGGACAGACGCACCAACGTTAGTGTTCTCGATCAGGCCAACATCCCCAGCATCGAAGCACTGACCACACTCGACCAGCTCCGCTGGGCAGGGCCACATTGTTTGCATGTCCCCAGACACGAGACTCCCAAAGTAAGTGCTCTACTCGGAACTCCTTCACAGCAAACGAGCCAAAAGTGGGCAGAGGAAACGTTACAAGGACCACCCTCAAAGCCTCCCTGATAAAGTGCAACATCCCCACCGACACCTGGGAGTCCCTGGCCAAAGACCGCCCTAAGTGGAGGAAGTGCATCCGGGAGGGCGCTGAGCACCTCGAGTCTCGTCGCCGAGAGCATGAAGAAATCAAGCGCAGGCAGCGGAAGGAGCGTGCGGCAAACCAGTCCCACCCTCCCCTTCCCTCAACCACTGTCTGTCCCACCTGTGACAGAGACTGTAATTCCCGTATTGGACTGTTCAGTCACCTGAGAACTCACTTTTAGAGTGGAAGCAAGTCTTCCTCGATTCCGAGGGACTGACTATGATAATGACATACAGCTGCAACATAACTTCTACCCCCTTGTATTCTAGGCCTCTAGATATAAAAGCCAGCATTACATTAGCCTTTCTGATTATTTTCTGTACCCGTTCACGATATTTTAATGATCTGTGTACCTGAACTGCCAAGTCTCATTGGATCCCACTATTTTTATCTTTCCACCATTTAGAAAGTGCCCTGTTCTATCCTTTTTAGGTCCGAAGTGGATGAATTCACACTTGCCTACATTGAATTCCATTTGCCACAGTTCTGTCCATTCACTTAACCTAGCAATATTCCGTTGTAATTTTATCTAGTCATCTACACTGCCTGCTATGCCGCCTATCTTTGTGTCATCGGCAAATTTGGATAAGTGGCTTTCTATCCCATCATCTAAGTCGTTAATAAATACAGTGAATAGCTGAGGCCCCAACACAGATCCCTGCAGGACACCACGAGAGTCACATCCTGCCGACAGGAATACCCGCCCGTTACCCCCACTGCCTGTCTCCTGTCGCTCAGCCAATTTCCTAACCCGGTCAATAATTTGCCTCCAATTTCATGGGCTTCAACCTTAGTTAAGAGTGTCCCACCTCCTGACTCCCCCAAGCCTTTCCACTATCTACAAGGCACAAGTCAGGAGTGTGATGGAATACTCTCCACTTGCCTGGATGAGTGCAGCTCCAACAACACTCGAGAAGCTCAACACCATCCAGGACAAAGCAGCCCATTTGATTGGCTCCACCTGGGTCTGGAACTCACTGCCTGAAAGGGTGGTAGAGGCAGAAACCCTCACCACATTTAAACAGTACCTGGATGTGCACCTGAAGTGCTGTAACCTGCAGGGCTACGGACCCAGAGCTGGGAAGTGGGATTAGGCTGGGTAGCCTCTTGTCGGCCACTCAGCATCGCCTCCAGTGCGCCAGTGCAGCCTTCGGCCGTCTGAGGAAAAGAGTGTTTGAAGACCAGACCCTCAAATCTACCACCAGGCTCATGGTCTACAGGGCTGTAGTAATACCCGTCCTCCTGTATGGATCTGAGACATGGACCATGTATAGAAGGCACCTCAAGTCGCTGGAGATATATCACCAACGATGTCTCCGCAAGATCCTGCAAATCCCCTGGGAGGACAGGTGTACCAACATCAGTGTCCTCGTCCAGGCCAACATCCCCAGTATTGAAGCACTGACCACACTCGATCAGCTTCGCTGGGCAGGCCACGTAGTTTGCATGACTCCCTAAGCAACTGTTCTATGTGGAGCTCCTTCACGGCAAATACGCCAAAGGAGGACAGCGGAAACGTTATAAGGACCACCCTCAAAGCCTCGCTGGTAAAGTGCGACATCACCACTGACACCTGGGAGACCCTGGCCGCAGACCGCCCGAGGTGGAGAAAGTCTATCCGGGAGGGCGTTGAGTTCTTCGAGTCTCGACGCCGAGAGCGTGAAGAAGTCAGGCGCAGGCAGCGGAAGGAGCGTGCGGCAAACCAGCCCCACCCACCCCTTCCCTCGACGAATGTCTGTCCCACCTGTAACAGGGTCTGTGGCTCTCGTATCAGACTGTTCAGCCACCAGAGAACTCACTTTGGGAGTGGAAGCAAGTCCTCCTCGATTCCGAGGGACTGCCTGTGGTCGGCCGGCACGGACATGATTTAACATCCAGCCACATTAGGAGATATTGGGTCAGGTGACCAAATAGTTTGGTCAAAGAGAAAGAAAGAAGACAAGGATTTATATAGCGCCTTTCACGACCACCGGAGGTCTCAAAGCACTTTGCAGCCAATGAAGTACTTGACAGGGTGGATGCAGAGAGGATGTTTCCCCCCGTGGGGGAATCTAGAACTAGGGGGCATAGTCTCAGAATAAGGGGCTGCCCATTTAACACTGAGATGAGGAGGAATTTCTTCTCTCAGAGGGTTGTAAATCTGTGGAATTCTCTGCCCCAGAGAGCTGTGGAGGCTGGGTCATTGAATATATTTAAGGTGGAGATAGACAGATTTTTGAGCGATAAGGCAGTAAAGGGTTACGGGGAGCGGGCGGGGAAGTGGAGCTGAGTCCATGATCGGATCAGCCATGATCTTATTGAATGGCGGAGCAGGCTCGAGGGGCCGAATGGCCGACTCCTGCTCCTGTTTCTTATGTTCTTATATTGTTCTTTTGGAGTGTAGTCACTGTTGTAATGTGGTCTGTTTTAAGGAGCATTTTAAAGGAAGAGAGAGAGACAGAGAGGGAATTCCAGAGCTTGGGGCCCAGGCAGCTGAAAGCACGGCCGTCAATGGTGGAGTGATTATAATCGGGGTTTGACAAGGGGCCAGAATTGGAGGAGCGCAGAGATCTGGGAGGGTTGTTGGGGGCTGCAGTAACCACCAGTCGCCACCAGCAGGCGATGCCCCCCTCCACTCACACACTCTCGCTCCAACACTGGATATCGATCGGATTTACAGGATCTCATTCTGGATTTATATAAATCAGAGCTGTGATTTGTAAACACTGTCCAGCTTCATGTGACTGGAATAATAACACAGAGAACTAGAGTTCAAACTTCACCCAGGCAGTTTGGGAACTTAAATTTAGTTTAAGAAATCTGTTCATAAAAAGTCACGATCAGAAACAGTGAGCGAGAAGCAGTCGGACTATTGTAAAAACCCAACTGGTTCACTAATGTTCTTTAGGGAAGGAACCTTGCTGTTCCGACCTTCAGGTGAGAGTTCAGTGAGCGGAAATTTAAATAGTCAAAGAGAAAGCAGAAGGCAATAGAGCTGGGTGGTGATAGGGGGAATGATAACCGGAGTGTGACAGGAAGGGACAGAACATAAGAGTACAGCAAGAAGTGGGGTCAGAGGAGGGAAAAATGGTAAAAAGACAAAATTAAAAGCTCTTTATCTGAACGCACGGAGCATCGAGAGGCGGGAGTCCGGGAGGTGAGGCCTACAACAGGCCGGTCAGTGAGCAGTCCGGGAACGTCGAGAGGTGGGAGTCCGGGAGGTGAGGCCTACAACAGGCCGGTCAGTGAGCAGTCCGGGTAACGTCGAGAGGTGGGAGTCCGGGAGGTGAGGCCTACAACAGGCCGGTCAGCGAGCAGTCCGGGGAGTGTCGAGAGGCGAGAGTCCGGGAGGTGAGGCCTACAACAGGCCGGTCAGCGAGCAGTCCGGGAAGTGTCGAGAGGTGGGAGTCCGGGAGGTGAGGCCTACAACAGGCCGGTCAGTGAGCAGTCCGGGGAGCATCGAGAGATGGGAGTCCGGGAGGTGAGGCCTACAACAGGCCGGTCAGCGAGCAGTCCGGGGAGTGTCGAGAGGTGGGAGTCCGGGAGGTGAGGCCTACAACAGGCCGGTCAGTGAGCAGTCCGGGGAGTGTCGAGAGGCGGGAGTCCGGGAGGTGAGGCCTACAACAGGCTGGTCAGTGAGCAGTCCGGGGAGTGTCGAGAGGTGGGAGTCTGGGAGGTGAGGCCTACAACAGGCCGGTCAGTGAGCAGTCCGGGAACGTCGAGAGGCGGGAGTCCGGGAGGTGAGGCCTACAACAGACCGGTCAGTGAGCAGTCCGGGAACGTCGAGAGGCGGGAGTCCGGGAGGTGAGGCCTACAACAGGCCGGTCAGTGAGCAGTCCGGGGAGTGTCGAGAGGCGAGAGTCCGGGAGGTGAGGCCTACAACAGGCCGGTCAGCGAGCAGTCCGGGGAGTGTCGAGAGGTGGGAGTCCGGGAGGTGAGGCCTACAAAAGGCCGGTCAGCGAGCAGTCCGGGGAGTGTCGAGAGGTGGGAGTCTGGGAGGTGAGGCCTACAACAGGCCGGTCAGTGAGCAGTCCGGGGAGTGTTGAGAGGTGGGAGTCCGGGAGGTGAGGCCTACAACAGGCCGGTCAGTGAGCAGTCCGGGAACGTCGAGAGGCGGGAGTCCGGGAGGTGAGGCCTACAACAGGCCGGTCAGTGAGCAGTCCGGGGAGTGTCGAGAGGTGGGAGTCCGGGAGGTGAGGCCTACAACAGGCCGGTCAGTGAGCAGTCCGGGGAGTGTCGAGAAGCGAGAGTCCGGGAGGTGAGGCCTACAACAGGCCGGTCAGTGAGCAGTCCGGGGAGTGTCGAGAGGTGGGAGTCCGGGAGGTGAGGCCTACAACAGGCCGGTCAGTGAGCAGTCCGGGGAGTGTCGAGAGGTGGGAGTCCGGGAGGTGAGGCCTACAACAGGCCGGTCAGTGAGCAGTCCGGGAACGTCGAGAGGCGGGAGTCCGGGAGGTGAGGCCTACAACAGGCCGGTCAGTGAGCAGTCCGGGGAGTGTCGAGAGATGGGAGTCCGGGAGGTGAGGCCTACAACAGGCCAGTCAGTGAGCAGTCCGGGAACGTCGAGAGGTGGGAGTCCGGGAGGTGAGGCCTACAACAGGCCGGTCAGTGAGCAGTCCGGGGAGTGTCGAGAGGCGGGAGTCCGGGAGGTGAGGCCTACAACAGGCCGGTCAGTGAGCAGTCCGGGGAGTGTCGAGAGGTGGGAGTCCGGGAGGTGAGGCCTACAACAGGCCGGTCAGCGAGCAGTCCGGGGAGTGTCGAGAGGTGGGAGTCCGGGAGGTGAGGCCTACAACAGGCCGGTCAGTGAGCAGTCCGGGGAGTGTCGAGAGGTGGGAGTCCGGGAGGTGAGGCCTACAACAGGCCGGTCAGTGAGCAGTCCGGGGAGTGTCGAGAGGTGGGAGTCCGGGAGGTGAGGCCTACAACAGGCCGGTCAGTGAGCAGTCCGGGGAGTGTCGAGAGGTGGGAGTCTGGGAGGTGAGGCCTACAACAGGCCGGTCAGTGAGCAGTCCGGGAACGTCGAGAGGCGGGAGTCCGGGAGGTGAGGCCTACAACAGACCGGTCAGTGAGCAGTCCGGGAACGTCGAGAGGCGAGAGTCCGGGAGGTGAGGCCTACAACAGGCCGGTCAGCGAGCAGTCCGGGGAGTGTCGAGAGGTGGGAGTCCGGGAGGTGAGGCCTACAACAGGCCGGTCAGCGAGCAGTCCGGGGAGTGTCGAGAGGTGGAAGTCCGGGAGGTGAGGCCTACAACAGGCCGGTCAGTGAGCAGTCCGGGGAGCATCGAGAGGTGGGAGTCCGGGAGGTGAGGCCTACAACAGGCCGGTCAGTGAGCAGTTCGGGAACGTCGAGAGGCGGGAGTCCGGGAAGTGAGGCCTACAACAGGCCGGTCAGTGAGCAGTCTGGGAACGTCGAGAGGTGGGAGTCCGGGAGGTGAGGCCTACAACAGGCCGGTCAGTGAGCAGTCCGGGGAGTGTCGAGAGGTGGGAGTCCGGGAGGCGAGAGGCCTACAACAGGCCGGTCAGTGAGCAGTCCGGGAACGTCGAGAGGTGGGAGTCCGGGAGGTGAGGCCTACAACAGGCCGGTCAGTGAGCAGTCCGGGGAGTGTCGAGAGGCGGGAGTCCGGGAGGTGAGGCCTACAACAGGCTGGTCAGTGAGCAGTCCGGGGAGTGTCGAGAGGTGGGAGTCCGGGAGGTGAGGCCTACAACAGGCCGGTCAGTGAGCAGTCCGGGGAGTGTCGAGAGGTGGGAGTCCGGGAGGTGAGGCCTACAACAGGCCGGTCAGCGAGCAGTCCGGGGAGTGTCGAGAGGTGGGAGTCCGGGATGTGAGGCCTACAACAGGCCGGTCAGTGAGCAGTCCGGGGAGTGTCGAGAGGCGGGAGTCCGGGAGGTGAGGCCTACAACAGATCGGTCAGTGAGCAGTCCGGGAACGTCGAGAGGCGGGAGTCCGGGAGGTGAGGCCTACAACAGGCCGGTCAGCGAGCAGTCCGGGGAGTGTCGAGAGGTGGGAGTCGGGAGGTGAGGCCTACAACAGGCCGGTCAATGAGCAGTCCGGGAACGTCGAGAGGTGGGAGTCCGGGAGGTGAGGCCTACAACAGGCCGGTCAGTGAGCAGTCCGGGAACGTCGAGAGGTGGGAGTCCGGGAGGTGAGGCCTACAACAGGTCGGTCAGTGAGCAGTCCGGGGAGTGTCGAGAGGTGGGAGTCGGGAGGTGAGGCCTACAACAGGCCGGTCAATGAGCAGTCCGGGAACGTCGAGAGGTGGGAGTCCGGGAGGTGAGGCCTACAACAGGCCGGTCAGTGAGCAGTCCGGGGAGTGTCGAGAGGCGAGAGTCCGGGAGGTGAGGCCTACAACAGGCCGGTCAGCGAGCAGTCCGGGAACGTCGAGAGGCGGGAGTCCGGGAGGTGAGGCCTACAACAGGCCGGTCAGTGAGCAGTCCGGGAACGTCGAGAGGTGGGAGTCCGGGAGGTGAGGCCTACAACAGGCCGGTCAGTGAGCAGTCCGGGAACGTCGAGAGGTGGGAGTCCGGGAGGTGAGGCCTACAACAGGCCGGTCAGTGAGCAGTCCGGGAACGTCGAGAGGTGGGAGTCCGGGAGGTGAGGCCTACAACAGGCCGGTCAGCGAGCAGTCCGGGGAGTGTCGAGAGGCGAGAGTCCGGGAGGTGAGGCCTACAACAGGCCGGTCAGCGAGCAGTCCGGGAACGTCGAGAGGCGGGAGTCCGGGAGGTGAGGCCTACAACAGGCCGGACAGTGAGCAGTCCGGGAACGTCGAGAGGTGGGAGTCCGGGAGGTGAGGCCTACAACAGGCCGGTCAGTGAGCAGTCCGGGAACGTCGAGAGGTGGGAGTCCGGGAGGTGAGGCCTACAACAGGCCGGTCAGTGAGCAGTCCGGGGAGTGTCGAGAGGTGGGAGTCCGGGAGGTGAGGCCTACAACAGGCCGGTCAGTGAGCAGTCCGGGGAGCATCGAGAGGTGGGAGTCCGGGAGGTGAGGCCTACAACAGGCCGGTCAGTGAGCAGTCCGGGGAGTGTCGAGAGGCGAGAGTCCGGGAGGTGAGGCCTACAACAGGCCGGTCAGTGAGCAGTCCGGGAACGTCGAGAGGTGGGAGTCCGGGAGGTGAGGCCTACAACAGGCCGGTCAGTGAGCAGTCCGGGAACGTCGAGAGGTGGGAGTCCGGGAGGTGAGGCCTACAACAGGCCGGTCAGCGAGCAGTCCGGGGTGTGTCGAGAGGTGGGAGTCGGGAGGTGAGGCCTACAACAGGCCGGTCAGGGAGCAGTCCGGGGAGTGTCGAGAGGTGGGAGTCGGGAGGTGAGGCCTACAACAGGCCGGTCAGTGAGCAGTCCGGGGAGTGTCGAGAGGCGGGAGTCGGGAGGTGAGGCCTACAACAGGCCGGTCAGCGAGCAGTCCGGGAACGTCGAGAGGCGGGAGTCCAGGAGGTGAGGTCTACAACAGACCGGTCAGTGAGCAGTCCGGGAACGTCGAGAGGCGGGAGTCCGGGAGGTGAGGCCTACAACAGGCCGGTCAGTGAGCAGTCGGGGGAATGTCGAGAGGTGGGAGTCCGGGAGGTGAGGCCTACAACAGGCCGGTCAGTGAGCAGTTCGGGGAGTGTCGAGAGGTGGGAGTCCGGGAGGTGAGGCCTACAACAGGCCGGTCAGTGAGCAGTCCGGGGAGTGTCGAGAGGTGGGAGTCCGGGAGGTGAGGCCTACAACAGGCCGGTCAGTGAGCAGTCCGGGAACGACGAGAGGTGGGAGTCCGGGAGGTGAGGCCTACAACAGGCCGGTCACTGAGCAGTCCGGGGAGTGTCGAGAGGCGAGAGTCCGGGAGATGAGGCCTACAACAGGCCGGTCAGCGAGCAGTCCGGGGAGTGTCGAAAGGCGGGAGTCCGGGAGATGAGGCCTATAACAGGCCGGTCAGCGAGCAGTCTGGGGAGTGTCGAGAGGTGGGTGTCCGGGAGGTGAGGCCTACAACAGGCCAGTCAGCGAGCAGTCCGGGGAGCATCGAGAGGTGGGAGTCTGGGAGGTGAGGCCTACAACAGGCCGGTCAGTGAGCAGTCCGGGAACGTCGAGAGGCGGGAGTCCGGGAGGTGAGGCCTACAACAGAACGGTCAGTGAGCAGTCCGGGAACATCGAGAGGCGGGAGTCCGGGAGGTGAGGCCTACAACAGGCCGGTCAGTGAGCAGTCCGGGGAGTGTCGAGAGGCGAGAGTCCGGGAGGTGAGGCCTACAACAGGCCGGTCAGCGAGCAGTCCGGGGAGCGTCGAGAGGTGGGAGTCCGGGAGGTGAGGCCTACAAAAGGCCGGTCAGCGAGCAGTCCGGGGAGTGTCGAGAGGCGAGAGTCCGGGAGGTGAGGCCTACAACAGGCCGGTCAGTGAGCAGTCCGGGGAGTGTCGAGAGGTGGGAGTCCGGGAGGTGAGGCCTACAAAAGGCCGGTCAGCGAGCAGTCCGGGGAGCGTCGAGAGGTGGGAGTCCGGGAGGTGAGACCTACAACAGGCCGGTCAGTGAGCTGTCCGGGGAGCATCGAGAGGTGGGAGTCCGGGAGGTGAGGCCTACAACAGGCCGGTCAGTGAGCAGTCCGGGGAGTGTCGAGAGGTGGGAGTCCGGGAGGTGAGGCCTACAACAGGCCGGTCAGTGAGCAGTCCGGGGAGTGTCGAGAGGCGAGAGTCCGGGAGGTGAGGCCTACAACAGGCCAGTCAGTGAGCAGTCCGGGAACGTCGAGAGGTGGGAGTCCGGGAGGTGAGGCCTACAACAGGCCGGTCAGTGAGCAGTCCGGGGAGTGTCGAGAGGCGGGAGTCCGGGAGGTGAGGCCTACAACAGGCCGGTCAGTGAGCAGTCCGGGGAGTGTCGAGAGGTGGGAGTCCGGGAGGTGAGGCCTACAACAGGCCGGTCAGCGAGCAGTCCGGGGAGTGTCGAGAGGTGGGAGTCCGGGAGGTGAGGCCTACAACAGGCCGGTCAGCGAGCAGTCCGGGGAGTGTCGAGAGGTGGAAGTCCGGGAGGTGAGGCCTACAACAGGCCAGTCAGCGAGCAGTCCGGGGAGCATCGAGAGGTGGGAGTCCGGGAGGTGAGGCCTACAACAGGCCGGTCAGTGAGCAGTCCGGGGAGCATCGAGAGGTGGGAGTCCGGGAGGTGAGGCCTACAACAGGCCGGTCAGTGAGCAGTCCGAGGAGCATCGAGAGGTGGGAGTCCGGGAGGTGAGGCCTACAACAGGCCGGTCAGTGAGCAGTTCGGGAACGTCGAGAGGCGGGAGTCCGGGAAGTGAGGCCTACAACAGGCCGGTCAGTGAGCAGTCTGGGAACGTCGAGAGGTGGGAGTCCGGGAGGTGAGGCCTACAACAGGCCGGTCAGTGAGCAGTCCGGGGAGTGTCGAGAGGTGGGAGTCCGGGAGGCGAGAGGCCTACAACAGGCCGGTCAGTGAGCAGTCCGGGAACGTCGAGAGGTGGGAGTCCGGGAGGTGAGGCCTACAACAGGCCGGTCAGTGAGCAGTCCGGGGAGTGTCGAGAGGCGGGAGTCCGGGAGGTGAGGCCTACAACAGGCTGGTCAGTGAGCAGTCCGGGGAGTGTCGAGAGGTGGGAGTCCGGGAGGTGAGGCCTACAACAGGCCGGTCAGTGAGCAGTCCGGGGAGTGTCGAGAGGTGGGAGTCCGGGAGGTGAGGCCTACAACAGGCCGGTCAGTGAGCAGTCCGGGGAGTGTCGAGAGGTGGGAGTCCGGGAGGTGAGGCCTACAACAGGTCGGTCAGTGAGCAGTCCGGGGAGTGTCGAGAGGCGGGAGTCCGGGAGGTGAGGCCTACAACAGGCCGGTCAGTGAGCAGTCCGGGGAGTGTCGAGAGGCGAGAGTCCGGGAGGTGAGGCCTACAACAGGCCGGTCAGCGAGCAGTCCGGGGAGTGTCGAGAGGTGGGAGTCTGGGAGGTGAGGCCTACAACAGGCCGGTCAGTGAGCAGTCCGGGAACGTCGAGAGGCGGGAGTCCGGGAGGTGAGGCCTACAACAGATCGGTCAGTGAGCAGTCCGGGAACGTCGAGAGGCGGGAGTCCGGGAGGTGAGGCCTACAACAGGCCGGTCAGCGAGCAGTCCGGGGAGCATCGAGAGGTGGGAGTCCGGGAGGTGAGGCCTACAACAGGCCGGTCAGCGAGCAGTCCGGGAACGTCGAGAGGTGGGAGTCCGGGAGGTGAGGCCTACAACAGGCCGGTCAGTGATCAGTCCGGGAACGTCGAGAGGCGGGAGTCCGGGAGGTGAGGCCTACAACAGGCCGGTCAGTGAGCAGTCCGGGGAGTGTCGAGAGGCGAGAGTCCGGGAGGTGAGGCCTACAACAGGCCGGTCAGTGAGCAGTCCGGGGAGTGTCGAGAGGTGGGAGTCCGGGAGGTGAGGCCTACAACAGGCCGGTCAGCGAGCAGTCCGGGGAGCGTCGAGAGGTGGGAGTCCGGGAGGTGAGGCCTACAACAGGCCGGTCAGTGAGCAGTCCGGGGAGTGTCGAGAGGTGGGAGTCCGGGAGGTGAGGCCTACAACAGGTCGGTCAGTGAGCAGTCCGGGGAGTGTCGAGAGGTGGGAGTCCGGGAGGTGAGGCCTACAACAGGCCGGTCAGTGAGCAGTCCGGGGAGTGTCGAGAGGCGAGAGTCCGGGAGGTGAGGCCTACAACAGGCCGGTCAGCGAGCAGTCCGGGGAGTGTCGAGAGGTGGGAGTCCGGGAGGTGAGGCCTACAACAGGCCGGTCAGCGAGCAGTCCGGGGAGCATCGAGAGGTGGGAGTCCGGGAGGTGAGGCCTACAACAGGCCGGTCAGTGAGCCGTCCGGGGAGCATCGAGAGGTGGGAGTCCGGGAGGTGAGGCCTACAACAGGCCAGTCAGCGAGCAGTCCGGGAACGTCGAGAGGCGGGAGTCCGGGAGGTGAGGCCTACAACAGGCCGGTCAGTGAGCAGTCCGGGAACGTCGAGAGGTGGGAGTCCGGGAGGTGAGGCCTACAACAGGCCGGTCAGTGAGCAGTCCAGGGAGTGTCGAGAGGCGGGAGTCCGGGAGGTGAGGCCTACAACAGGCCGGTCAGTGAGCAGTCCGGGGAGTGTCGAGAGGTGGGAGTCCGGGAGGTGAGGCCTACAACAGGCCGGTCAGCGAGCAGTCCGGGGAGTGTCGAGAGGTGGGAGTCCGGGAGGTGAGGCCTACAACAGGCCGGTCAGTGAGCAGTCCGGGGAGTGTCGAGAGGTGGGAGTCTGGGAGGTGAGGCCTACAACAGGCCGGTCAGTGAGCAGTCCGGGAACGTCGAGAGGCGGGAGTCCGGGAGGTGAGGCCTACAACAGACCGGTCAGTGAGCAGTCCGGGAACGTCGAGAGGTGGGAGTCCGGGAGGTGAGGCCTACAACAGGCCGGTCAGGGAGCAGTCCGGGGAGTGTCGAGAGGTGGGAGTCGGGAGGTGAGGCCTACAACAGGCCGGTCAGCGAGCAGTCCGGGGAGTGTCGAGAGGTGGGAGTCGGGAGGTGCGGCCTACAACAGGCCGGTCAGCGAGCAGTCCGGGAACGTCGAGAGGTGGGAGTCCGGGAGGTGAGGCCTACAACAGGCCGGTCAGTGAGCAGTCCGGGGAGTGTCGAGAGGTGGGAGTCCGGGAGGTGAGGCCTACAACAGGCCGGTCAGTGAGCAGTCCGGGGAGTGTCGAGAGGTGGGAGTCGGGAGGTGAGGCCTACAACAGGCCGGTCAGTGAGCAGTCCGGGGAGTGTCGAGAGGCGGGAGTCGGGAGGTGAGGCCTACAACAGGCCGGTCAGCGAGCAGTCCGGGGTGTGTCGAGAGGCGAGAGTCCGGGAGGTGAGGCCTACAACAGGCCGGTCAGTGAGCAGTCCGGGGAGTGTCGAGAGGTGGGAGTCCGGGAGGTGAGGCCTACAACAGGACGGTCAGCGATCAGTCCGGGGAGTGTCGAGAGGTGGGAGTCCGGGAGGTGAGGCCTACAACAGGCCGGTCAGTGAGCAGTCGGGGGAATGTCGAGAGGTGGGAGTCCGGGAGGTGAGGCCTACAACAGGCCGGTCAGTGAGCAGTCCGGGGAGTGTCGAGAGGTGGGAGTCGGGAGGTGAGGCCTACAACAGGCCGGTCAGTGAGCAGTTCGGGGAGTGTCGAGAGGTGGGAGTCCGGGAGGTGAGGCCTACAACAGGCCGGTCAGTGAGCAGTCCGGGGAGTGTCGAGAGGTGGGAGTCCGGGAGGTGAGGCCTACAACAGGCCGGTCAGTGAGCAGTCCGGGAACGACGAGAGGTGGGAGTCCGGGAGGTGAGGCCTACAACAGGCCGGTCACTGAGCAGTCCGGGGAGTGTCGAGAGGTGGGAGTCCGGGAGGTGAGGCTTACAACAGGCCGGTCAGCGAGCAGTCCGGGGAGTGTCGAAAGGCGGGAGTCCGGGAGATGAGGCCTATAACAGGCCGGTCAGCGAGCAGTCTGGGGAGTGTCGAGAGGTGGGTGTCCGGGAGGTGAGGCCTACAACAGGCCAGTCAGCGAGCAGTCCGGGGAGCATCGAGAGGTGGGAGTCTGGGAGGTGAGGCCTACAACAGGCCGGTCAGTGAGCAGTCCGGGAACGTCGAGAGGCGGGAGTCCGGGAGGTGAGGCCTACAACAGAACGGTCAGTGAGCAGTCCGGGAACATCGAGAGGCGGGAGTCCGGGAGGTGAGGCCTACAACAGGCCGGTCAGTGAGCAGTCCGGGGAGTGTCGAGAGGCGAGAGTCCGGGAGGTGAGGCCTACAACAGGCCGGTCAGCGAGCAGTCCGGGGAGTGTCGAGAGGTGGGAGTCCGGGAGGTGAGGCCTACAACAGGCCGGTCAGCGAGCAGTCCGGGGAGCATCGAGAGGTGGGAGTCCGGGAGGTGAGGCCTACAACAGGCCGGTCAGTGAGCAGTCCGGGGAGTGTCGAGAGGTGGGAGTCCGGGAGGTGAGGCCTACAACAGGCCGGTCAGTGAGCAGTCCGGGAACGACGAGAGGTGGGAGTCCGGGAGGTGAGGCCTACAACAGGCCGGTCACTGAGCAGTCCGGGGAGTGTCGAGAGGTGGGAGTCCGGGAGGTGAGGCCTGCAACAGGCCGGTCAGTGAGCAGTCCGGGGAGTGTCGAGAGGTGGGAGTCCGGGAGGTGAGGCCTACAACAGGCCGGTCAGTGAGCAGTCCGGGAACGTCGAGAGGTGGGAGTCCGGGAGGTGAGGCCTACAACAGGCCGGTCACTGAGCAGTCCGGGGAGTGTCGAGAGGTGGGAGTCCGGGAGGTGAGGCCTACAACAGGCCGGTCAGCGAGCAGTCCGGGGAGTGTCGAAAGGCGGGAGTCCGGGAGATGAGGCCTATAACAGGCCGGTCAGCGAGCAGTCTGGGGAGTGTCGAGAGGTGGGTGTCCGGGAGGTGAGGCCTACAACAGGCCAGTCAGCGAGCAGTCCGGGGAGCATCGAGAGGTGGGAGTCTGGGAGGTGAGGCCTACAACAGGCCGGTCAGTGAGCAGTCCGGGAACGTCGAGAGGCGGGAGTCCGGGAGGTGAGGCCTACAACAGACCGGTCAGTGAGCAGTCCGGGAACGTCGAGAGGCGGGAGTCCGGGAGGTGAGGCCTACAACAGGCCGGTCAGCGACCAGTCCGGGGAGTGTCGAGAGGTGGGAGTCTGGGAGGTGAGGCCTACAACAGGCCGGTCAGTGAGCAGTCCGGGAAGTGTCGAGAGGTGGGAGTCCGGGAGGTGAGGCCTACAACAGGCCGGTCAGCGAGCAGTCCGGGGAGTGTCGAGAGGTGGGAGTCCGGGAGGTGAGGCCTACAACAGGCCGGTCAGCGAGCAGTCCGGGGAGCATCGAGAGGTGGGAGTCCGGGAGGTGAGGCCTACAACAGGCCGGTCAGTGAGCTGTCCGGGGAGCATCGAGAGGTGGGAGTCCGGGAGGTGAGGCCTACAACAGGTCGGTCAGTGAGCAGTCCGGGGAGTGTCGAGAGGCGAGAGTCCGGGAGGTGAGGCCTACAACAGGCCGGTCAGCGAGCAGTCCGGGAACGTCGAGAGGCGGGAGTCCGGGAGGTGAGGCCTACAACAGGCCGGTCAGTGAGCAGTCCGGGGAGTGTCGAGAGGTGGGAGTCCGGGAGGTGAGGCCTACAACAGGCCGGTCAGTGAGCAGTCCGGGAACGTCGAGAGGTGGGAGTCCGGGAGGTGAGGCCTACAACAGGCCGGTCAGTGAGCAGTCCGGGGAGTGTCGAGAGGTGGGAGTCCGGGAGGTGAGGCCTACAACAGGCCGGTCAGCGAGCAGTCCGGGGAGTGTCGAGAGGCGGGAGTCCGGGAGGTGAGGCCTACAACAGGCCGGTCAGTGAGCAGTCCGGGGAGTGTCGAGAGGTGGGAGTCCTGGAGGTGAGGCCTACAACAGGCCGGTCAGCGAGCAGTCCGGGGAGTGTCGAGAGGTGGGAGTCCGGGAGGTGAGGCCTACAACAGGCCGGTCAGTGAGCAGTCCGGGGAGTGTCGAGAGGTGGGAGTCCGGGAGGTGAGGCCTACAACAGGCCGGTCAGTGAGCAGTCCGGGGAGTGTCGAGAGGTGGGAGTCTGGGAGGTGAGGCCTACAACAGGCCGGTCAGTGAGCAGTCCGGGAACGTCGAGAGGCGGGAGTCCGGGAGGTGAGGCCTACAACAGGCCGGTCAGTGAGCTGTCCGGGGAGCATCGAGAGGTGGGAGTCCGGGAGGTGAGGCCTACAACAGGTCGGTCAGTGAGCAGTCCGGGGAGTGTCGAGAGGCGAGAGTCTGGGAGGTGAGGCCTACAACAGGCCGGTCAGCGAGCAGTCCGGGAACGTCGAGAGGCGGGAGTCCGGGAGGCGAGGCCTACAACAGGCCGGTCAGTGAGCAGTCCGGGGAGTGTCGAGAGGTGGGAGTCGGGAGGTGAGGCCTACAACAGGCCGGTCAGCGAGCAGTCCGGGGAGTGTCGAGAGGTGGGAGTCCGGGAGGCAAGAGGCCTACAACAGGCCGGTCAGTGAGCAGTCCGGGAACGTCGAGAGGCGGGAGTCCGGGAGGTGAGGCCTACAACAGGCCGGTCAGTGAGCAGTCCGGGAACGTCGAGAGGCGGGAGTCCGGGAGGTGAGGCCTACAACAGGCCGGTCAGCGAGCAGTCCGGGGAGTGTCGAGAGATGGGAGTCCGGGAGATGAGGCCTACAACAGGCCGGTCAGCGAGCAGTCCGGGGAGTGTCGAGAGACGGGAGTCCGGGAGGTGAGGCCTACAACAGGCCGGTCAGCGACCAGTCCGGGGAGTGTCGAGAGGTGGGAGTCCGGGAGGTGAGGCCTACAACAGGCCGGTCAGTGAGCAGTCCGGGGAATGTCGAGAGGTGGGAGTCCGGGAGGTGAGGCCTACAACAGGCCGGTCAGCGACCAGTCCGGGGAGTGTCGAGAGGTGGGAGTCCGGGAGGTGAGGCCTACAACAGGCCGGTCAGCGAGCAGTCCGGGGAGTGTCGAGAGGCGGGAGTCCGGGAGGTGAGGCCTACAACAGGCCGGTCAGCGAGCAGTCCGGGAACGTCGAGAGGTGGGAGTCCGGGAGGTGAGGCCTACAACAGGCCGGTCAGCGAGCAGTCCGGGGAGTGTCGAGAGGTGGGAGTCCGGGAGGTGAGGCCTACAACAGGCCGGTCAGCGAGCAGTCCGGGGAGTGTCGAGAGGTGGGAGTCCGGGAGGTGAGGCCTACAACAGGCCGGTCAGTGAGCAGTCCGGGGAGTGTCGAGAGGTGGGAGTCCGGGAGGTGAGGCCTACAACAGGCCGGTCAGCGAGCAGTCCGGGGAGTGTCGAGAGGTGGGAGTCGGGAGGTGAGGCCTACAACAGGCCGGTCAGCGAGCAGTCCGGGGAGTGTCGAGAGGTGGGAGTCGGGAGGTGAGGCCTACAACAGGCCGGTCAGAGAGCAGTCCGGGGAGTGTCGAGAGGTGGGAGTCGGGAGGTGAGGCCTACAACAGGCCGGTCAGCGAGCAGTCCGGGGTGTGTCGAGAGGCGAGAGTCCGGGAGGTGAGGCCTACAACAGGCCGGTCAGTGAGCAGTCCGGGGAGTGTCGAGAGATGGGAGTCCGGGAGGTGAGGCCTACAACAGGCCGGTCAGTGAGCAGTCCGGGGAGTGTCGAGAGGTGGGAGTCTGGGAGGTGAGGCCTACAACAGGCCGGTCAGTGAGCAGTCCGGGAACGTCGAGAGGCGGGAGTCCGGGAGGTGAGGCCTACAACAGACCGGTCAGTGAGCAGTCCGGGAACGTCGAGAGGTGGGAGTCCGGGAGGTGAGGCCTACAACAGACCGGTCAGTGAGCAGTCCGGGGAGTGTCGAGAGGTGGGAGTCCGGGAGGTGAGGCCTACAACAGGCCGGTCAGTGAGCAGTCCGGGGAGTGTCGAGAGGCGAGAGTCCGGGAGGTGAGGCCTACAACAGGCCGGTCAGCGAGCAGTCCGGGGAGTGTCGAGAGGTGGGAGTCCGGGAGGTGAGACCTACAACAGGCCGGTCAGCGAGCAGTCCGGGGAGCATCGAGAGGTGGGAGTCCGGGAGGTGAGGCCTACAACAGGCCGGTCAGTGAGCTGTCCGGGGAGTGTCGAGAGGTGGGAGTCCGGGAGGTGAGGCCTACAACAGGCCGGTCAGTGAGCAGTCCGGGGAGCATCGAGAGGTGGGAGTCCGGGAGGTGAGGCCTACAACAGGTCGGTCAGTGAGCAGTCCGGGGAGTGTGGAGAGGTGGGAGTCCGGGAGGTGAGGCCTACAACAGGCCGGTCAGTGAGCAGTCCGGGGAGTGTCGAGAGGCGAGAGTCCGGGAGGTGAGGCCTACAACAGGCCGGTCAGCGAGCAGTCCGGGAACGTCGAGAGGCGGGAGTCCGGGAGGTGAGGCCTACAACAGACCGGTCAGTGAGCAGTCCGGGAACGTCGAGAGGCGGGAGTCCGGGAGGTGAGGCCTACAACAGGCCGGTCAGTGAGCTGTCCGGGAACGTCGAGAGGTGGGAGTCGGGAGGTGAGGCCTACAACAGGCCGGTCAGTGAGCAGTCCGGGGAGTGTCGAGAGGTGGGAGTCCGGGAGGTGAGGCCTACAACAGGCCGGTCAGTGAGCTGTCCGGGGAGCATCGAGAGGTGGGAGTCCGGGAGGTGAGGCCTACAACAGGTCGGTCAGTGAGCAGTCCGGGGAGTGTCGAGAGGCGAGAGTCTGGGAGGTGAGGCCTACAACAGGCCGGTCAGCGAGCAGTCCGGGAACGTCGAGAGGCGGGAGTCCGGGAGGCGAGGCCTACAACAGGCCGGTCAGTGAGCAGTCCGGGGAGTGTCGAGAGGTGGGAGTCGGGAGGTGAGGCCTACAACAGGCCGGTCAGCGAGCAGTCCGGGGAGTGTCGAGAGGTGGGAGTCCGGGAGGCAAGAGGCCTACAACAGGCCGGTCAGTGAGCAGTCCGGGAACGTCGAGAGGCGGGAGTCCGGGAGGTGAGGCCTACAACAGGCCGGTCAGTGAGCAGTCCGGGAACGTCGAGAGGCGGGAGTCCGGGAGGTGAGGCCTACAACAGGCCGGTCAGCGAGCAGTCCGGGGAGTGTCGAGAGGTGGGAGTCGGGAGGTGCGGCCTACAACAGGCCGGTCAGCGAGCAGTCCGGGGAGTGTCGAGAGGTGGGAGTCGGGAGGTGAGGCCTACAACAGGCCGGTCAGTGAGCAGTCCGGGGAGTGTCGAGAGGTGGGAGTCGGGAGGTGAGGCCTACAACAGGCCGGTCAGCGAGCAGTCCGGGGTGTGTCGAGAGGTGGGAGTCCGGGAGGTGAGGCCTACAACAGGCCGGTCAGTGAGCAGTCCGGGGAGTGTCGAGAGATGGGAGTCCGGGAGGTGAGGCCTACAACAGGCCGGTCAGTGAGCAGTCCGGGGAGTGTCGAGAGATGGGAGTCCGGGAGGTGAGGCCTACAACAGGCCGGTCAGTGAGCAGTCCGGGGAGTGTCGAGAGGCGAGAGTCCGGGAGGTGAGGCCTACAACAGGCCGGTCAGTGAGCAGTCCGGGGAGTGTCGAGAGATGGGAGTCCGGGAGGTGAGGCCTACAACAGGCCGGTCAGTGAGCAGTCCGGGAACGTCGAGAGGCGGGAGTCCGGGAGGTGAGGCCTACAACAGGCCGGTCAGTGAGCAGTCCGGGGAGTGTCGAGAGGCGAGAGTCCGGGAGGTGAGGCCTACAACAGGCCGGTCAGCGAGCAGTCCGGGGAGTGTCGAGAGGTGGGAGTCCGGGAGGTGAGGCCTACAACAGGCCGGTCAGCGAGCAGTCCGGGGAGCATCGAGAGGCGAGAGTCCGGGAGGTGAGGCCTACAACAGGCCGGTCAGTGAGCAGTCCGGGAACGTCGAGAGGTGGGAGTCTGGGAGGTGAGGCCTACAACAGGCCGGTCAGTGAGCTGTCCGGGGATCATCGAGAGGTGGGAGTCCGGGAGGTGAGGCCTACAACAGGTCGGTCAGTGAGCAGTCCGGGAACGTCGAGAGGCGGGAGTCCGGGAGGTGAGGCCTACAACAGGCCGGTCAGTGAGCAGTCCGGGGAGTGTCGAGAGGTGGGAGTCCGGGAGGTGAGGCCTACAACAGGCCGGTCAGTGAGCAGTCCGGGAACGTCGAGAGGCGGGAGTCCGGGAGGTGAGGCCTACAACAGACCGGTCAGTGAGCAGTCCGGGAACGTCGAGAGGCGAGAGTCCGGGAGGTGAGGCCTACAACAGGCCGGTCAGTGAGCAGTCCGGGGAGTGTCGAGAGGTGGGAGTCCGGGAGGTGAGGCCTACAACAGGCCGGTCAGTGAGCAGTCCGGGGAGTGTCGAGAGGTGAGAGTCCGGGAGGTGAGGCCTACAACAGGCCGGTCAGCGAGCAGTCCGGGGAGTGTCGAGAGGTGGGAGTCGGGAGGTGAGGCCTACAACAGGCCGGTCAGCGAGCAGTCCGGGGAGTGTCGAGAGGTGGGAGTCCGGGAGGTGAGGCCTACAACAGGCCGGTCAGCGAGCAGTCCGGGAACGTCGAGAGGCGGGAGTCCGGGAGGTGAGGCCTACAACAGGCCGGTCAGTGAGCAGTCCGGGAACGTCGAGAGGTGGGAGTCCGGGAGGTGAGGCCTACAACAGGCCGGTCAGTGAGCAGTCCGGGGAGTGTCGAGAGGTGGGAGTCCGGGAGGTGAGGCCTACAACAGGCCGGTCAGTGAGCAGTCCGGGGAGTGTCGAGAGGCGAGAGTCCGGGAGGTGAGGCCTACAACAGGCCGGTCAGCGAGCAGTCCGGGGAGTGTCGAGAGGTGGGAGTCCGGGAGGTGAGGCCTACAACAGGCCGGTCAGCGAGCAGTCCGGGGAGTGTCGAGAGGTGGGAGTCCGGGAGGTGAGGCCTACAACAGGCCGGTCAGCGAGCAGTCCGGGAACGTCGAGAGGTGGGATTCCGGGAGGTGAGACCTACAACAGACCGGTCAGTGAGCAGTCCGGGGAGTGTCGAGAGGTGGGAGTCCGGGAGGTGAGGCCTACAACAGGCCGGTCAGTGAGCAGTCCGGGAACGTCGAGAGGTGGGAGTCCGGGAGGTGAGGCCTACAACAGGCCGGTCAGTGAGCAGTCCGGGGAGCATCGAGAGGTGGGAGTCCGGGAGGTGAGGCCTACAACAGGTCGGTCAGTGAGCAGTCCGGGGAGTGTCGAGAGGTGGGAGTCCGGGAGGTGAGGCCTACAACAGGCCGGTCAGTGAGCAGTCCGGGGAGTGTCGAGAGGCGAGAGTCCGGGAGGTGAGGCCTACAACAGGCCGGTCAGCGAGCAGTCCGGGAACGTCGAGAGGCGGGAGTCCGGGAGGTGAGGCCTACAACAGGCCGGTCAGTGAGCAGTCCGGGAACGTCGAGAGGTGGGAGTCCGGGAGGTGAGGCCTACAACAGGCCGGTCAGTGAGCAGTCCGTGAACGTCGAGAGGTGGGAGTCCGGGAGGTGAGGCCTACAACAGGCCGGTCAGTGAGCAGTCCGGGGAGTGTCGAGAGGCGGGAGTCCGGGAGGTGGGGCCTACAACAGGCCGGTCAGTGAGCAGTCCGGGGAGTGTCGAGAGGTGGGAGTCCGGGAGGTGAGGCCTACAACAGGCCGGTCAGCGAGCAGTCCGGGGAGTGTCGAGAGGTGGGAGTCCGGGAGGTGAGGCCTACAACAGGCCGGTCAGTGAGCAGTCCGGGGAGTGTCGAGAGGTGGGAGTCTGGGAGGTGAGGCCTACAACAGGCCGGTCAGTGAGCAGTCCGGGAACGTCGAGAGGCGGGAGTCCGGGAGGTGAGGCCTACAACAGACCGGTCAGTGAGCAGTCCGGGAACGTCGAGAGGCGGGAGTCCGGGAGGTGAGGCCTACAACAGGCCGGTCAGCGAGCAGTCCGGGGAGTGTCGAGAGGCGAGAGTCCGGGAGGTGAGGCCTACAACAGGCCGGTCAGCGAGCAGTCCGGGGAGTGTCGAGAGGTGGGAGTCCGGGAGGTGAGGCCTACAACAGGCCGGTCAGTGAGCAGTCCGGGAACGTCGAGAGGTGGGAGTCCGGGAGGTGAGGCCTACAACAGGCCGGTCAGTGAGCAGTCCGGGAACGTCGAGAGGTGGGAGTCCGGGAGGTGAGGCCTACAACAGGCCAGTCAGCGAGCAGTCCGGGGAGCATCGAGAGGTGGGAGTCCGGGAGGTGAGGCCTACAACAGGCCGGTCAATGAGCAGTCCGGGGAGTGTCGAGAGGTGGGAGTCCGGGAGGTGAGGCCTACAACAGGTCGGTCAGTGAGCAGTCCGGGGAGTGTCGAGAGGTGGGAGTCCGGGAGGTGAGGCCTACAACAGGCCGGTCAGCGAGCAGTTTGGGGAGCATCGAGAGGTGGGAGTCCGGGAGGTGAGGCCTACAACAGGTCGGTCAGTGAGCAGTCCGGGGAGTGTCGAGAGGTGGGAGTCCGGGAGGTGAGGCCTACAACAGGCCGGTCAGTGAGCAGTCCGGGGAGTGTCGAGAGGCGAGAGTCCGGGAGGTGAGGCCTACAACAGGCCGGTCAGCGAGCAGTCCGGGAACGTCGAGAGGTGGGAGTCCGGGAGGTGAGGCCTACAACAGGCCGGTCAGTGAGCAGTCCGGGAACGTCGAGAGGTGGGAGTCCGGGAGGTGAGGCCTACAACAGGCCGGTCAGTGAGCAGTCCGGGGAGTGTCGAGAGGCGGGAGTCCGGGAGGTGAGGCCTACAACAGGCCGGTCAGTGAGCAGTCCGGGGAGTGTCGAGAGGTAGGAGTCCGGGAGGTGAGGCCTACAACAGGCCGGTCAGTGAGCAGTCCGGGGAGTGTCGAGAGGTGGGAGTCCGGGAGGTGAGGCCTACAACAGGCCGGTCAGTGAGCAGTCCGGGGAGTGTCGAGAGGCGGGAGTCCGGGAGGTGAGGCCTACAACAGGCCGGTCAGTGAGCAGTCCGGGGAGTGTCGAGAGGTGGGAGTCCGGGAGGTGAGGCCTACAACAGGCCGGTCAGTGAGCAGTCCGGGGAGTGTCGAGAGGTGGGAGTCCGGGAGGTGAGGCCTACAACAGGCCGGTCAGTGAGCCGTCCGGGGAGTGTCGAGAGGTGGGAGTCCGGGAGGTGAGGCCTACAACAGGCCGGTCAGTGAGCCGTCCGGGGAGTGTCGAGAGGCGGGAGTCCGGGAGGTGAGGCCTACAACAGGTCGGTCAGTGAGCAGTCCGGGGAGTGTCGAGAGGCGGGAGTCCGGGAGGTGAGGCCTACAACAGGCCGGTCAGTGAGCAGTCCGGGGAGTGTCGAGAGGTGGGAGTCCGGGAGGTGAGGCCTACAACAGGCCGGTCAGTGAGCAGTCCGGGAACGTCGAGAGGCGGGAGTCCGGGAGGTGAGGCCTACAACAGGCCGGTCAGTGAGCAGTCCGGGGAGTGTCGAGAGGTGGGAGTCCGGGAGGTGAGGCCTACAACAGACCGGTCAGTGAGCAGTCCGGGAACGTCGAGAGGCGGGAGTCCGGGAGGTGAGGCCTACAACAGGCCGGTCAGTGAGCAGTCCGGGGAGTGTCGAGAGGCGAGAGTCCGGGAGGTGAGGCCTACAACAGGCCGGTCAGCGAGCAGTCCGGGGAGTGTCGAGAGGTGGGAGTCCGGGAGGTGAGGCCTACAACAGGCCGGTCAGCGAGCAGTCCGGGGAGCATCGAGAGGTGGGAGTCCGGGAGGTGAGGCCTACAACAGGCCGGTCAGTGAGCTGTCCGGGGAGCATCGAGAGGTGGGAGTCCGGGAGGTGAGGCCTACAACAGGCCGGTCAGTGAGCAGTCCGGGAACGTCGAGAGGTGAGAGTCCGGGAGGTGAGGCCTACAACAGGCCGGTCAGTGAGCAGTCCGGGGAGTGTCGAGAGGCGAGAGTCCGGGAGGTGAGGCCTACAACAGGCCGGTCAGCGAGCAGTCCGGGGAGTGTCGAGAGGTGGGAGTCCGGGAGGTGAGGCCTACAACAGGCCGGTCAGTGAGCAGTCCGGGGAGTGTCGAGAGGCGAGAGTCCGGGAGGTGAGGCCTACAACAGGCCGGTCAGCGAGCAGTCCGGGGAGTGTCGAGAGGTGGGAGTCCGGGAGGTGAGGCCTACAACAGGCCGGTCAGCGAGCAGTCCGGGGAGCATCGAGAGGTGGGAGTCCGGGAGGTGAGGCCTACAACAGGCCGGTCAGTGAGCTGTCCGGGGAGCATCGAGAGGTGGGAGTCCGGGAGGTGAGGCCTACAACAGGCCGGTCAGCGAGCAGTCCGGGGAGCATCGAGAGGTGGGAGTCCGGGAGGTGAGGCCTACAACAGGCCGGTCAGTGAGCTGTCCGGGGAGCATCGAGAGGTGGGAGTCCGGGAGGTGAGGCCTACAACAGGCCGGTCAGTGAGCAGTCCGGGAACGTCGAGAGGTGGGAGTCCGGGAGGTGAGGCCTACAACAGGTCGGTCAGTGAGCAGTCCGGGGAGTGTCGAGAGGTGGGAGTCCGGGAGGTGAGGCCTACAACAGGCCGGTCAGCGAGCAGTCCGGGGAGTGTCGAGAGGTGGGAGTCCGGGAGGTGAGGCCTACAACAGGCCGGTCAGTGAGCAGTCCGGGGAGTGTCGAGAGGTGGGAGTCTGGGAGGTGAGGCCTACAACAGGCCGGTCAGTGAGCAGTCCGGGAACGTCGAGAGGCGGGAGTCCGGGAGGTGAGGCCTACAACAGGCCGGTCAGTGAGCAGTCCGGGGAGTGTCGAGAGGCGAGAGTCCGGGAGGTGAGGCCTACAACAGGCCGGTCAGCGAGCAGTCCGGGGAGTGTCGAGAGGTGGGAGTCCGGGAGGTGAGGCCTACAACAGGCCGGTCAGTGAGCAGTCCGGGAACGTCGAGAGGTGGGAGTCCGGGAGGTGAGGCCTACAACAGGCCGGTCAGTGAGCAGTCCGGGAACGTCGAGAGGTGGGAGTCCGGGAGGTGAGGCCTACAACAGGCCAGTCAGCGAGCAGTCCGGGGAGCATCGAGAGGTGGGAGTCCGGGAGGTGAGGCCTACAACAGGCCGGTCAATGAGCAGTCCGGGGAGTGTCGAGAGGTGGGAGTCCGGGAGGTGAGGCCTACAACAGGTCGGTCAGTGAGCAGTCCGGGGAGTGTCGAGAGGTGGGAGTCCGGGAGGTGAGGCCTACAACAGGCCGGTCAGCGAGCAGTTTGGGGAGCATCGAGAGGTGGGAGTCCGGGAGGTGAGGCCTACAACAGGTCGGTCAGTGAGCAGTCCGGGGAGTGTCGAGAGGTGGGAGTCCGGGAGGTGAGGCCTACAACAGGCCGGTCAGTGAGCAGTCCGGGGAGTGTCGAGAGGCGAGAGTCCGGGAGGTGAGGCCTACAACAGGCCGGTCAGCGAGCAGTCCGGGAACGTCGAGAGGTGGGAGTCCGGGAGGTGAGGCCTACAACAGGCCGGTCAGTGAGCAGTCCGGGAACGTCGAGAGGTGGGAGTCCGGGAGGTGAGGCCTACAACAGGCCGGTCAGTGAGCAGTCCGGGGAGTGTCGAGAGGCGGGAGTCCGGGAGGTGAGGCCTACAACAGGCCGGTCAGTGAGCAGTCCGGGGAGTGTCGAGAGGTAGGAGTCCGGGAGGTGAGGCCTACAACAGGCCGGTCAGTGAGCAGTCCGGGGAGTGTCGAGAGGTGGGAGTCCGGGAGGTGAGGCCTACAACAGGCCGGTCAGTGAGCAGTCCGGGGAGTGTCGAGAGGCGGGAGTCCGGGAGGTGAGGCCTACAACAGGCCGGTCAGTGAGCAGTCCGGGGAGTGTCGAGAGGCGGGAGTCCGGGAGGTGAGGCCTACAACAGGCCGGTCAGTGAGCAGTCCGGGGAGTGTCGAGAGGTGGGAGTCCGGGAGGTGAGGCCTACAACAGGCCGGTCAGTGAGCAGTCCGGGGAGTGTCGAGAGGTGGGAGTCCGGGAGGTGAGGCCTACAACAGGCCGGTCAGTGAGCCGTCCGGGGAGTGTCGAGAGGTGGGAGTCCGGGAGGTGAGGCCTACAACAGGCCGGTCAGTGAGCCGTCCGGGGAGTGTCGAGAGGCGGGAGTCCGGGAGGTGAGGCCTACAACAGGTCGGTCAGTGAGCAGTCCGGGGAGTGTCGAGAGGCGGGAGTCCGGGAGGTGAGGCCTACAACAGGCCGGTCAGTGAGCAGTCCGGGGAGTGTCGAGAGGTGGGAGTCCGGGAGGTGAGGCCTACAACAGGCCGGTCAGTGAGCAGTCCGGGAACGTCGAGAGGCGGGAGTCCGGGAGGTGAGGCCTACAACAGGCCGGTCAGTGAGCAGTCCGGGGAGTGTCGAGAGGTGGGAGTCCGGGAGGTGAGGCCTACAACAGACCGGTCAGTGAGCAGTCCGGGAACGTCGAGAGGCGGGAGTCCGGGAGGTGAGGCCTACAACAGGCCGGTCAGTGAGCAGTCCGGGGAGTGTCGAGAGGCGAGAGTCCGGGAGGTGAGGCCTACAACAGGCCGGTCAGCGAGCAGTCCGGGGAGTGTCGAGAGGTGGGAGTCCGGGAGGTGAGGCCTACAACAGGCCGGTCAGCGAGCAGTCCGGGGAGCATCGAGAGGTGGGAGTCCGGGAGGTGAGGCCTACAACAGGCCGGTCAGTGAGCTGTCCGGGGAGCATCGAGAGGTGGGAGTCCGGGAGGTGAGGCCTACAACAGGCCGGTCAGTGAGCAGTCCGGGAACGTCGAGAGGTGAGAGTCCGGGAGGTGAGGCCTACAACAGGCCGGTCAGTGAGCAGTCCGGGGAGTGTCGAGAGGCGAGAGTCCGGGAGGTGAGGCCTACAACAGGCCGGTCAGCGAGCAGTCCGGGGAGTGTCGAGAGGTGGGAGTCCGGGAGGTGAGGCCTACAACAGGCCGGTCAGTGAGCAGTCCGGGGAGTGTCGAGAGGCGAGAGTCCGGGAGGTGAGGCCTACAACAGGCCGGTCAGCGAGCAGTCCGGGGAGTGTCGAGAGGTGGGAGTCCGGGAGGTGAGGCCTACAACAGGCCGGTCAGCGAGCAGTCCGGGGAGCATCGAGAGGTGGGAGTCCGGGAGGTGAGGCCTACAACAGGCCGGTCAGTGAGCTGTCCGGGGAGCATCGAGAGGTGGGAGTCCGGGAGGTGAGGCCTACAACAGGCCGGTCAGCGAGCAGTCCGGGGAGCATCGAGAGGTGGGAGTCCGGGAGGTGAGGCCTACAACAGGCCGGTCAGTGAGCTGTCCGGGGAGCATCGAGAGGTGGGAGTCCGGGAGGTGAGGCCTACAACAGGCCGGTCAGTGAGCAGTCCGGGAACGTCGAGAGGTGGGAGTCCGGGAGGTGAGGCCTACAACAGGTCGGTCAGTGAGCAGTCCGGGGAGTGTCGAGAGGTGGGAGTCCGGGAGGTGAGGCCTACAACAGGCCGGTCAGCGAGCAGTCCGGGAACGTCGAGAGGCGGGAGTCCGGGAGGTGAGGCCTACAACAGGCCGGTCAGTGAGCAGTCCGGGGAGTGTCGAGAGGTGGGAGTCGGGAGGTGAGGCCTACAACAGGCCGGTCAGCGAGGAGTCCGGGGAGTGTCGAGAGGTGGGAGTCCGGGAGGTGAGGCCTACAACAGGCCGGTCAGTGAGCAGTCCGGGGAGTGTCGAGAGGCGGGAGTCGGGAGGTGAGGCCTACAACAGGCCGGTCAGCGAGCAGTCCGGGGTGTGTCGAGAGGCGAGAGTCCGGGAGGTGAGGCCTACAACAGGCCGGTCAGTGAGCAGTCCGGGGAGTGTCGAGAGATGGGAGTCCGGGAGGTGAGGCCTACAACAGGACGGTCAGCGATCAGTCCGGGGAGTGTCGAGAGGTGGGAGTCCGGGAGGTGAGGCCTACAACAGGCCGGTCAGTGAGCAGTCCGGGGAATGTCGAGAGGTGGGAGTCCGGGAGGTGAGGCCTACAACAGGCCGGTCAGTGAGCAGTTCGGGGAGTGTCGAGAGGTGGGAGTCCGGGAGGTGAGGCCTACAACAGGCCGGTCAGTGAGCAGTCCGGGGAGTGTCGAGAGGTGGGAGTCCGGGAGGTGAGGCCTACAACAGGCCGGTCAGTGAGCAGTCCGGGAACGACGAGAGGTGGGAGTCCGGGAGGTGAGGCCTACAACAGGCCGGTCACTGAGCAGTCCGGGGAGTGTCGAGAGGTGGGAGTCCGGGAGGTGAGGCCTGCAACAGGCCGGTCAGTGAGCAGTCCGGGGAGTGTCGAGAGGTGGGAGTCCGGGAGGTGAGGCCTACAACAGGCCGGTCAGCGAGCAGTCCGGGGAGTGTCGAAAGGCGGGAGTCCGGGAGATGAGGCCTATAACAGGCCGGTCAGCGAGCAGTCTGGGGAGTGTCGAGAGGTGGGTGTCCGGGAGGTGAGGCCTACAACAGGCCGGTCAGTGAGCAGTCCGGGGAGTGTCGAGAGGTGGGAGTCCGGGAGGTGAGGCCTGCAACAGGCCGGTCAGCGAGCAGTCCGGGGAGCATCGAGAGGTGGGAGTCTGGGAGGTGAGGCCTACAACAGGCCGGTCAGTGAGCAGTCCGGGAACGTCGAGAGGCGGGAGTCCGGGAGGTGAGGCCTACAACAGACCGGTCAGTGAGCAGTCCGGGAACATCGAAAGGCGGGAGTCCGGGAGGTGAGGCCTACAACAGGCCGGTCAGTGAGCAGTCCGGGGAGTGTCGAGAGGTGAGAGTCCGGGAGGTGAGGCCTACAACAGGCCGGTCAGCGAGCAGTCCGGGGAGTGTCGAGAGGTGGGAGTCCGGGAGGTGAGGCCTACAACAGGCCGGTCAGCGAGCAGTCCGGGAACGTCGAGAGGCGGGAGTCCGGGAGGTGAGGCCTACAACAGGCCGGTCAGTGAGCAGTCCGGGGAGTGTCGAGAGGTGGGAGTCGGGAGGTGAGGCCTACAACAGGCCGGTCAGCGAGCAGTCCGGGGAGTGTCGAGAGGTGGGAGTCCGGGAGGTGAGGCCTACAACAGGCCGGTCAGTGAGCAGTCCGGGGAGTGTCGAGAGGCGGGAGTCCGGGAGGTGAGGCCTACAACAGGCCGGTCAGTGAGCAGTCCGGGGAGTGTCGAGAGGTGGGAGTCGGGAGGTGAGGCCTACAACAGGCCGGTCAGCGAGCAGTCCGGGGAGTGTCGAGAGGTGGGAGTCCGGGAGGTGAGGCCTACAACAGGCCGGTCAGTGAGCAGTCCGGGGAGTGTCGAGAGATGGGAGTCCGGGAGGTGAGGCCTACAACAGGACGGTCAGCGATCAGTCCGGGGAGTGTCGAGAGGTGGGAGTCCGGGAGGTGAGGCCTACAACAGGCCGGTCAGTGAGCAGTCCGGTGAAGGTCGAGAGGTGGGAGTCCGGGAGGTGAGGCCTACAACAGGCCGGTCAGCGATCAGTCCGGGGAGTGTCGAGAGGCGGGAGTCCGGGAGGTGAGGCCTACAACAGGCCGGTCAGCGAGCAGTCCGGGGAGTGTCGAGAGGTGGGAGTCCGGGAGGTGAGGCCTACAACAGACCGGTCAGTGAGCAGTCCGGGGAGTGTCGAGAGGTGGGAGTCCGGGAGGTGAGGCCTACAACAGGCCGGTCAGTGAGCAGTCCGGGGAGTGTCGAGAGGTGGGAGTCCGGGAGGTGAGGCCTACAACAGGCCGGTCAGCGAGCAGTCCGGGGAGTGTCGAGAGGTGGGAGTCCGGGAGGTGAGGCCTACAACAGGCCGGTCAGCGAGCAGTCCGGGGAGTGTCGAGAGGTGGGAGTCCGGGAGGTGAGGCCTACAACAGGCCGGTCAGTGAGCAGTCCGGGGAGTGTCGAGAGGTGGGAGTCCGGGAGGTGAGGCCTACAACAGGCCGGTCAGTGAGCAGTCCGGGAACGTCGAGAGGCGGGAGTCCGGGAGGTGAGGCCTACAACAGACCGGTCAGTGAGCAGTCCGGGAACATCGAGAGGCGGGAGTCCGGGAGGTGAGGCCTACAACAGGCCGGTCAGTGAGCAGTCCGGGGAGTGTCGAGAGGCGAGAGTCCGGGAGGTGAGGCCTACAACAGGCCGGTCAGCGAGCAGTCCGGGGAGTGTCGAGAGGTGGGAGTCCGGGAGGTGAGGCCTACAACAGGCCGGTCAGCGAGCAGTCCGGGGAGCATCGAGAGGTGGGAGTCCGGGAGGTGAGGCCTACAACAGGCCGGTCAGTGAGCTGTCCGGGGAGCATCGAGAGGCGAGAGTCCGGGAGGTGAGGCCTACAAAAGGCCGGTCAGCGAGCAGTCCGGGGAGTGTCGAGAGGTGGGAGTCCGGGAGGCGAGAGGCCTACAACAGGCCGGTCAGTGAGCAGTCCGGGAACGTCGAGAGGCGGGAGTCCGGGAGGTGAGGCCTACAACAGGCCGGTCAGTGAGCAGTCCGGGAACGTCGAGAGGCGGGAGTCCGGGAGGTGAGGCCTACAACAGGCCGGTCAGCGAGCAGTCCGGGGAGTGTCGAGAGGTGGGAGTCGGGAGGTGAGGCCTACAACAGGCCGGTCAGCGAGCAGTCCGGGGAGTGTCGAGAGGTGGGAGTCGGGAGGTGAGGCCTACAACAGGCCGGTCAGCGAGCAGTCCGGGGTGTGTCGAGAGGCGAGAGTCCGGGAGATGAGGCCTACAACAGGCCGGTCAGTGAGCAGTCCGGGGAGTGTCGAGAGATGGGAGTCCGGGAGGTGAGGCCTACAACAGGCCGGTCAGCGACCAGTCCGGGGAGTGTCGAGAGGTGGGAGTCCGGGAGGTGAGGCCTACAACAGGCCGGTCAGCGAGCAGTCCGGGGAGTGTCGAGAGGTGGGATTCCGGGAGGTGAGGCCTACAACAGGCCGGTCAGCGAGCAGTCCGGGGAGTGTCGAGAGGTGGGAGTCCGGGAGGTGAGGCCTACAACAGGCCGGTCAGTGAGCAGTCCGGGGAGTGTCGAGAGGTGGGAGTCTGGGAGGTGAGGCCTACAACAGGCCGGTCAGTGAGCAGTCCGGGAACGTCGAGAGGCGGGAGTCCGGGAGGTGAGGCCTACAACAGACCGGTCAGTGAGCAGTCCGGGAACGTCGAGAGGCGGGAGTCCGGGAGGTGAGGCCTACAACAGGCCGGTCAGTGAGCAGTCCGGGGAGTGTCGAGAGGCGAGAGTCCGGGAGGTGAGGCCTACAACAGGCCGGTCAGCGAGCAGTCCGGGGAGTGTCGAGAGGTGGGAGTCCGGGAGGTGAGGCCTACAACAGGCCGGTCAGCGAGCAGTCCGGGGAGCGTCGAGAGGTGGGAGTCCGGGAGGTGAGGCCTACAACAGGCCGGTCAGTGAGCTGTCCGGGGAGCATCAAGAGGTGGGAGTCCGGGAGGTGAGGCCTACAACAGGCCGGTCAGCGAGCAGTCTGGGGAGTGTCGAGAGGTGGGAGTCCGGGAGGTGAGGCCTACAACAGGCCAGTCAGCGAGCAGTCCGGGGAGCATCGAGAGGTGGGAGTCTGGGAGGTGAGGCCTACAACAGGCCGGTCAGTGAGCAGTCCGGGAACGTCGAGAGGCGGGAGTCCGGGAGGTGAGGCCTACAACAGACCGGTCAGTGAGCAGTCCGGGAACGTCGAGAGGTGGGAGTCGGGAGGTGAGGCCTACAACAGGCCGGTCAGCGAGCAGTCCGGGGAGTGTCGAGAGGTGGGAGTCGGGAGGTGAGGCCTACAACAGGCCGGTCAGCGAGCAGTCCGGGGAGTGTCGAGAGGTGGGAGTCGGGAGGTGAGGCCTACAACAGGCCGGTCAGTGAGCAGTCCGGGGAGTGTCGAGAGGCGGGAGTCGGGAGGTGAGGCCTACAACAGGCCGGTCAGCGAGCAGTCCGGGGTGTGTCGAGAGGCGAGAGTCCGGGAGGTGAGGCCTACAACAGGCCGGTCAGTGAGCAGTCCGGGGAGTGTCGAGAGATGGGAGTCCGGGAGGTGAGGCCTACAACAGGACGGTCAGCGATCAGTCCGGGGAGTGTCGAGAGGTGGGAGTCCGGGAGGTGAGGCCTACAACAGGCCGGTCAGTGAGCAGTCCGGGGAATGTCGAGAGGTGGGAGTCCGGGAGGTGAGGCCTACAACAGGCCGGTCAGTGAGCAGTTCGGGGAGTGTCGAGAGGTGGCAGTCCGGGAGGTGAGGCCTACAACAGGCCGGTCAGTGAGCAGTCCGGGGAGTGTCGAGAGGTGGGAGTCCGGGAGGTGAGGCCTACAACAGGCCGGTCAGTGAGCAGTCCGGGAACGACGAGAGGTGGGAGTCCGGGAGGTGAGGCCTATAACAGGCCGGTCACTGAGCAGTCCGGGGAGTGTCGAGAGGTGGGAGTCCGGGAGGTGAGGCCTACAACAGGCCGGTCAGCGAGCAGTCCGGGGAGTGTCGAAAGGCGGGAGTCCGGGAGATGAGGCCTATAACAGGCCGGTCAGCGAGCAGTCTGGGGAGTGTCGAGAGGTGGGTGTCCGGGAGGTGAGGCCTACAACAGGCCAGTCAGCGAGCAGTCCGGGGAGCATCGAGAGGTGGGAGTCTGGGAGGTGAGGCCTACAACAGGCCGGTCAGTGAGCAGTCCGGGAACGTCGAGAGGCGGGAGTCCGGGAGGTGAGGCCTACAACAGACCGGTCAGTGAGCAGTCCGGAAACATCGAGAGGCGGGAGTCCGGGAGGTGAGGCCTACAACAGGCCGGTCAGTGAGCAGTCCGGGGAGTGTCGAGAGGCGAGAGTCCGGGAGGTGAGGCCTACAACAGGCCGGTCAGCGAGCAGTCCGGGGAGTGTCGAGAGGTGGGAGTCCGGGAGGTGAGGCCTACAACAGGCCGGTCAGCGAGCAGTCCGGGGAGCATCGAGAGGTGGGAGTCCGGGAGGTGAGGCCTACAACAGGCCGGTCAGTGAGCTGTCCGGGGAGCATCGAGAGGTGGGAGTCCGGGAGGTGAGGCCTACAACAGGCCGGTCAGCGAGCAGTCCGGGGAGTGTCGAGAGGTGGGAGTCGGGAGGTGAGGCCTACAACAGGCCGGTCAGTGAGCAGTCCGGGGAGTGTCGAGAGGCGGGAGTCGGGAGGTGAGGCCTACAACAGGCCGGTCAGCGAGCAGTCCGGGGTGTGTCGAGAGGCGAGAGTCCGGGAGGTGAGGCCTACAACAGGCCGGTCAGTGAGCAGTCCGGGGAGTGTCGAGAGATGGGAGTCCGGGAGGTGAGGCCTACAACAGGACGGTCAGCGATCAGTCCGGGGAGTGTCGAGAGGTGGGAGTCCGGGAGGTGAGGCCTACAACAGGCCGGTCAGTGAGCAGTCCGGGGAATGTCGAGAGGTGGGAGTCCGGGAGGTGAGGCCTACAACAGGCCGGTCAGTGAGCAGTTCGGGGAGTGTCGAGAGGTGGGAGTCCGGGAGGTGAGGCCTACAACAGGCCGGTCAGTGAGCAGTCCGGGGAGTGTCGAGAGGTGGGAGTCCGGGAGGTGAGGCCTACAACAGGCCGGTCAGTGAGCAGTCCGGGAACGACGAGAGGTGGGAGTCCGGGAGGTGAGGCCTACAACAGGCCGGTCACTGAGCAGTCCGGGGAGTGTCGAGAGGTGGGAGTCCGGGAGGTGAGGCCTGCAACAGGCCGGTCAGTGAGCAGTCCGGGGAGTGTCGAGAGGTGGGAGTCCGGGAGGTGAGGCCTACAACAGGCCGGTCAGCGAGCAGTCCGGGGAGTGTCGAAAGGCGGGAGTCCGGGAGATGAGGCCTATAACAGGCCGGTCAGCGAGCAGTCTGGGGAGTGTCGAGAGGTGGGTGTCCGGGAGGTGAGGCCTACAACAGGCCAGTCAGCGAGCAGTCCGGGGAGCATCGAGAGGTGGGAGTCTGGGAGGTTAGGCCTACAACAGGCCGGTCAGTGAGCAGTCCGGGAACGTCGAGAGGCGGGAGTCCGGGAGGTGAGGCCTACAACAGACCGGTCAGTGAGCAGTCCGGGAACATCGAGAGGCGGGAGTCCGGGAGGTGAGGCCTACAACAGGTCGGTCAGTGAGCAGTCCGGGGAGTGTCGAGCGGCGAGAGTCCGGGAGGTGAGGCCTACAACAGGCCGGTCAGTGAGCAGTCCGGGGAGTGTCGAGAGGTGGGAGTCGGGAGGTGAGGCCTACAACAGGCCGGTCAGCGAGCAGTCCGGGGAGTGTCGAGAGGTGGGAGTCCGGGAGGTGAGGCCTACAACAGGCCGGTCAGCGAGGAGTCCGGGGAGTGTCGAGAGGTGGGAGTCCGGGAGGTGAGGCCTACAACAGGCCGGTCAAGGAGCAGTCCGGGGAGTGTCGAGAGGTGGGAGTCGGGAGGTGAGGCCTACAACAGGCCGGTCAGCGAGCAGTCCGGGGAGCATCGAGAGGTGGGAGTCCGGGAGGTGAGGCCTACAACAGGCCGGTCAGTGAGCTGTCCGGGGAGCATCGAGAGGTGGGAGTCCGGGAGGTGAGGCCTACAACAGGCCGGTCAGCGAGCAGTCCGGGGAGTGTCGAGAGGTGGGAGTCGGGAGGTGAGGCCTACAACAGGCCGGTCAGTGAGCAGTCCGGGGAGTGTCGAGAGGCGGGAGTCGGGAGGTGAGGCCTACAACAGGCCGGTCAGCGAGCAGTCCGGGGTGTGTCGAGAGGCGAGAGTCCGGGAGGTGAGGCCTACAACAGGCCGGTCAGTGAGCAGTCCGGGGAGTGTCGAGAGATGGGAGTCCGGGAGGTGAGGCCTACAACAGGACGGTCAGCGATCAGTTCGGGAAGTGTCGAGAGGTGGGAGTCCGGGAGGTGAGGCCTACAACAGGCCGGTCAGTGAGCAGTCCGGGGAATGTCGAGAGGTGGGAGTCCGGGAGGTGAGGCCTACAACAGGCCGGTCAGTGAGCAGTTCGGGGAGTGTCGAGAGGTGGGAGTCCGGGAGGTGAGGCCTACAACAGGCCGGTCAGTGAGCAGTCCGGGAACGACGAGAGGTGGGAGTCCGGGAGGTGAGGCCTACAACAGGCCGGTCACTGAGCAGTCCGGGGAGTGTCGAGAGGTGGGAGTCCGGGAGGTGAGGCCTGCAACAGGCCGGTCAGTGAGCAGTCCGGGGAGTGTCGAGAGGTGGGAGTCCGGGAGGTGAGGCCTACAACAGGCCGGTCAGCGAGCAGTCCGGGGAGTGTCGAAAGGCGGGAGTCCGGGAGATGAGGCCTATAACAGGCCGGTCAGCGAGCAGTCTGGGGAGTGTCGAGAGGTGGGTGTCCGGGAGGTGAGGCCTACAACAGGCCAGTCAGCGAGCAGTCCGGGGAGCATCGAGAGGTGGGAGTCTGGGAGGTGAGGCCTACAACAGGCCGGTCAGTGAGCAGTCCGGGAACGTCGAGAGGCGGGAGTCCGGGAGGTGAGGCCTACAACAGACCGGTCAGTGAGCAGTCCGGGAACATCGAGAGGCGGGAGTCCGGGAGGTGAGGCCTACAACAGGCCGGTCAGTGAGCAGTCCGGGGAGTGTCGAGAGGCGAGAGTCCGGGAGGTGAGGCCTACAACAGGCCGGTCAGCGAGCAGTCCGGGGAGTGTCGAGAGGTGGGAGTCCGGGAGGTGAGGCCTACAACAGGCCGGTCAGCGAGCAGTCCGGGGAGTGTCGAAAGGCGGGAGTCCGGGAGATGAGGCCTATAACAGGCCGGTCAGCGAGCAGTCTGGGGAGTGTCGAGAGGTGGGTGTCCGGGAGGTGAGGCCTACAACAGGCCAGTCAGCGAGCAGTCCGGGGAGTGTCGAGAGGTGGGAGTCCGGGAGGTGAGGCCTACAACAGGCCGGTCAGTGAGCAGTCCGGGGAGCATCGAGAGGTGGGAGTCTGGGAGGTGAGGCCTACAACAGGCCGGTCAGTGAGCAGTCCGGGAACGTCGAGAGGCGGGAGTCCGGGAGGTGAGGCCTACAACAGACCGGTCAGTGAGCAGTCCGGGAACATCGAGAGGCGGGAGTCCGGGAGGTGAGGCCTACAACAGGCCGGTCAGTGAGCAGTCCGGGGAGTGTCGAGAGGCGAGAGTCCGGGAGGTGAGGCCTACAACAGGCCGGTCAGCGAGCAGTCCGGGGAGTGTCGAGAGGTGGGAGTCCGGGAGGTGAGGCCTACAACAGGCCGGTCAGCGAGCAGTCCTGGGAGCATCGAGAGGTGGGAGTCCGGGAGGTGAGGCCTACAACAGGCCGGTCAGTGAGCTGTCCGGGGAGCATCGAGAGGTGGGAGTCCGGGAGGTGAGGCCTACAACAGGTCGGTCAGTGAGCAGTCCGGGGAGTGTCGAGAGGCGAGAGTCCGGGAGGTGAGGCCTACAACAGGCCGGTCAGCGAGCAGTCCGGGAACGTCGAGAGGCGGGAGTCCGGGAGGTGAGGCCTACAACAGGCCGGTCAGCGAGCAGTCCGGGGAGTGTCGAGAGGTGGGAGTCGGGAGGTGAGGCCTACAACAGGCCGGTCAGCGAGCAGTCCGGGGAGTGTCGAGAGGTGGGAGTCCGGGAGGTGAGGCCTACAACAGGCCGGTCAAGGAGCAGTCCGGGGAGTGTCGAGAGGTGGGAGTCGGGAGGTGAGGCCTACAACAGGCCGGTCAGCGAGCAGTCCGGGGAGTGTCGAGAGGTGGGAGTCGGGAGGTGAGGCCTACAACAGGCCGGTCAGCGAGCAGTCCGGGAACGTCGAGAGGTGGGAGTCCGGGAGGTGAGGCCTACAACAGGCCGGTCAGTGAGCTGTCCGGGGAGCATCGAGAGGTGGGAGTCCGGGAGGTGAGGCCTACAACAGGTCGGTCAGTGAGCAGTCCGGGGAGTGTCGAGAGGCGAGAGTCCGGGAGGTGAGGCCTACAACAGGCCGGTCAGCGAGCAGTCCGGGAACGTCGAGAGGCGGGAGTCCGGGAGGTGAGGCCTACAACAGGCCGGTCAGTGAGCAGTCCGGGGAGTGTCGAGAGGTGGGAGTCGGGAGGTGAGGCCTACAACAGGCCGGTCAGCGAGCAGTCCGGGGAGTGTCGAGAGGTGGGAGTCCGGGAGGTGAGGCCTACAACAGGCCGGTCAAGGAGCAGTCCGGGGAGTGTCGAGAGGTGGGAGTCGGGAGGTGAGGCCTACAACAGGCCGGTCAGCGAGCAGTCCGGGGAGTGTCGAGAGGTGGGAGTCGGGAGGTGAGGCCTACAACAGGCCGGTCAGCGAGCAGTCCGGGGAGTGTCGAGAGGTGGGAGTCGGGAGGTGAGGCCTACAACAGGCCGGTCAGTGAGCAGTCCGGGGAGTGTCGAGAGGCGGGAGTCGGGAGGTGAGGCCTACAACAGGCCGGTCAGCGAGCAGTCCGGAGTGTGTCGAGAGGCGAGAGTCCGGGAGGTGAGGCCTACAACAGGCCGGTCAGTGAGCAGTCCGGGGAATGTCGAGAGGTGGGAGTCCGGGAGGTGAGGCCTACAACAGGCCGGTCAGTGAGCAGTTCGGGGAGTGTCGAGAGGTGGGAGTCTGGGAGGTGAGGCCTACAACAGGCCGGTCAGTGAGCAGTCCGGGGAGTGTCGAGAGGTGGGAGTCCGGGAGGTGAGGCCTACGACAGGCCGGTCAGTGAGCAGTCCGGGAACGACGAGAGGTGGGCGTCCGGGAGGTGAGGCCTACAACAGGCCGGTCACTGAGCAGTCCGGGGAGTGTCGAGAGGTGGGAGTCCGGGAGGTGAGGCCTACAACAGGCCGGTCAGCGAGCAGTCCGGGGTGTGTCGAGAGGCGAGAGTCCGGGAGGTGAGGCCTACAACAGGCCGGTCAGCGAGCAGTCCGGGAACGTCGAGAGGCGGGAGTCCGGGAGGTGAGGCCTACAACAGGCCGGTCAGTGAGCAGTCCGGGAACGTCGAGAGGCGGGAGTCCGGGAGGTGAGGCCTACAACAGGCCGGTCAGTGAGCAGTCCGGGGAGTGTCGAGAGATGGGAGTCCGGGAGGTGAGGCCTACAACAGGCCGGTCAGCGACCAGTCCGGGGAGTGTCGAGAGGTGGGAGTCCGGGAGGTGAGGCCTACAACAGGCCGGTCAGTGAGCAGTCCGGGGAGTGTCGAGAGGTGGGAGTCCGGGAGGTGAGGCCTACAACAGGCCGGTCAGTGAGCAGTCCGGGGAGTGTCGAGAGGTGGGAGTCTGGGAGGTGAGGCCTACAACAGGCCGGTCAGTGAGCAGTCCGGGAACGTCGAGAGGCGGGAGTCCGGGAGGTGAGGCCTACAACAGACCGGTCAGTGAGCAGTCCGGGAACGTCGAGAGGCGGGAGTCCGGGAGGTGAGGCCTACAACAGGCCGGTCAGTGAGCAGTCCGGGGAGTGTCGAGAGGCGAGAGTCCGGGAGGTGAGGCCTACAACAGGCCGGTCAGCGAGCAGTCCGGGGAGGGTCGAGAGGCGAGAGTCCGGGAGGTGAGGCCTACAACAGGCCGGTCAGCGAGCAGTCCGGGGAGTGTCGAGAGGTGGGAGTCCGGGAGGTGAGGCCTACAACAGGCCGGTCAGTGAGCTGTCCGGGGAGCATCGAGAGGTGGGAGTCCGGGAGGTGAGGCCTACAACAGGCCGGTCAGTGAGCAGTCCGGGGAATGTCGAGAGGTGGGAGTCCGGGAGGTGAGGCCTACAACAGGCCGGTCAGTGAGCAGTCCGGGGAGTGTCGAGAGGTGGGAGTCTGGGAGGTGAGGCCTACAACAGGCCGGTCAGCGAGCAGTCCGGGAACGTCGAGAGGCGGGAGTCCGGGAGGTGAGGCCTACAACAGGCCGGTCAGTGAGCAGTCCGGGGAGTGTCGAGAGGTGGGAGTCGGGAGGTGAGGCCTACAACAGGCCGGTCAGCGAGCAGTCCGGGGAGTGTCGAGAGGTGGGAGTCCGGGAGGCGAGAGGCCTACAACAGGCCGGTCAGTGAGCAGTCCGGGAACGTCGAGAGGCGGGAGTCCGGGAGGTGAGGCCTACAACAGGCCGGTCAGTGAGCAGTCCGGGAACGTCGAGAGGCGGGAGTCCGGGAGGTGAGGCCTACAACAGGCCGGTCAGCGAGCAGTCCGGGGAGTGTCGAGAGGTGGGAGTCGGGAGGTGAGGCCTACAACAGGCCGGTCAGCGAGCAGTCCGGGGAGTGTCGAGAGGTGGGAGTCGGGAGGTGAGGCCTACAACAGGCCGGTCAGTGAGCAGTCCGGGGAGTGTCGAGAGGTGGGAGTCGGGAGGTGAGGCCTACAACAGGCCGGTCAGCGAGCAGTCCTGGGTGTGTCGAGAGGCGAGAGTCCGGGAGGTGAGGCCTACAACAGGCCGGTCAGTGAGCAGTCCGGGGAGTGTCGAGAGATGGGAGTCCGGGAGGTGAGGCCTACAACAGGCCGGTCAGCGACCAGTCCGGGGAGTGTCGAGAGGTGGGAGTCCGGGAGGTGAGGCCTACAACAGGCCGGTCAGTGAGCTGTCCGGGGAGCATCGAGAGGTGGGAGTCCGGGAGGTGAGGCCTACAACAGGTCGGTCAGTGAGCAGTCCGGGGAGTGTCGAGAGGTGGGAGTCCGGGAGGTGAGGCCTACAACAGGCCGGTCAGTGAGCAGTCCGGGGCGTGTCGAGAGGCGAGAGTCCGGGAGGTGAGGCCTACAACAGGCCGGTCAGCGAGCAGTCCGGGAACGTCGAGAGGCGGGAGTCCGGGAGGTGAGGCCTACAACAGGCCGGTCAGTGAGCAGTCCGGGAACGTCGAGAGGTGGGAGTCCGGGAGGTGAGGCCTACAACAGGCCGGTCAGCGAGCAGTCCGGGGAGTGTCGAGAGGCGGGAGTCCGGGAGGTGAGGCCTACAACAGGCCGGTCAGCGAGCAGTCCGGGGAGTGTCGAGAGGTGGGAGTCCGGGAGGTGAGGCCTACAACAGGCCGGTCAGTGAGCAGTCCGGGGAGTGTCGAGAGGTGGGAGTCTGGGAGTTGAGGCCTACAACAGGCCGGTCAGTGAGCAGTCCGGGAACGTCGAGAGGCGGGAGTCCGGGAGGTGAGGCCTACAACAGACCGGTCAGTGAGCAGTCCGGGAACGTCGAGAGGCGGGAGTCCGGGAGGTGAGGCCTACAACAGGCCGGTCAGTGAGCAGTCCGGGGAGTGTCGAGAGGCGAGAGTCCGGGAGGTGAGGCCTACAACAGGCCGGTCAGCGAGCAGTCCGGGGAGGGTCGAGAGGTGGGTGTCCGGGAGGTGAGGCCTACAACAGGCCGGTCAGCGAGCAGTCCGGGGAGCATCGAGAGGTGGGAGTCCGGGAGGTGAGGCCTACAACAGGCCGGTCAGTGAGCTGTCCGGGGAGCATCGAGAGGTGGGAGTCCGGGAGGTGAGGCCTACAACAGGTCGGTCAGTGAGCAGTCCGGGGAGTGTCGAGAGGCGAGAGTCTGGGAGGTGAGGCCTACAACAGGCCGGTCAGCGAGCAGTCCGGGAACGTCGAGAGGCGGGAGTCCGGGAGGTGAGGCCTACAACAGGCCGGTCAGTGAGCAGTCCGGGGAGTGTCGAGAGGTGGGAGTCCGGGAGGTGAGGCCTACAACAGGCCGGTCAGTGAGCAGTCCGGGGAGTGTCGAGAGGTGGGAGTCCGGGAGGTGAGGCCTACAACAGGCCGGTCAGTGAGCAGTCCGGGGAGTGTCGAGAGGTGGGAGTCGGGAGGTGAGGCCTACAACAGGCCGGTCAGCGAGCAGTCCGGGGAGTGTCGAGAGGTGGGAGTCCGGGAGGCGAGAGGCCTACAACAGGCCGGTCAGTGAGCAGTCCGGGAACGTCGAGAGGCGGGAGTCCGGGAGGTGAGGCCTACAACAGGCCGGTCAGTGAGCAGTCCGGGAACGTCGAGAGGCGGGAGTCCGGGAGGTGAGGCCTACAACAGGCCGGTCAGCGAGCAGTCCGGGGAGTGTCGAGAGGTGGGAGTCGGGAGGTGAGGCCTACAACAGGCCGGTCAGCGAGCAGTCCGGGGAGTGTCGAGAGGTGGGAGTCGGGAGGTGAGGCCTACAACAGGCCGGTCAGTGAGCAGTCCGGGGAGTGTCGAGAGGTGGGAGTCGGGAGGTGAGGCCTACAACAGGCCGGTCAGCGAGCAGTCCAGGGTGTGTCGAGAGGCGAGAGTCCGGGAGGTGAGGCCTACAACAGGCCGGTCAGTGAGCAGTCCGGGGAGTGTCGAGAGATGGGAGTCCGGGAGGTGAGGCCTACAACAGGCCGGTCAGCGACCAGTCCGGGGAGTGTCGAGAGGTGGGAGTCCGGGAGGTGAGGCCTACAACAGGCCGGTCAGCGAGCAGTCCGGGGAGTGTCGAGAGGTGGGAGTCCGGGAGGTGAGGCCTACAACAGGCCGGTCAGCGAGCAGTCCGGGGAGTGTCGAGAGGTGGGAGTCCGGGAGGTGAGGCCTACAACAGGCCGGTCAGTGAGCAGTCCGGGGAGTGTCGAGAGGCGAGAGTCCGGGAGGTGAGGCCTACAACAGGCCGGTCAGCGAGCAGTCCGGGAACGTCGAGAGGCGGGAGTCCGGGAGGTGAGGCCTACAACAGGCCGGTCAGTGAGCAGTCCAGGAACGTCGAGAGGTGGGAGTCCGGGAGGTGAGGCCTACAACAGGCCGGTCAGTGAGCAGTCCGGGAACGTCGAGAGGTGGGAGTCCGGGAGGTGAGGCCTACAACAGGCCGGTCAGCGAGCAGTCCGGGGAGTGTCGAGAGGCGGGAGTCCGGGAGGTGAGGCCTACAACAGGCCGGTCAGCGAGCAGTCCGGGGAGTGTCGAGAGGTGGGAGTCCGGGAGGTGAGGCCTACAACAGGCCGGTCAGTGAGCAGTCCGGGGAGTGTCGAGAGGTGGGAGTCTGGGAGGTGAGGCCTACAACAGGCCGGTCAGTGAGCAGTCCGGGAACGTCGAGAGGCGGGAGTCCGGGAGGTGAGGCCTACAACAGACCGGTCAGTGAGCAGTCCGGGAACGTCGAGAGGCGGGAGTCCGGGAGGTGAGGCCTACAACAGGCCGGTCAGTGAGCAGTCCGGGGAGTGTCGAGAGGCGAGAGTCCGGGAGGTGAGGCCTACAACAGGCCGGTCAGCGAGCAGTCCGGGGAGGGTCGTAGAGGTGGGAGTCCGGGAGGTGAGGCCTACAACAGGCCGGTCAGCGAGCAGTCCGGGGAGCATCGAGAGGTGGGAGTCCGGGAGGTGAGGCCTACAACAGGCCGGTCAGTGAGCCGTCCGGGGAGCATCGAGAGGTGGGAGTCCGGGAGGTGAGGCCTACAACAGGTCGGTCAGTGAGCAGTCCGGGGAGTGTCGAGAGGTGGGAGTCCGGGAGGTGAGGCCTACAACAGGCCGGTCAGTGAGCAGTCCGGGGAGTGTCGAGAGGCGAGAGTCTGGGAGGTGAGGCCTACAACAGGCCGGTCAACGAGCAGTCCGGGAACGTCGAGAGGCGGGAGTCCGGGAGGTGAGGCCTACAACAGGCCGGTCAGCGAGCAGTCCGGGGAGTGTCGAGAGGTGGGAGTCGGGAGGTGAGGCCTACAACAGGCCGGTCAGCGAGCAGTCCGGGGAGGGTCGAGAGGTGGGAGTCCGGGAGGTGAGGCCTACAACAGGCCGGTCAGCGAGCAGTCCGGGGAGCATCGAGAGGTGGGAGTCCGGGAGGTGAGGCCTACAACAGGCCGGTCAGTGAGCTGTCCGGGGAGCATCGAGAGGTGGGAGTCCGGGAGGTGAGGCCTACAACAGGTCGGTCAGTGAGCAGTCCGGGGAGTGTCGAGAGGCGAGAGTCTGGGAGGTGAGGCCTACAACAGGCCGGTCAGCGAGCAGTCCGGGAACGTCGAGAGGCGGGAGTCCGGGAGGTGAGGCCTACAACAGGCCGGTCAGTGAGCAGTCCGGGGAGTGTCGAGAGGTGGGAGTCGGGAGGTGAGGCCTACAACAGGCCGGTCAGCGAGCAGTCCGGGGAGTGTCGAGAGGTGGGAGTCCGGGAGGCGAGAGGCCTACAACAGGCCGGTCAGTGAGCTGTCCGGGGAGCATCGAGAGGTGGGAGTCCGGGAGGTGAGGCCTACAACAGGCCGGTCAGCGAGCAGTCCGGGGAGTGTCGAGAGGCGAGAGTCCGGGAGGTGAGGCCTACAACAGGCCGGTCAGCGAGCAGTCCGGGAACGTCGAGAGGCGGGAGTCCGGGAGGTGAGGCCTACAACAGGCCGGTCAGTGAGCAGTCCAGGAACGTCGAGAGGTGGGAGTCCGGGAGGTGAGGCCTACAACAGGCCGGTCAGTGAGCAGTCCGGGAACGTCGAGAGGTGGGAGTCCGGGAGGTGAGGCCTACAACAGGCCGGTCAGTGAGCAGTCCGGGGAGTGTCGAGAGGCGGGAGTCCGGGAGGTGAGGCCTACAACAGGCCGGTCAGTGAGCAGTCCGGGGAGTGTCGAGAGGTGGGAGTCCGGGAGGTGAGGCCTACAACAGGCCGGTCAGCGAGCAGTCCGGGGAGTGTCGAGAGGTGGGAGTCCGGGAGGTGAGGCCTACAACAGGCCGGTCAGTGAGCAGTCCGGGGAGTGTCGAGAGGTGGGAGTCTGGGAGGTGAGGCCTACAACAGGCCGGTCAGTGAGCAGTCCGGGAACGTCGAGAGGCGGGAGTCCGGGAGGTGAGGCCTACAACAGACCGGTCAGTGAGCAGTCCGGGAACGTCGAGAGGCGGGAGTCCGGGAGGTGAGGCCTACAACAGGCCGGTCAGTGAGCAGTCCGGGGAGTGTCGAGAGGCGAGAGTCCGGGAGGTGAGGCCTACAACAGGCCGGTCAGCGAGCAGTCCGGGGAGGGTCGAGAGGTGGGAGTCCGGGAGGTGAGGCCTACAACAGGCCGGTCAGTGAGCAGTCCGGGGAGTGTCGAGAGGTGGGAGTCCGGGAGGTGAGGCCTACAACAGGCCGGTCAGTGAGCTGTCCGGGGAGTGTCGAGAGGTGGGAGTCCGGGAGGTGAGGCCTACAACAGGTCGGTCAGTGAGCAGTCCGGGGAGTGTCGAGAGGCGAGAGTCTGGGAGGTGAGGCCTACAACAGGCCGGTCAGCGAGCAGTCCGGGAACGTCGAGAGGCGGGAGTCCGGGAGGTGAGGCCTACAACAGGCCGGTCAGTGAGCAGTCCGGGGAGTGTCGAGAGGTGGGAGTCGGGAGGTGAGGCCTACAACAGGCCGGTCAGCGAGCAGTCCGGGGAGTGTCGAGAGGTGGGAGTCCGGGAGGCGAGAGGCCTACAACAGGCCGGTCAGTGAGCAGTCCGGGAACGTCGAGAGGCGGGAGTCCGGGAGGTGAGGCCTACAACAGGCCGGTCAGTGAGCAGTCCGGGAACGTCGAGAGGCGGGAGTCCGGGAGGTGAGGCCTACAACAGGCCGGTCTGCGAGCAGTCCGGGGAGTGTCGAGAGGCGGGAGTCCGGGAGGTGAGGCCTACAACAGGCCGGTCAGCGAGCAGTCCGGGGAGTGTCGAGAGGTGGGAGTCGGGAGGTGAGGCCTACAACAGGCCGGTCAGTGAGCAGTCCGGGGAGTGTCGAGAGGTGGGAGTCGGGAGGTGAGGCCTACAACAGGCCGGTCAGCGAGCAGTCCAGGGTGTGTCGAGAGGCGAGAGTCCGGGAGGTGAGGCCTACAACAGGCCGGTCAGTGAGCTGTCCGGGGAGTGTCGAGAGATGGGAGTCCGGGAGGTGAGGCCTACAACAGGCCGGTCAGCGACCAGTCCGGGGAGTGTCGAGAGGTGGGAGTCCGGGAGGTGAGGCCTACAACAGGCCGGTCAGCGAGCAGTCCGGGGAGTGTCGAGAGGTGGGAGTCCGGGAGGTGAGGCCTACAACAGGCCGGTCAGCGAGCAGTCCGGGGAGTGTCGAGAGGTGGGAGTCCGGGAGGTGAGGCCTACAACAGGCCGGTCAGTGAGCAGTCCGGGGAGTGTCGAGAGGTGGGAGTCTGGGAGGTGAGGCCTACAACAGGCCGGTCAGTGAGCAGTCCGGGAACGTCGAGAGGCGGGAGTCCGGGAGGTGAGGCCTACAACAGACCGGTCAGTGAGCAGTCCGGGAACGTCGAGAGGCGGGAGTCCGGGAGGTGAGGCCTACAACAGGCCGGTCAGTGAGCAGTCCGGGGAGTGTCGAGAGGCGAGAGTCCGGGAGGTGAGGCCTACAACAGGCCGGTCAGCGAGCAGTCCGGGGAGTGTCGAGAGGTGGGAGTCCGGGAGGTGAGGCCTACAACAGGCCGGTCAGCGAGCAGTCCGGGGAGCATCGAGAGGTGGGAGTCCGGGAGGTGAGGCCTACAACAGGCCGGTCAGTGAGCTGTCCGGGGAGCATCGAGAGGTGGGAGTCCGGGAGGTGAGGCCTACAACAGGTCGGTCAGTGAGCAGTCCGGGGAGTGTCGAGAGGCGAGAGTCCGGGAGGTGAGGCCTACAACAGGCCGGTCAGCGAGCAGTCCGGGAACGTCGAGAGGCGGGAGTCCGGGAGGTGAGGCCTACAACAGGCCGGTCAGTGAGCAGTCCGGGGAGTGTCGAGAGGTGGGAGTCCGGGAGGCGAGAGGCCTACAACAGGCCGGTCAGCGAGCAGTCCGGGGAGTGTCGAGAGGTGGGAGTCCGGGAGGTGAGGCCTACAACAGGCCGGTCAGTGAGCAGTCCGGGGAGCATCGAGAGGTGGGAGTCCGGGAGGTGAGGCCTACAACAGGCCGGTCAGTGAGCAGTCCGGGGAGTGTCGAGAGGCGAGAGTCCGGGAGGTGAGGCCTACAACAGGCCGGTCAGCGAGCAGTCCGGGGAGCATCGAAAGGTGGGTGTCCGGGAGGTGAGGCCTACAACTGGCCGGTCAGCGAGCAGTCTGGGGAGTGTTGAGAGGTGGGAGTCCGGGAGGTGAGGCCTACAACAGGCCGGTCAGTGAGCAGTCCGGGAACGTCGAGAGGTGGGAGTCCGGGAGGTGAGGCCTACAACAGACCGGTCAGTGAGCAGTCCGGGAACGTCGAGAGGCGGGAGTCCGGGAGGTGAGGCCTACAACAGGCCGGTCAGCGAGCAGTCCGGGGAGTGTCGAGAGGTGGGAGTCCGGGAGGTGAGGCCTACAACAGACCGGTCAGTGAGCAGTCCGGGAACGTCGAGAGGCGGGAGTCCGGGAGGTGAGGCCTACAACAGGCCGGTCAGTGAGCAGTCCGGGGAGTGTCGAGAGGCGAGAGTCCGGGAGGTGAGGCCTACAACAGGCCGGTCAGCGAGCAGTCCGGGGAGTGTCGAGAGGTGGGAGTCCGGGAGGTGAGGCCTACAACAGGCCGGTCAGCGAGCAGTCCGGGGAGCATCGAGAGGTGGGAGTCCGGGAGGTGAGGCCTACAACAGGCCGGTCAGTGAGCTGTCCGGGGAGCATCGAGAGGTGGGAGTCCGGGAGGTGAGGCCTACAACAGGTCGGTCAGTGAGCAGTCCGGGGAGTGTCGAGAGGCGAGAGTCTGGGAGGTGAGGCCTACAACAGGCCGGTCAGCGAGCAGTCCGGGAACGTCGAGAGGCGGGAGTCCGGGAGGTGAGGCCTACAACAGGCCGGTCAGTGAGCAGTCCGGGGAGTGTCGAGAGGTGGGAGTCGGGAGGTGAGGCCTACAACAGGCCGGTCAGTGAGCAGTCCGGGAACGTCGAGAGGTGGGAGTCCGGGAGGTGAGGCCTACAACAGGCCGGTCAGTGAGCAGTCCGGGGAGTGTCGAGAGGTGGGAGTCCGGGAGGTGAGGCCTACAACAGGCCGGTCAGCGAGCAGTCCGGGGAGTGTCGAGAGGTGGGAGTCCGGGAGGCGAGAGGCCTACAACAGGCCGGTCAGTGAGCAGTCCGGGAACGTCGAGAGGCGGGAGTCCGGGAGGTGAGGCCTACAACAGGCCGGTCAGTGAGCAGTCCGGGAACGTCGAGAGGCGGGAGTCCGGGAGGTGAGGCCTACAACAGGCCGGTCAGCGAGCAGTCCGGGGAGTGTCGAGAGGTGGGAGTCGGGAGGTGAGGCCTACAACAGGCCGGTCAGCGAGCAGTCCGGGGAGTGTCGAGAGGTGGGAGTCGGGAGGTGAGGCCTACAACAGGCCGGTCAGTGAGCAGTCCGGGGAGTGTCGAGAGGTGGGAGTCGGGAGGTGAGGCCTACAACAGGCCGGTCAGCGAGCAGTCCAGGGTGTGTCGAGAGGCGAGAGTCCGGGAGGTGAGGCCTACAACAGGCCGGTCAGTGAGCAGTCCGGGGAGTGTCGAGAGATGGGAGTCCGGGAGGTGAGGCCTACAACAGGCCGGTCAGCGACCAGTCCGGGGAGTGTCGAGAGGTGGGAGTCCGGGAGGTGAGGCCTACAACAGGCCGGTCAGCGAGCAGTCCGGGGAGTGTCGAGAGGTGGGAGTCCGGGAGGTGAGGCCTACAACAGGCCGGTCAGCGAGCAGTCCGGGGAGTGTCGAGAGGTGGGAGTCCGGGAGGTGAGGCCTACAACAGGCCGGTCAGTGAGCAGTCCGGGGAGTGTCGAGAGGTGGGAGTCTGGGAGGTGAGGCCTACAACAGGCCGGTCAGTGAGCAGTCCGGGAACGTCGAGAGGCGGGAGTCCGGGAGGTGAGGCCTACAACAGACCGGTCAGTGAGCAGTCCGGGAACGTCGAGAGGCGGGAGTCCGGGAGGTGAGGCCTACAACAGGCCGGTCAGTGAGCAGTCCGGGGAGTGTCGAGAGGCGAGAGTCCGGGAGGTGAGGCCTACAACAGGCCGGTCAGCGAGCAGTCCGGGGAGTGTCGAGAGGTGGGAGTCCGGGAGGTGAGGCCTACAACAGGCCGGTCAGCGAGCAGTCCGGGGAGCATCGAGAGGTGGGAGTCCGGGAGGTGAGGCCTACAACAGGCCGGTCAGTGAGCTGTCCGGGGAGCATCGAGAGGTGGGAGTCCGGGAGGTGAGGCCTACAACAGGCCGGTCAGTGAGCTGTCCGGGGAGTGTCGAGAGGTGGGAGTCCGGGAGGTGAGGCCTACAACAGGCCGGTCAGCGAGCAGTCCGGGAACGTCGAGAGGCGGGAGTCCGGGAGGTGAGGCCTACAACAGGCCGGTCAGTGAGCAGTCCGGGGAGTGTCGAGAGGTGGGAGTCGGGAGGTGAGGCCTACAACAGGCCGGTCAGCGAGCAGTCCGGGGAGCATCGAAAGGTGGGTGTCCGGGAGGTGAGGCCTACAACAGGCCGGTCAGCGAGCAGTCTGGGGAGTGTCGAGAGGTGGGAGTCCGGGAGGTGAGGCCTACAACAGGCCAGTCAGCGAGCAGTCCGGGGAGCATCGAGAGGTGGGAGTCCGGGAGGTGAGGCCTACAACAGGCCGGTCAGTGAGCAGTCCGGGGAGTGTCGAGAGGCGAGAGTCCGGGAGGTGAGGCCTACAACAGGCCGGTCAGCGAGCAGTCCGGGGAGTGTCGAGAGGTGGGAGTCCGGGAGGTGAGGCCTACAACAGGCCGGTCAGTGAGCAGTCCGGGGAGTGTCGAGAGGTGGGAGTCCGGGAGGTGAGGCCTACAACAGGCCGGTCAGTGAGCAGTCCGGGGAGTGTCGAGAGGTGGGAGTCCGGGAGGTGAGGCCTACAACAGGCCGGTCAGTGAGCAGTCCGGGGAGTGTCGAGAGGTGGGAGTCCGGGAGGTGAGGCCTACAACAGGCCGGTCAGTGAGCAGTCCGGGAACGTCGAGAGGCGGGAGTCCGGGAGGTGAGGCCTACAACAGGCCGGTCAGTGAGCAGTCCGGGGAGTGTCGAGAGGTGGGAGTCCGGGAGGTGAGGCCTACAACAGGCCGGTCAGCGAGCAGTCCGGGGAGTGTCGAGAGGTGGGAGTCCGGGAGGTGAGGCCTACAACAGGCCGGTCAGCGAGCAGTCCGGGGAGCAACGAGAGGTGGGAGTCCGGGAGGTGAGGCCTACAACAGGCCGGTCAGTGAGCTGTCCGGGGAGCATCGAGAGGCGGGAGTCCGGGAGGTGAGGCCTACAACAGACCGGTCAGTGAGCTGTCCGGGGAGCATCGAGAGGTGGGAGTCCGGGAGGTGAGGCCTACAACAGGCCGGTCAGTGAGCAGTCCGGGAATGTCGAGAGGCGAGAGTCCGGGAGGTGAGGCCTACAACAGGCCGGTCAGCGAGCAGTCCGGGAACGTCGAGAGGCGGGAGTCCGGGAGGTGAGGCCTACAACAGGCCGGTCAGTGAGCAGTCCGGGAACGTCGAGAGGTGGGAGTCCGGGAGGTGAGGCCTACAACAGGCCGGTCAGTGAGCAGTCCGGGAACGTCGAGAGGTGGGAGTCCGGGAGGTGAGGCCTACAACAGGCCGGTCAGTGAGCAGTCCGGGAACGTCGAGAGGTGGGAGTCCGGGAGGTGAGGCCTACAACAGGCCGGTCAGTGAGCAGTCCGGGGAGTGTCGAGAGGCGGGAGTCCGGGAGGTGAGGCCTACAACAGGCCGGTCAGTGAGCAGTCCGGGGAGTGTCGAGAGGTGGGAGTCCGGGAGGTGAGGCCTACAACAGGCCGGTCAGCGAGCAGTCCGGGGAGTGTCGAGAGGTGGGAGTCCGGGAGGTGAGGCCTACAACAGGCCGGTCAGTGAGCAGTCCGGGGAGTGTCGAGAGGTGGGAGTCTGGGAGGTGAGGCCTACAACAGGCCGGTCAGTGAGCAGTCCGGGAACGTCGAGAGGCGGGAGTCCGGGAGGTGAGGCCTACAACAGACCGGTCAGTGAGCAGTCCGGGAACGTCGAGAGGCGGGAGTCCGGGAGGTGAGGCCTACAACAGGCCGGTCAGTGAGCAGTCCGGGGAGTGTCGAGAGGCGAGAGTCCGGGAGGTGAGGCCTACAACAGGCCGGTCAGCGAGCAGTCCGGGGAGTGTCGAGAGGTGGGAGTCCGGGAGGTGAGGCCTACAACAGGCCGGTCAGCGAGCAGTCCGGGGAGCATCGAGAGGTGGGAGTCCGGGAGGTGAGGCCTACAACAGGCCGGTCAGTGAGCTGTCCGGGGAGCATCGAGAGGTGGGAGTCCGGGAGGTGAGGCCTACAACAGGTCGGTCAGTGAGCAGTCCGGGGAGTGTCGAGAGGCGAGAGTCTGGGAGGTGAGGCCTACAACAGGCCGGTCAGTGAGCAGTCCGGGAACGTCGAGAGGCGGGAGTCCGGGAGGTGAGGCCTACAACAGGCCGGTCAGTGAGCAGTCCGGGGAGTGTCGAGAGGTGGGAGTCGGGAGGTGAGGCCTACAACAGGCCGGTCAGCGAGCAGTCCGGGGAGTGTCGAGAGGTGGGAGTCCGGGAGGCGAGAGGCCTACAACAGGCCGGTCAGTGAGCAGTCCGGGAACGTCGAGAGGCGGGAGTCCGGGAGGTGAGGCCTACAACAGGCCGGTCAGTGAGCAGTCCGGGAACGTCGAGAGGCGGGAGTCCGGGAGGTGAGGCCTACAACAGGCCGGTCAGCGAGCAGTCCGGGGAGTGTCGAGAGGTGGGAGTCGGGAGGTGAGGCCTACAACAGGCCGGTCAGCGAGCAGTCCGGGGAGTGTCGAGAGGTGGGAGTCGGGAGGTGAGGCCTACAACAGGCCGGTCAGTGAGCAGTCCGGGGAGTGTCGAGAGGTGGGAGTCGGGAGGTGAGGCCTACAACAGGCCGGTCAGCGAGCAGTCCGGGGTGTGTCGAGAGGCGAGAGTCCGGGAGGTGAGGCCTACAACAGGCCGGTCAGTGAGCAGTCCGGGGAGTGTCGAGAGATGGGAGTCCGGGAGGTGAGGCCTACAACAGGCCGGTCAGCGACCAGTCCGGGGAGTGTCGAGAGGTGGGAGTCCGGGAGGTGAGGCCTACAACAGGCCGGTCAGTGAGCAGTCCGGGGAGTGTCGAGAGGTGGGAGTCCGGGAGGTGAGGCCTACAACAGGCCGGTCAGCGAGCAGTCCGGGGAGTGTCGAGAGGCGGGAGTCCGGGAGGTGAGGCCTACAACAGGCCGGTCAGTGAGCAGTCCGGGGAGGGTCGAGAGGTGGGAGTCCGGGAGGTGAGGCCTACAACAGGCCGGTCAGTGAGCAGTCCGGGAAGTGTCGAGAGGCGAGAGTCCGGGAGGTGAGGCCTACAACAGGCCGGTCAGTGAGCAGTCCGGGGAGTGTCGAGAGGTGGGAGTCCGGGAGGTGAGGCCTACAACAGGCCGGTCAGTGAGCAGTCCGGGAACGTCGAGAGGCGGGAGTCCGGGAGGTGAGGCCTACAACAGACCGGTCAGTGAGCAGTCCGGGAACGTCGAGAGGCGGGAGTCCGGGAGGTGAGGCCTACAACAGGCCGGTCAGTGAGCAGTCCGGGGAGTGTCGAGAGGCGAGAGTCCGGGAGGTGAGGCCTACAACAGGCCGGTCTGCGAGCAGTCCGGGGAGTGTCGAGAGGTGGGAGTCCGGGAGGTGAGGCCTACAACAGGCCGGTCAGCGAGCAGTCCGGGGAGCATCGAGAGGTGGGAGTCCGGGAGGTGAGGCCTACAACAGGTCGGTCAGTGAGCAGTCCGGGGAGTGTCGAGAGGCGAGAGTCTGGGAGGTGAGGCCTACAACAGGCCGGTCAGCGAGCAGTCCGGGAACGTCGAGAGGCGGGAGTCCGGGAGGTGAGGCCTACAACAGGCTGGTCAGTGAGCAGTCCGGGGAGTGTCGAGAGGTGGAAGTCGGGAGGTGAGGCCTACAACAGGCCGGTCAGCGAGCAGTCCGGGGAGTGTCGAGAGGTGGGAGTCCGGGAGGCGAGAGGCCTACAACAGGCCGGTCAGTGAGCAGTCCGGGAACGTCGAGAGGCGGGAGTCCGGGAGGTGAGGCCTACAACAGGCCGGTCATTGAGCAGTCCGGGAACGTCGAGAGGCGGGAGTCCGGGAGGTGAGGCCTACAACAGGCCGGTCAGCGAGCAGTCCGGGGAGTGTCGAGAGGTGGGAGTCGGGAGGTGAGGCCTACAACAGGCCGGTCAGCGAGCAGTCCGGGGAGTGTCGAGAGGTGGGAGTCGGGAGGTGAGGCCTACAACAGGCCGGTCAGTGAGCAGTCCGGGGAGTGTCGAGAGGTGGGAGTCGGGAGGTGAGGCCTACAACAGGCCGGTCAGCGAGCAGTCCGGGGTGTGTCGAGAGGCGAGAGTCCGGGAGGTGAGGCCTACAACAGGCCGGTCAGCGAGCAGTCCGGGGAGTGTCGAGAGATGGGAGTCCGGGAGGTGAGGCCTACAACAGGCCGGTCAGCGACCAGTCCGGGGAGTGTCGAGAGGTGGGAGTCCGGGAGGTGAGGCCTACAACAGGCCGGTCAGTGAGCAGTCCGGGGAGTGTCGAGAGGTGGGAGTCCGGGAGGTGAGGCCTACAACAGGCCGGTCAGCGAGCAGTCCGGGGAGTGTCGAGAGGTGGGAGTCCGGGAGGTGAGGCCTACAACAGGCCGGTCAGTGAGCAGTCCGGGGAGTGTCGAGAGGTGGGAGTCTGGGAGGTGAGGCCTACAACAGGCCGGTCAGTGAGCAGTCCGGGAACGTCGAGAGGCGGGAGTCCGGGAGGTGAGGCCTACAACAGACCGGTCAGTGAGCAGTCCGGGAACGTCGAGAGGCGGGAGTCCGGGAGGTGAGGCCTACAACAGGCCGGTCAGTGAGCAGTCCGGGGAGTGTCGAGAGGCGAGAGTCCGGGAGGTGAGGCCTACAACAGGCCGGTCAGCGAGCAGTCCGGGGAGTGTCGAGAGGTGGGAGTCCGGGAGGTGAGGCCTACAACAGGCCGGTCAGCGAGCAGTCCGGGGAGCATCGAGAGGTGGGAGTCCGGGAGGTGAGGCCTACAACAGGCCGGTCAGTGAGCTGCCCGGGGAGCATCGAGAGGTGGGAGTCCGGGAGGTGAGGCCTACAACAGGTCGGTCAGTGAGCAGTCCGGGGAGTGTCGAGAGGCGAGAGTCCGGGAGGTGAGGCCTACAACAGGCCGGTCAGCGAGCAGTCCGGGAACGTCGAGAGGCGGGAGTCCGGGAGGTGAGGCCTACAACAGGCCGGTCAGTGAGCAGTCCGGGGAGTGTCGAGAGGTGGGAGTCGGGAGGTGAGGCCTACAACAGGCCGGTCAGTGAGCAGTCCGGGGAGTGTCGAGAGGTGGGAGTCGGGAGGTGAGGCCTGCAACAGGCCGGTCAGCGAGCAGTCCGGGGAGCATCGAAAGGTGGGTGTCCGGGAGGTGAGGCCTACAACAGGCCGGTCAGCGAGCAGTCCGGGGTGTGTCGAGAGGCGAGAGTCCGGGAGGTGAGGCCTACAACAGGCCGGTCAGTGAGCAGTCCGGGGAGTGTCGAGAGATGGGAGTCCGGGAGGTGAGGCCTACAACAGGACGGTCAGCGATCAGTCCGGGGAGTGTCGAGAGGTGGGAGTCCGGGAGGTGAGGCCTACAACAGGCCGGTCAGTGAGCAGTCCGGGGAATGTCGAGAGGTGGGAGTCCGGGAGGTGAGGCCTACAACAGGCCGGTCAGTGAGCAGTCCGGGGAGTGTCGAGAGGTGGGAGTCCGGGAGGTGAGGCCTACAACAGGCCGGTCAGTGAGCAGTCCGGGGAGTGTCGAGAGGTGGGAGTCCGGGAGGTGAGGCCTACAACAGGCCGGTCAGTGAGCAGTCCGGGAACGACGAGAGGTGGGAGTCCTGGAGGTGAGGCCTACAACAGGCCGGTCAGTGAGCAGTCCGGGGAGTGTCGAGAGGTGGGAGTCCGGGAGTTGAGGCCTGCAACAAGCCGGTAGTGAGCAGTCCGGGGAGTGTCGAGAGGTGGGAGTCCGGGAGGTGAGGCCTACAACAGGCCGGTCAGCGAGCAGTCCGGGGAGTGTCGAAAGGCGGGAGTCCGGGAGATGAGGCCTATAACAGGCCGGTCAGCGAGCAGTCTGGGGAGTGTCGAGAGGTGGGAGTCCGGGAGGTGAGGCCTACAACAGGCCAGTCAGCGAGCAGTCCGGGGAGCATCGAGAGGTGGGAGTCTGGGAGGTGAGGCCTACAACAGGCCGGTCAGTGAGCAGTCGGGAACGTCGAGAGGCGGGAGTCCGGGAGGTGAGGCCTACAACAGACCGGTCAGTGAGCAGTCCGGGAACGTCGAGAGGCGGGAGTCCGGGAGGTGAGGCCTACAACAGGCCGGTCAGTGAGCAGTCCGGGGAGTGTCGAGAGGCGAGAGTCCGGGAGGTGAGGCCTACAACAGGCCGGTCAGTGAGCAGTCCGGGGAGTGTCGAGAGGTGGGAGTCCGGGAGGTGAGGCCTACAACAGGCCGGTCAGTGAGCAGTCCGGGAACGTCGAGAGGCGGGAGTCAGGGAGGTGAGGCCTACAACAGACCGGTCAGCGAGCAGTCCGGGGAGTGTCGAGAGGTGGGAGTCCGGGAGGTGAGGCCTACAACAGGCCGGTCAGCGAGCAGTCCGGGGAGCATCGAGAGGTGGGAGTCCGGGAGGTGAGGCCTACAACAGGCCGGTCAATGAGCTGTCCGGGGAGCATCGAGAGGTGGGAGTCCGGGAGGTGAGGCCTACAACAGGTCGGTCAGTGAGCAGTCCGGGGAGTGTCGAGAGGCGAGAGTCCGGGAGGTGAGGCCTACAACAGGCCGGTCAGCGAGCAGTCCGGGAACGTCGAGAGGCGGGAGTCCGGGAGGTGAGGCCTACAACAGGCCGGTCAATGAGCAGTCCGGGAACGTCGAGAGGTGGGAGTCCGGGAGGTGAGGCCTACAACAGGCTGGTCAGTGAGCAGTCCGGGAACGTCGAGAGGTGGGAGTCCGGGAGGTGAGGCCTACAACAGGCCGGTCAGTGAGCAGTCCGGGGAGTGTCGAGAGGCGGGAGTCCGGGAGGTGAGGCCTACAACAGGCCGGTCAGTGAGCAGTCCGGAGAGTGTCGAGAGGTGGGAGTCCGGGAGGTGAGGCCTACAACAGGCCGGTCAGCGAGCAGTCCGGGGAGTGTCGAGAGGTGGGAGTCCGGGAGGTGAGGCCTACAACAGGCCGGTCAGTGAGCAGTCCGGGGAGTGTCGAGAGGTGGGAGTCCGGGAGGTGAGGCCTACAACAGGCCGATCAGTGAGCAGTCCGGGGAGTGTCGAGAGGTGGGAGTCTGGGAGGTGAGGCCTACAACAGGCCGGTCAGCGAGCAGTCCGGGAACGTCGAGAGGCGGGAGTCCGGGAGGTGAGGCCTACAACAGACTGGTCAGTGAGCAGTCCGGGAACGTCGAGAGGCGGGAGTCCGGGAGGTGAGGCCTACAACAGGCCGGTCAGTGAGCAGTCCGGGGAGTGTCGAGAGGCGAGAGTCCGGGAGGTGAGGCCTACAACAGGCCGGTCAGCGAGCAGTCCGGGGAGTGTCGAGAGGTGGGAGTCCGGGAGGTGAGGCCTACAACAGGCCGGTCAGCGAGCAGTCCGGGGAGCATCGAGAGGTGGGAGTCCGGGAGGTGAGGCCAACAACAGGCCGGTCAGTGAGCTGTCCGGGGAGCATCGAGAGGTGGGAGTCCGGGAGGTGAGGCCTACAACAGGCCGGTCAGTGAGCTGTCCGGGGAGTGTCGAGAGGTGGGAGTCCGGGAGGTGAGGCCTACAACAGGCCGGTCAGTGAGCAGTCCGGGGAGCATCGAGAGGTGGGAGTCCGGGAGGTGAGGCCTACAACAGGCCGGTCAGTGAGCTGTCCGGGGAGCATCGAGAGGTGGGAGTCCGGGAGGTGAGGCCTACAACAGGTCGGTCAGTGAGCAGTCCGGGGAGTGTCGAGAGGCGAGAGTCTGGGAGGTGAGGCCTACAACAGGCCGGTCAGCGAGCAGTCCGGGAACGTCGAGAGGCGGGAGTCCGGGAGGTGAGGCCTACAACAGGCCGGTCAGTGAGCAGTCCGGGGAGTGTCGAGAGGTGGGAGTCGGGAGGTGAGGCCTACAACAGGCCGGTCAGCGAGCAGTCCGGGGAGTGTCGAGAGGTGGGTGTCCGGGAGGCGAGAGGCCTACAACAGGCCGGTCAGTGAGCAGTCCGGGAACGTCGAGAGGCGGGAGTCCGGGAGGTGAGGCCTACAACAGGCCGGTCAGTGAGCAGTCCGGGAACGTCGAGAGGCGGGAGTCCGGGAGGTGAGGCCTACAACAGGCCGGTCAGCGAGCAGTCCGGGGAGTGTCGAGAGGTGGGAGTCGGGAGGTGAGGCCTACAACAGGCCGGTCAGCGAGCAGTCCGGGGAGTGTCGAGAGGTGGGAGTCGGGAGGTGAGGCCTACAACAGGCCGGTCAGTGAGCAGTCCGGGGAGTGTCGAGAGGTGGGAGTCCGGGAGGTGAAGCCTACAACAGGCCGGTCAGTGAGCAGTCCGGGGAATGTCGAGAGGTGGGAGTCCGGGAGGTGAGGCCTACAACAGGCCGGTCAGTGAGCAGTCCGGGGAGTGTCGAGAGGTGGGAGTCCGGGAGGTGAGGCCTACAACAGGCCGGTCAGTGAGCAGTCCGGGGAGTGTCGAGAGGTGGGAGTCCGGGAGGTGAGGCCTACAACAGGCCGGTCAGTGAGCAGTCCGGGAACGTCGAGAGGTGGGAGTCCGGGAGGTGAGGCCTGCAACAGGCCGGTCAGTGAGCAGTCCGGGGAGTGTCGAGAGGTGGGAGTCCGGGAGGTGAGGCCTACAACAGGCCGGTCAGCGAGCAGTCCGGGGAGTGTCGAGAGGTGGGAGTCCGGGAGGTGAGGCCTACAACAGGCCGGTCAGTGAGCTGTCCGGGGAGCATCGAGAGGTGGGAGTCCGGGAGGTGAGGCCTACAACAGGTCGGTCAGTGAGCAGTCCGGGGAGTGTCGAGAGGCGAGAGTCCGGGAGGTGAGGCCTACAACAGGCCGGTCAGCGAGCAGTCCGGGAACGTCGAGAGATGGGAGTCCGGGAGGTGAGGCCTACAACAGGCCGGTCAGCGAGCAGTCCGGGGTGTGTCGAGAGGCGAGAGTCCGGGAGGTGAGGCCTACAACAGGCCGGTCAGTGAGCAGTCCGGGGAGTGTCGAGAGATGGGAGTCCGGGAGGTGAGGCCTACAACAGGACGGTCAGCGATCAGTCCGGGGAGTGTCGAGAGGTGGGAGTCCGGGAGGTGAGGCCTACAACAGGCCGGTCAGTGAGCAGTCCGGGGAATGTCGAGAGGTGGGAGTCCGGGAGGTGAGGCCTACAACAGGCCGGTCAGTGAGCAGTCCGGGGAGTGTCGAGAGGTGGGAGTCCGGGAGGTGAGGCCTACAACAGGCCGGTCAGTGAGCAGTCCGGGGAGTGTCGAGAGGTGGGAGTCCGGGAGGTGAGGCCTACAACAGGCCGGTCAGTGAGCTGTCCGGGAACGACGAGAGGTGGGAGTCCTGGAGGTGAGGCCTACAACAGGCCGGTCAGTGAGCAGTCCGGGGAGTGTCGAGAGGTGGGAGTCCGGGAGTTGAGGCCTGCAACAGGCCGGTCAGTGAGCAGTCCGGGGAGTGTCGAGAGGTGGGAGTCCGGGAGGTGAGGCCTACAACAGGCCGGTCAGCGAGCAGTCCGGGGAGTGTCGAAAGGCGGGAGTCCGGGAGATGAGGCCTATAACAGGCCGGTCAGCGAGCAGTCTGGGGAGTGTCGAGAGGTGGGAGTCCGGGAGGTGAGGCCTACAACAGGCCAGTCAGCGAGCAGTCCGGGGAGCATCGAGAGGTGGGAGTCTGGGAGGTGAGGCCTACAACAGGCCGGTCAGTGAGCAGTCCGGGAACGTCGAGAGGCGGGAGTCCGGGAGGTGAGGCCTACAACAGACCGGTCAGTGAGCAGTCCGGGAACGTCGAGAGGCGGGAGGCCGGGAGGTGAGGCCTACAACAGGCCGGTCAGTGAGCAGTCCGGGGAGTGTCGAGAGGCGAGAGTCTGGGAGGTGAGGCCTACAACAGGCCGGTCAGCGAGCAGTCCGGGGAGTGTCGAGAGGTGGGAGTCCGGGAGGTGAGGCCTACAACAGGCCGGTCAGCGAGCAGTCCGGGGAGTGTCGAGAGGTGGGAGTCCGGGAGGTGAGGCCTACAACAGGCCGGTCAGCGAGCAGTCCGGGGAGCATCGAGAGGTGGGAGTCCGGGAGGTGAGGCCTACAACAGGCCGGTCAATGAGCTGTCCGGGGAGCATCGAGAGGTGGGAGTCCGGGAGGTGAGGCCTACAACAGGTCGGTCAGTGCGCAGTCCGGGGAGTGTCGAGAGGCGAGAGTCCGGGAGGTGAGGCCTACAACAGGCCGGTCAGCGAGCAGTCCGGGAACGTCGAGAGGCGGGAGTCCGGGAGGTGAGGCCTACAACAGGCCTGTCAATGAGCAGTCCGGGAACGTCGAGAGGTGGGAGTCCGGGAGGTGAGGCCTACAACAGGCCGGTCAGCGAGCAGTCCGGGGAGTGTCGAGAGGTGGGAGTCCGGGAGGTGAGGCCTACAACAGGCCGGTCAGTGAGCAGTCCGGGAACGTCGAGAGGTGGGAGTCCGGGAGGTGAGGCCTACAACAGGCCGGTCAGTGAGCAGTCCGGGGAGTGTCGAGAGGCGGGAGTCCGGGAGGTGAGGCCTACAACAGGCCGGTCAGTGAGCAGTCCGGGGAGTGTCGAGAGGTGGGAGTCCGGGAGGTGAGGCCTACAACAGTCCGGTCAGCGAGCAGTCCGGGGAGTGTCGAGAGGTGGGAGTCCGGGAGGTGAGGCCTACAACAGGCCGGTCAGCGAGCAGTCCGGGGAGTGTCGAGAGGTGGGAGTCTGGGAGGTGAGGCCTACAACAGGCCGGTCAGTGAGCAGTCCGGGGAGTGTCGAGAGGTGAGAGTCCGGGAGGTGAGGCCTACAACAGGCCGGTCAGTGAGCAGTCCGGGAACGTCGAGAGGTGGGAGTCTGGGAGGTGAGGCCTACAACAGGCCGGTCAGCGAGCAGTCCGGGAACGTCGAGAGGCGGGAGTCCGGGAGGTGAGGCCTACAACAGACTGGTCAGTGAGCAGTCCGGGAACGTCGAGAGGCGGGAGTCCGGGAGGTGAGGCCTACAACAGGCCGGTCAGTGAGCAGTCCGGGGAGTGTCGAGAGGCGCGAGTCCGGGAGGTGAGGCCTACAACAGGCCGGTCAGCGAGCAGTCCGGGAAGTGTCGAGAGGTGGGAGTCCGGGAGGTGAGGCCTACAACAGGCCGGTCAGCGAGCAGTCCGGGGAGCATCGAGAGGTGGGAGTCCGGGAGGTGAGGCCTACAACAGGCCGGTCAGTGAGCTGTCCGGGGAGCATCGAGAGGTGGGAGTCCGGGAGGTGAGGCCTACAACAGGTCGGTCAGTGAGCAGTCCGGGGAGTGTCGAGAGGTGGGAGTCCGGGAGGTGAGGCCTACAACAGGTCGGTCAGTGAGCAGTCCCGGGAGTGTCGAGAGGCGAGAGTCTGGGAGGTGAGGCCTACAACAGGCCGGTCAGCGAGCAGTCCGGGAACGTCGAGAGGCGGGAGTCCGGGAGGTGAGGCCTACAACAGGCCGGTCAGTGAGCAGTCCGGGGAGTGTCGAGAGGCGAGAGTCCGGGAGGTGAGGCCTACAACAGGCCGGTCAGCGAGCAGTCTGGGGAGTGTCGAGAGGTGGGAGTCCGGGAGGTGAGGCCTACAACAGGCCAGTCAGCGAGCAGTCCGGGGAGCATCGAAAGGTGGGATTCTGGGAGGTGAGGCCTACAACAGGCCGGTCAGTGAGCAGTCCGGGAACGTCGAGAGGCGGGAGTCCGGGAGGTGAGGCCTACAACAGACCGGTCAGTGAGCAGTCCGGGAACGTCGAGAGGCGGGAGTCCGGGAGGTGAGGCCTACAACAGGCCGGTCAGTGAGCAGTCCGGGGAGTGTCGAGAGGCGAGAGTCCGGGAGGTGAGGCCTACAACAGGCCGGTCAGTGAGCAGTCCGGGGAGTGTCGAGAGGTGGGAGTCCGGGAGGTGAGGCCTACAACAGGCCGGTCAGCGAGCAGTCCGGGGAGCATCGAGAGGTGGGAGTCCGGGAGTTGAGGCCTACAACAGGCCGGTCAATGAGCTGTCCGGGGAGCATCGAGAGGTGGGAGTCCGGGAGGTGAGGCCTACAACAGGTCGGTCAGTGAGCAGTCCGGGGAGTGTCGAGAGGCGAGAGTCCGGGAGGTGAGGCCTACAACAGGCCGGACAGCGAGCAGTCCGGGAACGTCGAGAGGCGGGAGTCCGGGAGGTGAGGCCTACAACAGGCCGGTCAATGAGCAGTCCGGGAACGTCGAGAGGTGGGAGTCCGGGAGGTGAGGCCTACAACAGGCCGGTCAGTGAGCAGTCCGGGAACGTCGAGAGGTGGGAGTCCGGGAGGTGAGGCCTACAACAGGCCGGTCAGTGAGCAGTCCGGGGAGTGTCGAGAGGCGGGAGTCCGGGAGGTGAGGCCTACAACAGGCCGGTCAGTGAGCAGTCCGGGGAGTGTCGAGAGGTGGGAGTCCGGGAGGTGAGGCCTACAACAGGCCGGTCAGCGAGCAGTCCGGGGAGTGTCGAGAGGTGGGAGTCCGGGAGGTGAGGCCTACAACAGGCCGGTCAGTGAGCAGTCCGGGGAGTGTCGAGAGGTGGGAGTCGGGAGGTGAGGCCTACAACAGGCCGGTCAGCGAGCAGTCCGGGGAGTGTCGAGAGGTGGGAGTCCGGGAGGCGAGAGGCCTACAACAGGCCGGTCAGTGAGCAGTCCGGGAACGTCGAGAGGCGGGAGTCCGGGAGGTGAGGCCTACAACAGGCCGGTCAGTGAGCAGTCCGGGAACGTCGAGAGGCGGGAGTCCGGGAGGTGAGGCCTACAACAGGCCGGTCAGTGAGCTGTCCGGGGAGTGTCGAGAGGCGAGAGTCCGGGAGGTGAGGCCTACAACAGGTCGGTCAGCGAGCAGTCCGGGAACGTCGAGAGGTGGGAGTCCGGGAGGTGAGGCCTACAACAGGCCGGTCAGTGAGCAGTCCGGGGAGTGTCGAGAGGTGGGAGTCCGGGAGGTGAGGCCTACAACAGGCCGGTCAGTGAGCAGTCCGGGGAGTGTCGAGAGGTGGGAGTCCGGGAGGTGAGGCCTACAACAGGCCGGTCAGCGAGCAGTCCGGGGAGTGTCGAGAGGTGGGAGTCCGGGAGGTGAGGCCTACAACAGGCCGGTCAGCGAGCAGTCCGGGGAGTGTCGAGAGGTGGGAGTCGGGAGGTGAGGCCTACAACAGGCCGGTCAGCGAGCAGTCCGGGGAGTGTCGAGAGGTGGGAGTCGGGAGGTGAGGCCTACAACAGGCCGGTCAGTGAGCAGTCCGGGGAGTGTCGAGAGGTGGGAGTCGGGAGGTGAGGCCTACAACAGGCCGGTCAGCGAGCAGTCCGGGGTGTGTCGAGAGGCGAGAGTCCGGGAGGTGAGGCCTACAACAGGCCGGTCAGTGAGCAGTCCGGGGAGTGTCGAGAGATGGGAGTCCGGGAGGTGAGGCCTACAACAGGCCGGTCAGCGATCAGTCCGGGGAGTGTCAAGAGGTGGGAGTCCAGGAGGTGAAGCCTACAACAGGCCGGTCAGTGAGCAGTCCGGGGAATGTCGAGAGGTGGGAGTCCGGGAGGTGAGGCCTACAACAGGCCGGTCAGTGAGCAGTCCGGGGAGTGTCGAGAGGTGGGAGTCCGGGAGGTGAGGCCTACAACAGGCCGGTCAGTGAGCAGTCCGGGAACGTCGAGAGGCGGGAGTCAGGGAGGTGAGGCCTACAACAGGCCGGTCAGCGAGCAGTCCGGGGAGTGTCGAGAGGTGGGAGTCCTGGAGGTGAGGCCTACAACAGGCCGGTCAGTGAGCTGTCCGGGGAGCATCGAGAGGTGGGAGTCCGGGAGGTGAGGCCTACAACAGGTCGGTCAGTGAGCAGTCTGGGGAGTGTCGAGAGGTGGGAGTCCGGGAGGTGAGGCCTACAACAGGCCGGTCAGCGAGCAGTCCGGGAACGTCGAGAGGCGGGAGTCCGGGAGGTGAGGCCTACAACAGGCCGGTCAGTGAGCAGTCCGGGGAGTGTCGAGAGGTGGGAGTCGGGAGGTGAGGCCTACAACAGGCCGGTCAGCGAGCAGTCCGGGGAGCATCGAAAGGTGGGTGTCCGGGAGGTGAGGCCTACAACAGGCCGGTCAGCGAGCAGTCCGGGGTGTGTCGAGAGGCGAGAGTCCGGGAGGTGAGGCCTACAACAGGCCGGTCAGTGAGCAGTCCGGGGAGTGTCGAGAGATGGGAGTCCGGGAGCTGAGGCCTACAACAGGACGGTCAGCGATCAGTCCGGGGAGTGTCGAGAGGTGGGAGTCCGGGAGGTGAGGCCTACAACAGGCCGGTCAGTGAGCAGTCCGGGGAATGTCGAGAGGTGGGAGTCCGGGAGGTGAGGCCTACAACAGGCCGGTCAGTGAGCAGTCCGGGGAGTGTCGAGAGGTGGGAGTCCGGGAGGTGAGGCCTACAACAGGCCGGTCAGTGAGCAGTCCGGGGAGTGTCGAGAGGCGAGAGTCTGGGAGGTGAGGCCTACAACAGGCCGGTCAGTGAGCAGTCCGGGAACGACGAGAGGTGGGAGTCCTGGAGGTGAGGCCTACAACAGGCCGGTCAGTGAGCAGTCCGGGGAGTGTCGAGAGGTGGGAGTCCGGGAGTTGAGGCCTGCAACAGGCCGGTCAGTGAGCAGTCCGGGGAGTGTCGAGAGGTGGGAGTCCGGGAGGTGAGGCCTACAACAGGCCGGTCAGCGAGCAGTCCGGGGAGTGTCGAAAGGCGGGAGTCCGGGAGATGAGGCCTATAACAGGCCGGTCAGCGAGCAGTCTGGGGAGTGTCGAGAGGTGGGAGTCCGGGAGGTGAGGCCTACAACAGGCCAGTCAGCGAGCAGTCCGGGGAGCATCGAGAGGTGGGAGTCTGGGAGGTGAGGCCTACAACAGGCCGGTCAGTGAGCAGTCCGGGAACGTCGAGAGGCGGGAGTCCGGGAGGTGAGGCCTACAACAGGCCGGTCAGTGAGCAGTCCGGGGAGTGTCGAGAGGCGAGAGTCCGGGAGGTGAGGCCTACAACAGGCCGGTCAGTGAGCAGTCCGGGGAGTGTCGAGAGGTGGGAGTCCGGGAGGTGAGGCCTACAACAGGCCGGTCAGCGAGCAGTCCTGGGAGCATCGAGAGGTGGGAGTCCGGGAGGTGAGGCCTACAACAGGCCGGTCAATGAGCTGTCCGGGGAGCATCGAGAGGTGGGAGTCCGGGAGGTGAGGCCTACAACAGGTCGGTCAGTGAGCAGTCCGGGGAGTGTCGAGAGGCGAGAGTCCGGGAGGTGAGGCCTACAACAGGCCGGTCAGCGAGCAGTCCGGGAACGTCGAGAGGCGGGAGTCCGGGAGGTGAGGCCTACAACAGGCCGGTCAATGAGCAGTCCGGGAACGTCGAGAGGTGGGAGTCCGGGAGGTGAGGCCTACAACAGGCCGGTCAGTGAGCAGTCCGGGGAGTGTCGAGAGGTGGGAGTCCGGGAGGTGAGGCCTACAACAGGCCGGTCAGTGAGCAGTCCGGGAACGTCGAGAGGTGGGAGTCCGGGAGGTGAGGCCTACAACAGGCCGGTCAGTGAGCAGTCCGGGGAGTGTCGAGAGGCGGGAGTCCGGGAGGTGAGGCCTACAACAGGCCGGTCAGTGAGCAGTCCGGGGAGTGTCGAGAGGTGGGAGTCCGGGAGGTGAGGCCTACAACAGGCCGGTCAGCGAGCAGTCCGGGGAGTGTCGAGAGGTGGGAGTCCGGGAGGTGAGGACTACAACAGGCCGGTCAGTGAGCAGTCCGGGGAGTGTCGAGAGGTGGGAGTCCGGGAGGTGAGGCCTACAACAGGCCGGTCAGTGAGCAGTCCGGGAACGTCGAGAGGCGGGAGTCCGGGAGGTGAGGCCTACAACAGACTGGTCAGTGAACAGTCCGGGAACGTCGCGAGGCGGGATTCCGGGAGGTGAGGCCTACAACAGGCCGGTCAGTGAGCAGTCCGGGGAGTGTCGAGACGCGCGAGTCCGGGAGGTGAGGCCTACAACAGGCCGGTCAGCGAGCAGTCCGGGGAGTGTCGAGAGGTGGGAGTCCGGGAGGTGAGGCCTACAACAGGCCGGTCAGCGAGCAGTCCGGGGAGCATCGAGAGGTGGGAGTCCGGGAGGTGAGGCCTACAACAGGCCGGTCAGTGAGCTGTCCGGGGAGCATCGAGAGGTGGGAGTCCGGGAGGTGAGGCCTACAACAGGTCGGTCAGTGAGCAGTCCGGGGAGTGTCGAGAGGCGAGAGTCTGGGAGGTGAGGCCTACAACAGGCCGGTCAGCGAGCAGTCCGGGAACGTCGAGAGGCGGGAGTCCGGGAGGTGAGGCCTACAACAGGCCGGTCAGTGAGCAGTCCGGGGAGTGTCGAGAGGTGGGAGTCCGGGAGGCGAGAGGCCTACAACAGGCCGGTCAGTGAGCAGTCCGGGAACGTCGAGAGGCGGGAGTCTGGGAGGTGAGGCCTACAACAGGCCGGTCAGTGAGCAGTCCGGGAACGTCGAGAGGCGGGAGTCCGGGAGGTGAGGCCTACAACAGGCCGGTCAGTGAGCAGTCCGGGAACGTCGAGAGGCGGGAGTCCGGGAGGTGAGGCCTACAACAGGCCGGTCAGCGAGCAGTCCGGGGAGTGTCGAGAGGTGGGAGTCGGGAGGTGAGGCCTACAACAGGCCGGTCAGTGAGCAGTCCGGGGAGTGTCGAGAGGTGGGAGTCGGGAGGTGAGGCCTACAACAGGCCGGTCAGCGAGCAGTCCGGGGTGTGTCGAGAGGCGAGAGTCCGGGAGGTGAGGCCTACAACAGGCCGGTCAGTGAGCAGTCCGGGGAGTGTCGACAGATGGGAGTCCGGGAGGTGAGGCCTACAACAGGCCGGTCAGCGATCAGTCCGGGGAGTGTCGAGAGGTGGGAGTCCGGGAGGTGAAGCCTACAACAGGCCGGTCAGTGAGCAGTCCGGGGAATGTCGAGAGGTGGGAGTCCGGGAGGTGAGGCCTACAACAGGCCGGTCAGCGACCAGTCCGGGGAGTGTCGAGAGGTGGGAGTCGGGAGGTGAGGCCTACAACAGGCCGGTCAGTGAGCAGTCCGGGGAGTGTCGAGAGGTGGGAGTCCGGGAGGTGAGGCCTACAACAGGCCGGTCAGTGAGCAGTCCAGGAACGTCGAGAGGTGGGAGTCCGGGAGGTGAGGCCTGCAACAGGCCGGTCAGTGAGCAGTCCGGGGAGTGTCGAGAGGTGGGAGTCCGGGAGGTGAGGCCTACAACAGGCCGGTCAGCGAGCAGTCCGGGGAGTGTCGAAAGGCGGGAGACCGGGAGATGAGGCCTATAACAGGCCGGTCAGCGAGCAGTCTGGGGAGTGTCGAGAGGTGGGAGTCCGGGAGGTGAGGCCTACAACAGGCCAGTCAGCGAGCAGTCCGGGGAGCATCGAGAGGTGGGAGTCCGGGAGGTGAGGCCTACAACAGGCCGGTCAGTGAGCAGTCCGGGAACGTCGAGAGGCGGGAGTCCGGGAGGTGAGGCCTACAACAGACCGGTCAGTGAGCAGTCCGGGAACGTCGAGAGGCGGGAGTCCGGGAGGTGAGGCCTACAACAGGCCGGTCAGCGAGCAGTCCGGGGAGTGTCGAGAGGTGGGAGTCCGGGAGGTGAGGCCTACAACAGGCCGGTCAGTGAGCAGTCCGGGGAGTGTCGAGAGGTGGGAGTCCGGGAGGTGAGGCCTACAACAGGCCGGTCAGCGAGCAGTCCGGGGAGTGTCGAGAGGTGGGAGTCCGGGAGGTGAGGCCTACAACAGGCCGGTCAGCGAGCAGTCCGGGGAGCATCGAGAGGTGGGAGTCCGGGAGGTGAGGCCTACAACAGGCCGGTCAGTGAGCTGTCCGGGGAGCATCGAGAGGTGGGAGTCCGGGAGGTGAGGCCTACAACAGGTCGGTCAGTGAGCAGTCCGGGGAGTGTCGAGAGGTGGGAGTCGGGAGGTGAGGCCTACAACAGGCCGGTCAGTGAGCAGTCCGGGGAGTGTCGAGAGGCGAGAGTCCGGGAGGTGAGGCCTACAACAGGCCGGTCAGCGAGCAGTCCGGGAACGTCGAGAGGCGGGAGTCCGGGAGGTGAGGCCTACAACAGGCCGGTCAATGAGCAGTCCGGGAATGTCGAGAGGTGGGAGTCCGGGAGGTGAGGCCTACAACAGGCCGGTCAATGAGCAGTCCGGGAATGTCGAGAGGTGGGAGTCCGGGAGGTGAGGCCTACAACAGGCCGGTCAGTGAGCAGTCCGGGAACGTCGAGAGGTGGGAGTCCGGGAGGTGAGGCCTACAACAGGCCGGTCAGTGAGCAGTCCGGGGAGTATCGAGAGGCGGGAGTCCGGGAGGTGAGGCCTACAACAGGCCGGTCAGCGAGCAGTCCGGGGAGTGTCGAGAGGTGGGAGTCCGGGAGGTGAGGCCTACAACAGGCCGGTCAGCGAGCAGTCCGGGGAGTGTCGAGAGGCGAGAGTCCGGGAGGTGAGGCCTACAACAGGCCGGTCAGTGAGCAGTCCGGGGAGTGTCGAGAGGTGGGAGTCTGGGAGGTGAGGCCTACAACAGGCCGGTCAGTGAGCAGTCCGGGAACGTCGAGAGGCGGGAGTCCGGGAGGTGAGGCCTACAACAGACCGGTCAGTGAGCAGTCCGGGAACGTCGAGAGGTGGGAGTCTGGGAGGTGAGGCCTACAACAGGCCGGTCAGTGAGCAGTCCGGGAACGTCGAGAGGCGGGAGTCCGGGAGGTGAGGCCTACAACAGGCCGGTCAGTGAGCAGTCCGGGGAGTGTCGAGAGGCGGGAGTCCGGGAGGTGAGGCCTACAACAGGCCGGTCAGCGAGCAGTCTGGGGAGTGTCGAGAGGTGGGAGTCCGGGAGGTGAGGCCTACAACAGGCCGGTCAGTGAGCAGTCCGGGGAGTGTCGAGAGGCGAGAGTCCGGGAGGTGAGGCCTACAACAGGCCGGTCAGTGAGCAGTCCGGGGAGTGTCGAGAGGCGAGAGTCCGGGAGGTGAGGCCTACAACAGGCCGGTCAGCGAGCAGTCCGGGGAGTGTCGAGAGGCGGGAGTCCGGGAGGTGAGGCCTACAACAGGCCGGTCAGTGAGCAGTCTGGGGAGTGTCGAGAGGTGGGAGTCCGGGAGGTGAGGCCTACAACAGGCCGGTCAGCGAGCAGTCCGGGGAGCATCGAGAGGTGGGAGTCCGGGAGGTGAGGCCTACAACAGGCCGGTCAGTGAGCTGTCCGGGGAGCATCGAGAGGTGGGAGTCCGGGAGGTGAGGCCTACAACAGGTCGGTCAGTGAGCAGTCCGGGGAGTGTCGAGAGGCGAGAGTCTGGGAGGTGAGGCCTACAACAGGCCGGTCAGCGAGCAGTCCGGGAACGTCGAGAGGCGGGAGTCCGGGAGGTGAGGCCTACAACAGGCCGGTCAGTGAGCAGTCCGGGGAGTGTCGAGAGGTGGGAGTCGGGAGGTGAGGCCTACAACAGGCCGGTCAGCGAGCAGTCCGGGGAGTGTCGAGAGGTGGGAGTCCGGGAGGCGAGAGGCCTACAACAGGCCGGTCAGTGAGCAGTCCGGGAACGTCGAGAGGTGGGAGTCTGGGAGGTGAGGCCTACAACAGGCCGGTCAGTGAGCAGTCCGGGAACGTCGAGAGGCGGGAGTCCGGGAGGTGAGGCCTACAACAGGCCGGTCAGCGAGCAGTCCGGGGAGTGTCGAGAGGTGGGAGTCGGGAGGTGAGGCCTACAACAGGCCGGTCAGCGAGCAGTCCGGGGAGTGTCGAGAGGTGGGAGTCGGGAGGTGAGGCCTACAACAGGCCGGTCAGTGAGCAGTCCGGGGAGTGTCGAGAGGTGGGAGTCGGGAGGTGAGGCCTACAACAGGCCGGTCAGCGAGCAGTCCGGGGTGTGTCGAGAGGCGAGAGTCCGGGAGGTGAGGCCTACAACAGGCCGGTCAGTGAGCAGTCCGGGGAGTGTCGAGAGATGGGAGTCCGGGAGGTGAGGCCTACAACAGGCCGGTCAGTGAGCAGTCCGGGGAGTGTCGAGAGGTGGGAGTCCGGGAGGTGAGGCCTACAACAGGCTGGTCAGTGAGCAGTCCGGGGAATGTCGAGAGGTGGGAGTCCGGGAGGTGAGGCCTACAACAGGCCGGTCAGTGAGCAGTCCGGGGAGTGTCGAGAGGTGGGAGTCCGGGAGGTGAGGCCTACAACAGGCCGGTCAGTGAGCAGTCCGGGGAGTGTCGAGAGGTGGGAGTCCGGGAGGTGAGGCCTACAACAGGCCGGTCAGTGAGCAGTCCGGGGAGTGTCGAGAGGTGGGAGTCCGGGAGGTGAGGCCTGCAACAGGCCAGTCAGTGAGCAGTCCGGGGAGTGTCGAGAGGTGGGAGTCCGTGAGGTGAGGCCTACAACAGGCCGGTCAGCGAGCAGTCCGGCGAGTGTCGAAAGGCGGGAATCCAGGAGATGAGGCCTATAACAGGCCGGTCAGCGAGCAGTCTGGGGAGTGTCGAGAGGTGGGAGTCCGGGAGGTGAGGCCTACAACAGGCCAGTCAGCGAGCAGTCCGGGGAGCATCGAGAGGTGGGAGTCCGGGAGGTGAGGCCTACAACAGGCCGGTCAGCGAGCAGTCCGGGGAGTGTCGAGAGGCGAGAGTCCGGGAGGTGAGGCCTACAACAGGCTGGTCAGTGAGCAGTCCGGGAACGTCGAGAGGTGGGAGTCCGGGAGGTGAGGCCTACAACAGGCCGGTCAATGAGCAGTCCGGGAACGTCGAGAGGTGGGAGTCCGGGAGGTGAGGCCTACAACAGGCCGGTCAGTGAGCAGTCCGGGGAGTGTCGAGAGGTGGGAGTCCGGGAGGTGAGGCCTACAACAGGCCGGTCAGCGAGCTGTCCGGGGAGCATCGAGAGGTGGGAGTCCGGGAGGTGAGGCCTACAACAGGTCGGTCAGTGAGCAGTCCGGGGAGTGTCGAGAGGCGAGAGTCCGGGAGGTGAGGCCTACAACAGGCCGGTCAGCGAGCAGTCCGGGAACGTCGAGAGGCGGGAGTCCGGGAGGTGAGGCCTACAACAGGCCGGTCAGTGAGCAGTCCGGGAACGTCGAGAGGTGGGAGTCCGGGAGGTGAGGCCTACAACAGGCCGGTCAGTGAGCAGTCCGGGAACGTCGAGAGGTGGGAGTCCGGGAGGTGAGGCCTACAACAGGCCGGTCAGCGAGCAGTCCGGGGAGTGTCGAGAGGCGAGAGTCCGGGTGGTGAGGCCTACAACAGGCCGGTCAGTGAGCAGTCCGGGAACGTCGAGAGGTGGGAGTCCGGGAGGTGAGGCCTACAACAGGCCGGTCAGTGAGCAGTCCGGGAACGTCGAGAGGTGGGAGTCCGGGAGGTGAGGCCTACAACAGGCCGGTCAGTGAGCAGTCCGTGGAGTGTCGAGAGATGGGAGTCCGGGAGGCGAGAGGCCTACAACAGGCCGGTCAGCGAGCAGTCCGGGGAGTGTCGAGAGGCGAGAGTCCGGGAGGTGAGGCCTACAACAGGCCGGTCAGTGATCAGTCCGGGAACGTCGAGAGGTGGGAGTCCGGGAGGTGAGGCCTACAACAGGCCGGTCAGTGAGCAGTCCGGGGAGTGTCGAGAGGTGGGAGTCCGGGAGGTGAGGCCTACAACAGGCCGGTCAGTGAGCAGTCCGGGGAGCATCGAAAGGTGGGAGTCCGGGAGGTGAGGCCTACAACAGGCCGGTCAGCGAGCAGTCCGGGGAGTGTCGAAAGGCGGGAGTCCGGGAGATGAGGCCTATAACAGGCCGGTCAGCGAGCAGTCTGGGGAGTGTCGAGAGGTGGGAGTCCGGGTGGTGAGGCCTACAACAGGCCAGTCAGCGAGCAGTCCGGGGAGCATCGAGAGGTGGGAGTCTGGGAGGTGAGGCCTAAAACAGGCCGGTCAGTGAGCAGTCCGGGAACGTCGAGAGGCGGGAGTCCGGGAGGTGAGGCCTACAACAGACCGGTCAGTGAGCAGTCCGGGAATGTCGAGAGGCGGGAGTCCGGGAGGTGAGGCCTACAACAGGCCGGTCAGTGAGCAGTCCGGGGAGTGTCGAGAGGCGAGAGTCCGGGAGGTGAGGCCTACAACAGGCCGGTCAGTGAGCAGTCCGGGGAGTGTCGAGAGGTGGGAGTCCGGGAGGTGAGGCCTACAACAGGCCGCTCAGCGAGCAGTCCGGGGAGTGTCGAGAGGTGGGAGTCCGGGAGGTGAGGCCTACAACAGGCTGGTCAGCGAGCAGTCCGGGGAGCATCGAGAGGTGGGAGTCCGGGAGGTGAGGCCTACAACAGGCCGGTCAGTGAGCAGTCCGGGGAGCATCGAGAGGTGGGAGTCCGGGAGGTGAGGCCTACAACAGGCCGGTCAGTGAGCAGTCCGGGGAGTGTCGAGAGGCGGGAGTCCGGGAGGTGAGGCCTACAACAGGCCGGTCAGTGAGCAGTCCGGGGAGTGTCGAGAGGTGGGAGTCCGGGAGGTGAGGCCTACAACAGGCCGGTCAGCGAGCAGTCCGGGGAGTGTCGAGAGGTGGGAGTCCGGGAGGTGAGGCCTACAACAGGCCGGTCAGTGAGCAGTCCGGGGAGTGTCGAGAGGTGGGAGTCTGGGAGGTGAGGCCTACAACAGGCCGGTCAGTGAGCAGTCCGGGAACGTCGAGAGGCGGGAGTCCGGGAGGTGAGGCCTACAACAGACCGGTCAGTGAGCAGTCCGGGAACGTCGAGAGGCGGGAGTCCGGGAGGTGAGGCCTACAACAGGCCGGTCAGTGAGCAGTCCGGGGAGTGTCGAGAGGCGGGAGTCCAGGAGGTGAGGCCTACAACAGGCCAGTCAGCGAGCAGTCCGGGGAGTGTCGAGAGGTGGGAGTCCGGGAGGTGAGGCCTACAACAGGCCGGTCAGCGAGCAGTCCGGGGAGCATCGAGAGGTGGGAGTCCGGGAGGTGAGGCCTACAACAGGCCGGTCAGTGAGCTGTCCGGGGAGCATCGAGAGGTGGGAGTCCGGGAGGTGAGGCCTGCAACAGGTCGGTCAGTGAGCAGTCCGGGGAGTTTCGAGAGGTGAGAGTCCGGGAGGTGAGGCCTACAACAGGCCGGTCAGCGAGCAGTCCGGGAACGTCGAGAGGCGGGAGTCCGGGAGGTGAGGCCTACAACAGGCCGGTCAGTGAGCAGTCCGGGGAGTGTCGAGAGGTGGGAGTCGGGAGGTGAGGCCTACAACAGGCCGGTCAGCGAGCAGTCCGGGGAGTGTCGAGAGGTGGGAGTCCGGGAGGCGAGAGGCCTACAACAGGCCGGTCAGTGAGCAGTCCGGGAACGTCGAGAGGCGGGAGTCCGGGAGGTGAGGCCTACAACAGGCCGGTCAGTGAGCAGTCCGGGAACGTCGAGAGGCGGGAGTCCGGGAGGTGAGGCCTACAACAGGCCGGTCAGCGAGCAGTCCGGGGAGTGTCGAGAGGTGGGAGTCGGGAGGTGAGGCCTACAACAGGCCGGTCAGCGAGCAGTCCGGGGAGTGTCGAGAGGTGGGAGTCGTGAGGTGAGGCCTACAACAGGCCGGTCAGTGAGCAGTCCGGGGAGTGTCGAGAGGTGGGAGTCGGGAGGTGAGGCCTACAACAGGCCGGTCAGCGAGCAGTCCGGGGTGTGTCGAGAGGCGAGAGTCCGGGAGGTGAGGCCTACAACAGGCCGGTCAGTGAGCAGTCCGGGGAGTGTCGAGAGATGGGAGTCCGGGAGGTGAGGCCTACAACAGGCCGGTCAGCGATCAGTCCGGGGAGTGTCGAGAGGTGGGAGTCCGGGAGGTGAGGCCTACAACAGGCCGGTCAGCGAGCAGTCCGGGGAGTGTCGAGAGGCGAGAGTCCGGGAGGTGAGGCCTACAACAGGCTGGTCAGTGAGCAGTCCGGGAACGTCGAGAGGTGGGAGTCCGGGAGGTGAGGCCTACAACAGGCCGGTCAGTGAGCAGTCCGGGAACGTCGAGAGGTGGGAGTCCGGGAGGTGAGGCCTACAACAGGCCGGTCAGTGAGCAGTCCGGGGAGTGTCGAGAGGCGGGAGTCCGGGAGACGAGAGGCCTACAACACGCCGGTCAGCGAGCAGTCCGGTGAGTGTCGAGAGGCGAGAGTCCGGGAGGTGAGGCCTACAACAGGCCGGTCAGTGATCAGTCCGGGAACGTCGAGAGGTGGGAGTCCGGGAGGTGAGGCCTACAACAGGCCGGTCAGTGAGCAGTCCGGGGAGCATCGAAAGGTGGGAGTCCGGGAGGTGAGGCCTACAACAGGCCGGTCAGTGAGCAGTCCGGGGAGTGTCGAGAGATGGGAGTCCGGGAGGTGAGGCCTACAACAGGCCGGTCAGCGAGCAGTCCGGGGAGTGTCGAGAGGTGGGAGTCCGGGAGTTGAGGCGTACAACAGGCCGGTCAGCGAGCAGTCCGGGGAGTGTCGAGAGGCGAGAGTCCGGGTGGTGAGGCCTACAACAGGCCGGTCAGTGAGCAGTCCGGGAACGTCGAGAGGTGGGAGTCCGGGAGGTGAGGCCTACAACAGGCCGGTCAGTGAGCAGTCCGGGAACGTCGAGAGGTGGGAGTCCGGGAGGTGAGGCCTACAACAGGCCGGTCAGTGAGCAGTCCGTGGAGTGTCGAGAGATGGGAGTCCGGGAGGCGAGAGGCCTACAACAGGCCGGTCAGCGAGCAGTCCGGGGAGTGTCGAGAGGCGAGAGTCCGGGAGGTGAGGCCTACAACAGGCCGGTCAGTGATCAGTCCGGGAACGTCGAGAGGTGGGAGTCCGGGAGGTGAGGCCTACAACAGGCCGGTCAGTGAGCAGTCCGGGGAGTGTCGAGAGGTGGGAGTCCGGGAGGTGAGGCCTACAACAGGCCGGTCAGTGAGCAGTCCGGGGAGCATCGAAAGGTGGGAGTCCGGGAGGTGAGGCCTACAACAGGCCGGTCAGCGAGCAGTCCGGGGAGTGTCGAAAGGCGGGAGTCCGGGAGATGAGGCCTATAACAGGCCGGTCAGCGAGCAGTCTGGGGAGTGTCGAGAGGTGGGAGTCCGGGAGGTGAGGCCTACAACAGGCCAGTCAGCGAGCAGTCCGGGGAGCATCGAGAGGTGGGAGTCTGGGAGGTGAGGCCTACAACAGGCCGGTCAGTGAGCAGTCCGGGAACGTCGAGAGGCGGGAGTCCGGGAGGTGAGGCCTACAACAGACCGGTCAGTGAGCAGTCCGGGAATGTCGAGAGGCGGGAGTCCTGGAGGTGAGGCCTACAACAGGCCGGTCAGTGAGCAGTCCGGGGAGTGTCGAGAGGCGAGAGTCCGGGAGGTGAGGCCTACAACAGGCCGGTCAGTGAGCAGTCCGGGGAGTGTCGAGAGGTGGGAGTCCGGGAGGTGAGGCCTACAACAGGCCGCTCAGCGAGCAGTCCGGGGAGTGTCGAGAGGTGGGAGTCCGGGAGGTGAGGCCTACAACAGGCTGGTCAGCGAGCAGTCCGGGGAGCATCGAGAGGTGGGAGTCCGGGAGGTGAGGCCTACAACAGGCCGGTCAGTGAGCAGTCCGGGGAGTGTCGAGAGGCGGGAGTCCGGGAGGTGAGGCCTACAACAGGCCGGTCAGTGAGCAGTCCGGGGAGTGTCGAGAGGTGGGAGTCCGGGAGGTGAGGCCTACAACAGGCCGGTCAGCGAGCAGTCCGGGGAGTGTCGAGAGGTGGGAGTCCGGGAGGTGAGGCCTACAACAGGCCGGTCAGTGAGCAGTCCGGGGAGTGTCGAGAGGTGGGAGTCTGGGAGGTGAGGCCTACAACAGGCCGGTCAGTGAGCAGTCCGGGAACGTCGAGAGGCGGGAGTCCGGGAGGTGAGGCCTACAACAGACCGGTCAGTGAGCAGTCCGGGAACGTCGAGAGGCGGGAGTCCGGGAGGTGAGGCCTACAACAGGCCGGTCAGTGAGCAGTCCGGGGAGTGTCGAGAGGCGGGAGTCCAGGAGGTGAGGCCTACAACAGGCCAGTCAGCGAGCAGTCCGGGGAGTGTCGAGAGGTGGGAGTCCGGGAGGTGAGGCCTACAACAGGCCGGTCAGCGAGCAGTCCGGGGAGCATCGAGAGGTGGGAGTCCGGGAGGTGAGGCCTACAACAGGCCGGTCAGTGAGCTGTCCGGGGAGCATCGAGAGGTGGGAGTCCGGGAGGTGAGGCCTGCAACAGGTCGGTCAGTGAGCAGTCCGGGGAGTTTCGAGAGGTGAGAGTCCGGGAGGTGAGGCCTACAACAGGCCGGTCAGCGAGCAGTCCGGGAACGTCGAGAGGCGGGAGTCCGGGAGGTGAGGCCTACAACAGGCCGGTCAGTGAGCAGTCCGGGGAGTGTCGAGAGGTGGGAGTCGGGAGGTGAGGCCTACAACAGGCCGGTCAGCGAGCAGTCCGGGGAGTGTCGAGAGGTGGGAGTCCGGGAGGCGAGAGGCCTACAACAGGCCGGTCAGTGAGCAGTCCGGGAACGTCGAGAGGCGGGAGTCCGGGAGGTGAGGCCTACAACAGGCCGGTCAGTGAGCAGTCCGGGAACGTCGAGAGGCGGGAGTCCGGGAGGTGAGGCCTACAACAGGCCGGTCAGCGAGCAGTCCGGGGAGTGTCGAGAGGTGGGAGTCGGGAGGTGAGGCCTACAACAGGCCGGTCAGCGAGCAGTCCGGGGAGTGTCGAGAGGTGGGAGTCGTGAGGTGAGGCCTACAACAGGCCGGTCAGTGAGCAGTCCGGGGAGTGTCGAGAGGTGGGAGTCGGGAGGTGAGGCCTACAACAGGCCGGTCAGCGAGCAGTCCGGGGTGTGTCGAGAGGCGAGAGTCCGGGAGGTGAGGCCTACAACAGGCCGGTCAGTGAGCAGTCCGGGGAGTGTCGAGAGATGGGAGTCCGGGAGGTGAGGCCTACAACAGGCCGGTCAGCGATCAGTCCGGGGAGTGTCGAGAGGTGGGAGTCCGGGAGGTGAGGCCTACAACAGGCCGGTCAGTGAGCAGTCCGGGGAATGTCGAGAGGTGGGAGTCCGGGAGGTGAGGCCTACAACAGGCCGGTCAGTGAGCAGTCCGGGGAGTGTCGAGAGGTGGGAGTCCGGGAGGTGAGGCCTACAACAGGCCGGTCAGTGAGCAGTCCGGGGAGTGTCGAGAGGTGGGAGTCCGGGAGGTGAGGCCTACAACAGGCCGGTCAGTGAGCAGTCCGGGGAGTGTCGAGAGGTGGGAGTCCGGGAGGTGAGGCCTACAACAGGCCGGTCAGCGAGCAGTCCGGGGAGTGTCGAAAGGCGGGAGTCCGGGAGATGAGGCCTATAACAGGCCGGTCAGCGAGCAGTCTGGGGAGTGTCGAGAGGTGGGAGTCCGGGAGGTGAGGCCTACAACAGGCCAGTCAGCGAGCAGTCCGGGGAGCATCGAGAGGTGGGAGTCTGGGAGGTGAGGCCTACAACAGGCCGGTCAGCGAGCAGTCCGGGGAGTGGCGAGAGGCGAGAGTCCGGGAGGTGAGGCCTACAACAGGCCGGTCAGTGAGCAGTCCGGGAACATCGAGAGGTGGGAGTCCGGGAGGTGAGGCCTACAACAGGCCGGTCAGTGAGCAGTCCGGGAACGTCGAGAGGTGGGAGTCCGGGAGGTGAGGCCTACAACAGACCGGTCAGTCAGCAGTCCGGGGAGTGTCGAGAGGTGGGAGTCCGGGAGGTGAGGCCTACAACAGGCCGGTCAGTGAGCAGTCCGGGGAGTGTCGAGAGGTGGGAGTCCGGGAGGTGAGGCCTACAACAGGCCGGTCAGTGAGCAGTCCGGGGAGCATCGAAAGGTGGGTGTCCGGGAGGTGAGGCCTACAACAGGCCGGTCAGTGAGCAGTCCGGGAACGTCGAGAGGCGGGAGTCCGGGAAGTGAGGCCTACAACAGGCCGGTCAGTGAGCAGTCCGGGAACGTCGAGAGGTGGGAGTCCGGGAGGTGAGGCCTACAACAGGCCGGTCAGCGAGCAGTCCGGGGAGTGTCGAGAGGCGGGAGTCCGGGAGGTGAGGCCTACAACAGGCCGGTCAGTGAGCAGTCCGGGAACGTCGAGAGGTGGGAGTCCGGGAGGTGAGGCCTACAACAGGCCGGTCAGTGAGCAGTCCGGGGAGTGTCGAGAGGCGAGAGTCCGGGAGGTGAGGCCTACAACAGGCCGGTCAGCGAGCAGTCCGGGAACGTCGAGAGGCGGGAGTCCGGGAGGTGAGGCCTACAACAGGCCGGTCAGTGAGCAGTCCGGGGAGTGTCGAGAGGTGGGAGTCCGGGAGGCGAGAGGCCTACAACAGGCCGGTCAGCGAGCAGTCCGGGGAGTGTCGAGAGGTGGGAGTCCGGGAGGTGAGGCCTACAACAGGCCGGTCAGTGAGCAGTCCGGGGAGTGTCGAGAGGTGGGAGTCCGGGAGGCGAGAGGCCTACAACAGGCCGGTCAGCGAGCAGTCCGGGGAGTGTCGAGAGGTGGGAGTCCGGGAGGTGAGGCCTACAACAGGCCGGTCAGTGAGCAGTCCGGGGAGCATCGAGAGGTGGGAGTCCGGGAGGTGAGGCCTACAACAGGCCGGTCAGTGAGCAGTCCGGGAACGTCGAGAGGCGGGAGTCCGGGAAGTGAGGCCTACAACAGGCCGGTCAGTGAGCAGTCCGGGAACGTCGAGAGGTGGGAGTCCGGGAGGTGAGGCCTACAACAGGCCGGTCAGTGAGCAGTCCGGGGAGTGTCGAGAGGTGGGAGTCTGGGAGGTGAGGCCTACAACAGGCCGGTCAGTGAGCAGTCCGGGAACGTCGAGAGGTGGGAGTCCGGGAGGTGAGGCCTACAACAGGCCGGTCAGCGAGCAGTCCGGGGAGTGTCGAGAGGCGGGAGTCCGGGAGGTGAGGCCTACAACAGGCCGGTCAGCGAGCAGTCCGGGGAGTGTCGAGAGGTGGGAGTCCGGGAGGTGAGGCCTACAACAGGCCGGTCAGCGAGCAGTCCGGGGAGTGTCGAGAGGGGGGAGTCCGGGAGGTGAGGCCTACAACAGGCCGGTCAGTGAGCAGTCCGGGGAATGTCGAGAGGTGGGAGTCTGGGAGGTGAGGCCTACAACAGGCCGGTCAGTGAGCAGTCCGGGAACGTCGAGAGGTGGGAGTCTGGGAGGTGAGGCCTACAACAGACCGGTCAGCGAGCAGTCCGGGGAGTGTCGAGAGGTGGGAGTCCGGGAGGTGAGGCCTACAACAGGCCGGTCAGTGAGCAGTCCGGGGAGTGTCGAGAGGCGGGAGTCCGGGAGGTGAGGCCTACAACAGGCCGGTCAGTGAGCAGTCCGGGGAGTGTCGAGAGGTGGGAGTCCGGGAGGTGAGGCCTACAACAGGCCGGTCAGCGAGCAGTCCGGGGAGCATCGAGAGGTGGGAGTCCGGGAGGTGAGGCCTACAACAGGCCGGTCAGCGAGCAGTCCGGGAACGTCGAGAGGCGGGAGTCCGGGAGGTGAGGCCTACAACAGGCCGGTCAGTGAGCAGTCCGGGGAGTGTCGAGAGATGGGAGTCCGGGAGGTGAGGCCTACAACAGGCCGGTCAGTGAGCAGTCCGGGGAGTGTCGAGAGGTGGCAGTCCGGGAGGTGAGGCCTACAACAGGCCGGTCAGTGAGCAGTCCGGGGAGTATCGAGAGGTGGGAGTCCGGGAGGTGAGGCCTACAACAGGCCAGTCAGCGAGCAGTCCGGGGAGCATCGAGAGGTGGGAGTCCGGGAGGTGAGGCCTACAACAGGCCGGTCAGTGAGCTGTCCGGGGAGCATCGAGAGGTGGGAGTCCGGGAGGTGAGGCCTACAACAGGCCGGTCAGTGAGCAGTCCGGGGAGCATCGAGAGGTGGGAGTCCGGGAGGTGAGGCCTACAACAGGCCGGTCAGTGAGCAGTCCGGGGAGTGTCGAGAGGTGGGAGTCTGGGAGGTGAGGCCTACAACAGGTCGGTCAGCGAGCAGTCCGGGGAGTGTCGAGAGGTGGGAGTCCGGGAGGTGAGGCCTACAACAGGCCGGTCAGTGAGCTGTCCGGGGAGCATCGAGAGGTGGGAGTCCGGGAGGTGAGGCCTACAACAGGCCGGTCAGTGAGCAGTCCGGGGAGTGTCGAGAGGTGGGAGTCCGGGAGGTGAGGCCTACAACAGGCCGGTCAGTGAGCAGTCCGGGAACGTCGAGAGGTGGGAGTCCGGGAGGTGAGGCCTACAACAGGCCGGTCAGTGAGCAGTCCGGGGAGTGTCGAGAGGTGGGAGTCCGGGAGGTGAGGCCTACAACAGGCCGGTCAGTGAGCAGTCCGGGGAGTGTCGAGAGGTGGGAGTCCGGGAGGTGAGGCCTACAACAGGCCGGTCAGCGAGCAGTCCGGGGAGTGTCGAGAGGTGAGAGTCCGGGAGGTGAGGCCTACAACAGGCCGGTCAGCGAGCAGTCCGGGGAGTGTCGAGAGGTGGGAGTCCGGGAGGTGAGGCCTACAACAGGCCGGTCAGTGAGCAGTCCGGGGAGTGTCAAGAGATGGGAGTCTGGTAGGTCGGAGGTCGGAGGTCAGAGGTCGGAGGTCAGCTGGTGCAGCTGCAGCAGGGAGGCAAAAAGAAGTAGAAAGAAATCAAAAGGTGACGTCACAACCAAGGGGGTAAGTGATTGGCTGGTGATTGGTGAGTCGTTTTTCTTTTTCTTTTCTTCAACAGTCAGTAACATTTAGGATTGTTGTTGCCAATTTAAGTGTATCTCAGGGTTAAGACATGGCAGGAGAGCTCGGACACGTGATATGCTCCTCCTGTACCATGTGGGAACTCAGGGACACTTCCGGTGTCCCTGACGACTACGTGTGCGGGAAGTGTATCCGCCTCCAGCTCCTGACGGTCCGCGTTGCGGAGTTGGAGCTGAGGGTGGATTCACTCTGGAGCATCCACGATGCTGAGAATGACGTGAGTATCACGTGTAGCGAGTTGGTCTTACCGCAGGTGAAGGGTCCACAGCCAGATAGGGAATGGAAGACCAGCAGGAAGAGCAGTGCAAGGAAGGTAGTGCAGGGGTCCCCTGCGGTCATCCCCCTGAAAAACAGATACACTGCTTTGGGTACTGTTGAGGGGGATGACTCATCAGGGGAGGGCAGCAGCAGCCAATTTCATGGCACCGTGGCTGGCTCTGCTGCACAGGAGGGCAGGAAAAAGAGTGGTAGAGCGATAGTGATAGGGGATTCAATTGTAAGGGGAATAGATAGGCGTTTCTGCGGCCGCAACCGAGACTCCAGGATGGTATGTTGCCTCCCTGGTGCAAGGGTCAAGGATGTCTCGGAGCGGGTGCAGGACATTCTGAAAAGGGAGGGTGAACAGCCAGTTGTCGTGGTGCACATTGGTACCAACAATATAGGTAAAAAAAGGGATGAGGTCTGTCATGTATTCAACCAGCATTGTAACCCATGTATAAACTGACCTAAGTTGTACACCGTGAGAACACTGACCACTAGGTGGGAGACACTGCTAACCTGGACCTTCAGGTATAAAAGGGGAAGCTCCACCCACCTTCATCACTCGAGTGCGAAGGAATAAAGGACAGGTCACAGACTGACCTTCTCTCAAGCATGGGGCTCGTGTGCATTTATACTGTAGTAAGGACGTATCAATGGCGACAAGAAACTGGGATTTAAACCACGTGAGCATGGCCACTAGCAGAACAGACGAGAGGTACTGTGTTAAGGAATGGTTGGGACAGAGATTCAACATTGTTAAAGCAGCACACAGTTCTCCAGGCAGACAAGGGCAGTCAGGCATGTCCCATGTAGTCGAACCCAGAGGGGGAGTTCGACAGAGATAATGGCAAGCTGAACAGCGATTCACGCCATTGCAAGGGACAATGCGGCCAGTAATGGGGCCATCAACACCTGTTAATGGTGCACTCAAGGACAATAACAGGGGCAGTCAGGGACGATCGACTGGCAAGGGACCTTTTGTTTCAAACCACAACTCATGCTGGAGGCGTGGAGGCACACATTCAGCCGGAGTTTGCAGAGATGAGCAAAATGCCTGCAGAAATTGCAGAAATGGACACTGGAGGAAATTGCTGGAAGCTGAAGTTCAGCGAGTTCATGTGGAGCACGTATACAGTTCATACACCAGGACGCTACCGATAATGATGAAAGTGCTCCTCAATGGCATCCCAGTATCAATGGAGCTAGACACGGGGGCCAGCCAGTCCCTGATGGGTATCAAACAGTTCAAAAAGTTGTGGGCATCCAAGGCCAGGAGGCCAAAATTATCGGCGATTGACGCACAGCTACGGACTTACACAAAGCAGATCATTCCGGTGCTAGGCAGCGCCACGGTAGTTGTGACCCACAAAGATTCGGAGAACAGGTTGCCACTCTGGATTGTCCCAGAGGATGGTCCCGCACTACTGGGGAGGAGTTGGCTTGCTGTCATGAACTGGAAATGGGGCGATGTCAATGCAATTTCCTCTGTGGAGCGAGTATCATGCTCACAGGTCCTGGACAAATTTGACTCATTATTTCAACCCGGCATTGGCACTTTCATGGGGGCCAAGGTAGTGATTCACATAAACCCGGACGCCAGGCCAGTACACCACAAGGCCAGAGCTGTGCCGTACGTGATCCGGGAAAAGATAGAAGGCGAATTGGACCGCCTGTTGAGGGAAGGCATCATCTCGCCAGTCGAATTCAGTGACTGGGTGAGCCCGATTGTGCCGGTGCTCAAGGCGGATGGGTCGGTCAGGATATGTGGTGATTACAAGGCCACCATCAATCGGGTGTCACTCCAAGACCAGTACTCGCTCCCGAGAGCGGAGGACCTCTTTGCAACGCTATCCGGTGGCAAACTTTTTTCAAAATTGGACCTGACCTCAGCTTACATGACCCAGGAGCTGGCGAGTGAGTCGAAGAAGCTGACCACCATCACGACCCACAAGGGGTTGTTTGAGTACAACAGATGTCCGTTCAGGATTCGCTCGGCCGCCGCGATCTTCCAACAAAATATGGAAAGCCTCCTCAAGTCGATTCCAGGGACGGTGGTTTTTCAGGACGACATCCTCATTACGGGTTACGATACTGAAGAACACCTCTACAACCTGGAGGAGGTGCTACGCAGACTGGACCGGGTAGGTCTGCGACTGAAAAAGGCGAAGTGCGTCTTCCCAGCTCCTGAGGTAGAATTCCTGGGGATGAGGGTAGCAGCAGACGGGATCAGCCCTACTGCATCCAAGACGGAAGCGATCCAGAGAGCACCCAGACCCCGTAACACGATGGAGCTGCGTTCATTCCTGGGACTTCTGAACTATTTTGGTAACTTTCTTCCCAAATTGAGCACGCTGCTAGAGCCGCTACACGTGCTCCTACACAAAGGTCGCGAATGGATCTGGGGGGACAGCCAGGAAAGGGCTTTTAATAGAGCACGCAATTTGTTATGTTCCAACACTCTGTTAACACTATATGACCCATGTAAGAAACTTGTGTTAACATGCGATGCGTCGTCCTATGGTGTTGGGTGTGTGTTGCAGCATGTCAATGCCAAGGGTCAGTTACAGCCGGTAGCTTATGCCTCCAGGAGTCTGTCCCAGGCAGAAAGGGGCTACGGGATGGTAGAAAAGGAGGCGCTCGCATGTGTATATGCGGTAAAGAAAATGCACCAGTACCTGTTTGGCAGGAAATTTGAGCTGGAGACAGATCACAAACCCCTAACGTCCCTTTTGGCCGACAACAAGGCCATAAATGCAAACACATCGGCCCGCATACAGAGGTGGGCACTTACATTGGTTGTAGTAGACACCTACTCCAACTGGATCGAGTGTGACATTTTAAATTCAAGCACATCCTCTGCCACGGTAGAAAGTCTACAGGCAATGTTCGCCACCCACGGTCTACCGGACGTCTTGGTCAGCGACAATGGCCCGTGCTTCACAAGCACTGAATTCCAGGACTTCATGGCAGGCAATGGAATTAACCATGTTAGAACGGCACCGTTCAAGCCGGCCTCAAACAGCCAGGCAGAACGAGCAGTGCGGATAATCAAACAGGGGATGCTCAGATTCCAAGGGGGTTCCCTACAAACCCGCTTATCACGCCTCCTGTTAGAAACATAGAAACATAGAAACATAGAAAATAGGTGCAGGAGTAGGCCATTCGGCCCTTCTAGCCTGCACCGCCATTCAATGAGTTCATGGCTGAACATTCAACTTCAGTACCCCATTCCTGCTTTCTCGCCATACCCCTTGATCCCCCTAGCAGTAAGGACCTCATCTAACTCCTTTTTGAATATATTTAGTGAATTGGCCTCAACAACTTTCTGTGGTAGAGAATTCCACAGGTTCACCACTCTCTGGGTGAAGAAGTTCCTCCGCATCTCGGTCCTAAATGGCTTACCCCTTATCCTTAGACTGTGACCCCTGGTTCTGGACTTCCCCAACATTGGGAACATTCTTCCTGCATCTAACCTGTCTAACCCCGTCAGAATTTTATATGTTTCTATGAGGTCCCCTCTCATTCTTCTGAACTCCAGTGAATACAAGCCCAGTTGATCCAGTCTTTCTTGATAGGTCAGTCCCGCCATCCCGGGAATCAGTCTGGTGAACCTTCGCTGCACTCCCTCAATAGCAAGAATGTCCTTCCTCAGGTTAGGAGACCAAAACTGTACACAATATTCCAGGTGTGGCCTCACCAATGCCCTGTACAACTGTAGCAACACCTCCCTGCCCCTGTACTCAAATCCCCTTGCTATGAAGGCCAACATGCCATTTGCTTTCTTAACCGCCTGCTGCACCTGCATGCCAACCTTCAATGACTGATGTACCATGACACCCAGGTCTCTTTGCACCTCCCCTTTTCCTAATCTGTCACCATTCAGATAATAGTCTGTCTCTCTGTTTTTACCACCAAAGTGGATAACCTCACATTTATCCACATTATACTTCATCTGCCATGCATTTGCCCACTCACCTAACCTATCCAAGTCGCTCTGCAGCCTCACAGCATCCTCCTCGCAGCTCACACTGCCACCCAACTTAGTGTCATCCGCAAATTTGGAGATACTACATTTAATCCCCTCATCTAAATCATTAATGTACAGTGTAAACAGCTGGGGCCCCAGCACAGAACCTTGCGGTACCCCACTAGTCACTGCCTGCCATTCTGAAAAGTACCCATTTACTCCTACTCTTTGCTTCCTGTCTGACAACCAGTTCTCAATCCATGTCAGTACACTACCCCCAATCCCATGTGCTCTAACTTTGCACATCAATCTCTTGTGTGGGACCTTGTCGAACGCCTTCTGAAAGTCCAAATATACCACATCAACTGGTTCTCCCTTATCCACTCTACTGGAAACATCCTCAAAAAATTCCAGAAGATTTGTCAAGCATGATTTCCCTTTCACAAATCCATGCTGACTTGGACCTATCATGTCACCTCTTTCCAAATGCACTGCTATGACATCCTTAATAATTGATTCCATCATTTTACCCACTACCGATGTCAGGCTGACCGGTCTATAATTCCCTGTTGTCTCTCTCCCTCCTTTTTTAAAAAGTGGGGTTACATTGGCTACCCTCCACTCCATAGGAACTGATCCAGAGTCAATGGAATGTTGGAAAATGACTGTCAACGCATCCACTATTTCCAAGGCCACCTCCTTAAGTACTCTGGGATGCAGTCCATCAGGCCCTGGGGATTTATCGGCCTTCAATCCCATCAATTTCCCCAACACAATTTCCCGGCTAATAAGGATTTCCCTCAGTTCCTCCTCCTTACTAGACCCCCCGACCCCTTTTATAACCGGAAGGTTGTTCGTGTCCTCCTTCGTGAATACCGAACCAAAGTACTTGTTCAATTGGTCCGCCATTTCTTTGTTCCCCGTTATGACTTCCCCTGATTCTGACTGCAGGGGACCTACATTTGTCTTTACTAACCTTTTTCTCTTTACATATCTATAGAAACTTTTGCAATCCGTCTTAATGTTCCCTGCAAGCTTCTTCTCATACTCCATTTTCCCTGCCCTAATCAAACCCTTTGTCCTCCTCTGCTGAGTTCTAAATTTCTCCCAGTCCCCAGGTTCGCTGCTATTTCTGGCCAATTTGTATGCCACTTCCTTGGCTTTAATACTATCCCTGATTTCCCTTGATAGCCACGGTTGAGCCACCTTCCCTTTTTTATTTCTATGCCAGACAGGAATGTACAATTGTTGTAGTTCATCCATGCGGTCTCTAAATGTCTGCCATTGCCCATCCACAGTCAACCCCTTAAGTATCATTCGCCAATCCATCTCAGCCAATTCACGCCTCATACCTTCAAAGTTACCCTTCTTTAAGTTCTGGACCATGGTCTCTGAATTAACTGTTTCATTCTCCATCCTAATGCAGAATTCCACCATATTATGGTCACTCTTCCCCAAGGGGCCTCGCACAACGAGATTGCTAATTAATCCTTTCTCATTACATAACACCCAGTCTAAGATGGCCTCCCCCCTAGTTGGTTCCTCGACATATTGGTCTAAAAAACCATCCCTTATGCACTCCAGAAAATCCTCCTCCACCGTATTGCTTCCAGTTTGGTTAGCCCAATCTATGTGCATATTAAAGTCACCCATTATAACTGCTGCACCTTTATTGCACGCACCCCTAATTTCCTGTTTGATGCCCTCCCCAACATCACTACTACTGTTTGGAGGTCTGTACACAACTCCCACTAACGTTTTTTGCCCTTTGGTGTTCTGCAGCTCTACCCATATAGATTCCACATCATCCAAGCTAATGTCCTTCCTAACTATTGCCTTAATCTCCTCCTTAACCAGCAATGCTACCCCACCTCCTTTTCCTTTTATTCTATCCTTCCTGAATGTTGAATACCCCTGGATGTTGAGTTCCCAGCCCTGCTCATCCTGGAGCCACGTCTCCGTAATCCCAATCACATCATATTTGTTAACATCTATTTGCACAGTTAATTCATCCACCTTATTGTGGATACTCCTTGCATTAAGACACAAAGCCTTTAGGCTTGTTTTTTTAACACCCTCTGTCCTTTTAGAATTTTGCTGTACAATGGCCCTTTTTGTTCTTTGCCTTGGGTTTCTCTGCCCTCCACTTTTCCTCATCTCCTTTCTGTCTTTTGTTTTTGCCTCCTTTTTGTTTCCCTCTATCTCCCTGCATTGGTTCCCATCCCCCTGCCATATTAGTTTAACTCCTCCCCAACAGCACTAGCAAACACTCCCCCGAGGACATTGGTTCCGATTCTGCCCAGGTGCAGACCGTCTGGATTGTACTGGTCCCACCTCCCCCAGAACCGGTTCCAATGCCCCAGGAATTTGAATCCCTCCCTGCTGCACCATTGCTCAAGCCACGTATTCATCTGAGCTATCCTGCGATTCCTACTCTGACTAGCACGTGGCACTGGTAGCAATCCCGAGATTACTACTTTTGAGGTCCTACTTTTTAATTTAGCTCCTAGCTCCTTAAATTCATTTCGTAGGAACTCATCCCTTTTTTTACCTATGTCATTGGTACCAACGTGCATCACGACAACTGCCTGTTCTCCCTCCCTTTTTAGAATGTCCTCCACCCGCTCCGAGACATCCTTGACCCTTGCACCAGGGAGGCAACATACCATCCTGGAGTCTCGGTTGCGGCCGCAGAAACGCCTATCTATTCCCCTTACAATTGAATCCCCTATCACTATAGATGTGGCCTATAGATCCCGACCACACTCGCTCACAGGGGTTCCACCGCAGAGCTACTAATGAAAAGACCGCTCAAAACCCGATTATCCCTTATACACCCCACCATGAAAGAAATTGTCGAGAGCAGGCGCCAGTCACAATGTGACTACCATGACAGGAATGCGAGAGCGCGATGTATTGATGTAAATGACCCTGTTTTTGTCCTCAACTACGCTGCAGGGCCCAAATGGCTCGCAGGCACTGTGGTTGCCAAAGAGGGAAATAGGATTCTGGTAGTTAAACTTACCAATGGACAAATCTGCCGCAAACATGTGGATCAAACAAAAAGGAGGTTCAGCAACACCATAGAAGAAGCAGAGGAAGAACACGATATAGAGTTCACTCCACCACAGGTGACTGAACACCGGAACCAAAGGGAGGAGAGCCCAGTCACTGTGGGCAGTCCGGACAGGCCTGAGGCACCGCAAACAGCAGACACTCAGGCCAGCGCCCAACAACCGGAGCCCCAACTCAGGCGCTCTACAAGAGAGCGTAAACCACCAGAGAGACTCAACCTGTGATCCCAATAAGACTTTGGGGGGGAGGTGATGTCATGTATTCAACCAGCATTGTAACCCATGTATAAACTGACCTAAGTTGTACACCGTGAGAACACTGACCACTAGGTGGGAGACACTCCTAACCTGGACCTTCAGGTATAAAAGGGGAAGCTCCACCCACCTTCATCACTTGAGTGCTAAGGAATAAAGGACAGGTCACAGACTGACCTTGTCTCAAGCATGGGCCTCGTGTGCATTTATACTTCGTAGTAAGGACGTTTCAAGGGCTTACGAGATGAATTTAAGGAGCTAGGAGCTAAATTAAAAAGTAGGAGCTCAAAAGTAGTAATCTCAGGATTGCTACCAGTGCCACGTGCTAGTCAGAGTAGTAATCGCAGGATAGCTCAGGTGAATACGTGGCTCGAGGAGTGGTGCAGAAGGGAGGGATTCAAATTCCTGGGACATTGGAACCGGTTCTGGGGGAGGTGGGACCAGTACAAACTGGACGGTCTGCACCTGGGCAGGACCGGAACCAATGTCCGAGGGGGAGTGTTTGCTAGTGCTGTTGGGGAGGAGTTAAACTAATATGGCAGGGGGATGGGAACCTATGCAGGGAGACAGAGGGAAATAAAATGGAGGCAGAAGCAAAAGATAGAAAGAAGAATAGTAAAAGTGGAGGGCAGAGAAACCCAAGGCAAAAATCAAAAAGGGCTACTTTACAGCAAAATCCTAAAGGGGCAAAGTGTGTTCAAAAGACAAGCCTGAAGGCTCTGAGCCTCAATGCGAGGAGTATTCGGAATAAGGTGGATGAATTAACTGCGCAGATAGCAGTTAACGGATATGATGTAATTAGCATCACAGAGACATGGCTCCAGGGTGACCAAGGCTGGGAACTCAACATCCAGGGGTATTCAACATTTAGGAAGGATAGGCAGAGAGGAAAAAGAGGCGGGGTGGCGTTGCTGGTTAAAGAGGAAATTAATGCAATAATAAGGAGGGACATTAGCTTGGATGATGTGGAATCGGTATGGGTGGAGCTACGGAATACCAAAGGGCAGAAAACGCTAGTGGGTGTTGTGTACAGACCAACAAACAGTAGTAGTGATGTTGGGGACAGCATCAAACAAGAAATTAGGGATGTGTGCAATAAAGGTACAGCAGTTATCATGGGCGACTTTAATCTACATATTGATTGGGCTAACCAAACTGGTAGCAATGAGGTGGAGGAGGATTTCCTGGAGTGTATTAGGGATGGTTTTCTCGACCAATATGTCGAGGAACCAACTAGGGAGCTGGGCATCCTAGACTGGGTGATATATAATGAGAAGGGACTAATTAGCAATCTGGTTGTGCGAGGCCCCTTGGGGAAGAGTGACCATAATATGGTAGAATTCTTTATTAAGATGGAGAGTGACACAGTTAATTCGGAAACTAGGGTCCTGAACTTAAGGAAAGGTAACTTTGATGGTTTGAGGCGTGAATTGGCTAGAATAGACTGGCAGAGGATACTTAAAGGGTTGACGGTGGATAGGCAATAGTAAACATTTAAAGATCACATGGATAAACTTCAGCAATTGTACATCACTGTCTGGAGTAAAAATAAAATGGGGAAGGTGGCTCAACCGTGGCTAACAAGGGAAATTAAGGATAGTGTTAAAGCCAAGGAAGAGGCAAATAAATTGGCCAGAAAAAGCAACAAACCTGAGGATTGGGAGAAATTTAGAATTCAACAGAGGAGGACTAAGGGTTTAATTAAGAGGGGGAAAATAGAGTACGAGAGGAAGCTTTCAGGGAACATAAAAACTAACTGCAAAAGCTTCTATAAATATGTGAAGAGAAAAAGATTAGTGAAGACAAACGTAGGTCCCTTGCAGTCGGATTCAGGTGAATTTATAATGGGGAACAAAGAAATGGCAGACCAATTGAACAAATACTTCGGTTCTGTCTTCACGAGGGAAGACATAAATAACCTTCCGAATGTACGAGAGAACCGAGGGTCCAGTGAGAAGGGGGAACTGAAGGAAATCTTTATTGGGCTGGAAATTGTGTTGGGGAAATTGATGGGATTGAAGGCTGATAAATCCCCGGGGCCTGATAGTCTGCATCCCAGAGTACTTAAGGAAGTGGCCCTAGAAATAGTGGATGCATTGGTGATCATTTTCCAACAGCCTATTGACTCTGGATCAGTTCCTATGGACTGGAGGGTAGCTAATGTAACACCACTTTTTAAAAAAGGAGGGAGAGAGAAAACGGGTAATTATAGACCGGTTAGTCTGACATCAGTAGTGGGGAAAATGTTGGAATCAATCATTAACAATGAAATAGCAGTGCATTTGGAAAGCAGTGACAGGATCGGTCCAAGTCAGCATGGATTTATGAAAGGGAAATCATGCTTGACAAATCTTCTGGAATTTTTTGAGGATGTACCAAGCAGAGTGGACAAGGGAGAACCAGTGGATGTGGTGTATTTGGACTTTCAAAAGGCTTTTGACAAGGTCCCACACAAGAGATTGGTGTGCAAAATCAAAGCGCATGGTATTGGGGGTAATGTACTGACGTGGATGGAGAACTGGTTGGCAGACAGGAAGCAGAGAGTCGGGATAAACGGGTCCTTTTCAGAATGGCAGGCAGTGACTAGTGGAGTGCCGCAGGGCTCAGTGCTGGGACCCCAGCTCTTTACAATATACATTAACGATTTAGATGAAGGAATTGAGTGTAATATCTCCAAGTTTGCAGATGACACTAAACTGGGTGGCGGTGTGAGCTGTGAGGGGGACGCTAAGAGGCTGCAGGGTGACTTGGACAGGTTAGGTGAGTAGGCAAATGCATAGCAGATGCAGTATAATGTGGATAAATGTGAGGTTATCCATTTTGGGGGCAAAAACACGAAGGCAGAATATTATCTGAATGGCGGCAGATTAGGAAAAGGGGAGGTGCAACGAGACCTGGGGGTCATGGTTCATAAGTCATTGAAAGTTGGCATGCAGGTACAGCAGGTGGTGAAGAGGGCAAATGGCATGTTGGCCTTCATAGCTAGGGGATTTGAGTATAGGAGCAGGGAGGTCTTACTGCAGTTGTACAGGGCCTTAGTGAGGCCTCACCTAGAGTATTGTGTTCAGTTTTGGTCTCCTAATCTGAGGAAGGACGTTCTTGATATTGAGGGAGTACAGCGAAAGTTCACCAGAGTGATTCCAGGAATGGCTGAACTGTCATATGAGGAGAGAGGGGATCTCATAGAAACGTATAAGATTCTGAGGGGACTAGACAGCTTAGATGCGGGAAGAATGTTCTTGATGTTGGGGAAGTCCAGAACCAGGGGACATAGTCTTAGCATAAGGGGTAGGCCATTTAGGACTGAGATGAGGAGAAACTTCTTCACTCAGAGAGTTGTTCACCTGTGGAATTTCCTGCCGCAGATGGCAGTTCATTGGATATATTCAAGAGGGAGATATGGCCCTTACGGCTAAGGCGATACATAAGAACATAAGAGCATAAGAATTAGGAACAGAAGTAGGCCATCTAGCCCCTCGAGCCTGCTCCGCCATTCAACAGGATCATGGCTGATCTGGCCGTGGACTCAGCTCCACTTACCCGCCCGCTCCCCGTAACCCTTAATTCCCTTATTGGTTAAAAATCTATCTATCTGTGATTTGAATACATTCAATGAGCTAGCCTCAACTGCTTCCTTGGGCAGAGAATTCCACAGATTCACAACCCTCTGGGAGAAGAAATCCCTTCTCAACTCGGTTTTAAATTGGCTCCCCCGTATTTTGAGGCTGTGCCCCCTAGTTCTAGTCTCCCCGACCAGTGGAAACAACCTCTCTGCCTCTATCTTGTCTATCCCTTTCATTATTTTAAATGTTTCTATAAGATCACCACTCATCCTTCTGAACTCCAACGAGTAAAGACCCAGTCTACTCAATCGATCATCATAAGGTAACCCCCTCATCTCCGGAATCAGCCTAGTGAATCGTCTCTGTACCCCCTCCAAAGCCAGTATATCCTTCCTTAAGTAAGGTGACCAAAACTGCACGCAGTACTCCAGGTGCGGCCTCACCAATACCCTGTACAGTTGCAGCAGGACCTCCCTGCTTTTGTACTCCATCCCTCTCGCAATGAAGGCCAACATTCCATTCCCCTTCCTGATTACCTGCTGCACCTGCAAACTAACTTTTTGGGATTCATGCACAAGGACCCCCAGGTCCCTCTGCACCACAGCATGTTGTAATTTCTCCCCATTCAAATAATATTCCCTTTTACTGTTTTTTTTTCCAAGGTGGATGACCTCACATTTTCCGACATTGTATTCCATCTGCCAAACCTTAGCCCATTCGCTTAACCTATCTCAATCACTTTGCAGCCTCTCTGTGTCCTCTACACAACCCGCTTTCCCACTAATCTTTGTGTCATCTGCAAATTTTGTTACACTACACTCTGTCCCCTCTCAAGGGGTATGGAGAGAAAGCAGGAAAGGGGTACTGAGTGAATGATCAGCCATGATCTTATTGAATAGTGGTGCAGGCTCGAAGGGCCGAATGGCCTACTCCTGCACCTATTTTCTATGTTTCTGTGTTTCTATTCGTAACAAGATAGATGAGTTGACGGCACAAATAGATACAAATGGATATGCTCTGATAACCATTACAGAGACGTGGTTGCAAGGTGACCAAGACTGGGAACTGAATATTCAGGGTTATTTGACAGTTCAGAAGGACAGACAGAGAGGAAAAGGAGGTGATATAGCTCTGTGAGAAATGATATTGGCTCAGAAGATCAAGATGTGGAATCAGTTTGGGTGGAGATAAGGAATAATAATGGGAAAAACTCGCTGGTGGGACTGGTCTATAGGCCCCCTAACAGTAGCTACACTGTAGAACGGAGTATAAATCAATAAATAATGGGGGCTTGTAAAAAAGGGTACTGGACAAATCAAATCAAATTGGCAAAGCTAGCCTTTAGGAAGAGTTCATAGAGCGTATTCGGGATGGTTTCTTGGAACAATACGTTGTGGAGCCAACCAGGGAGCAGATTATTTTAGATCTGGTAATGTGTAATGAGACAGGATTCAATAATGATATCATAGTAAAGGATCCTCTAGGGAAGAGTGATCACAGCATGGTAGAATTTCAAAGGTATGAAGGCAGAGTTGGCTAAAGTGGACTGGGAAAATAAATGATAGGGTAAGACGGTAGATAAGCAGTGGCAGACATTAATGAGATATTTCATCATTCTGAGCCAAGTTAGATTCCAGTGAGAAGGAAAGGAGGTGAAATCGTTCCCCACCCGAAATGGGGCGCGCACCGCATTTGAGCGTCTGGTGCCGCTGAAATGGATGGGGCGGTATTAAGAGAGAAATTATGCTTTTTCAGGCCTGAAACGGAGTGGAGCGGTAATGCCTGGTGGTAAGGGCCGCTTTCAGGGTGTGGCCGCGGACTGGAGTTTGCACCGGGCGAGATTCCCCTCTTCACCGTGTGATGCCGACCATCAAGCTAACAATGAGCTGCTCCCTGGCCTTCTTACAGGGCGCGTCTCGAGTTCGTTCAGACCTGCATCCGAGGAGAGTGGCAGCAAGGGGAGCTTTGAGGAGGGCACGGTGCTTCAGCGACACCGAGCTGGAGACTCCAGCGGAAGCTGTGGAGGGAAGGAGGTGCCTAGTCTCCCCTGATACTGGTGAGAGACTCGAGGCGTCTTCACCGAAGTCTGGGGGGAGATAGCGGAGGAGGTTTCGGGGCCTCCATTCATCAGTGAACCCCCAACCTGTTATATATGTATACTTGTATATACTCTGTACAGCCACCAGAGGGCTCAGCCCCTGGAGTCCCAAGGGATCCCATAATCCCTTGGGAGCACAGGTATTTAAGGAGGCTTCACAGGTTGGAGAGGCACTCTGGAGACCTGCAATAAAAGACTAAGGTCACACTTTACTTTGAGCTCACAGTGTTCAGTCTGACTCTTTCTCCATACACAACAACTGGCGACGAGATACAGATAGTGAACCCAAAGGTGCAGAGAACAGTGGGCATCCTGGAGAAATTTTCGGAGGGAGATGATTGGGAAACTTTTGTGGAGTGACTCGCCCAATACTTCGTGGCCAACGAGCTCGATGGGGAAGAGAGCGCTGCCAAACGCAGAGCGATCCTCCTCACTGTCTGTGGGACACCAACGTATGGCCTCATGAAGAATCTGCTCACTCCAGCGAAACCCTCGGAGAAATCGTACGATGATTTGTGCACACTGGTCGGAGAGCATTTGAACCCGAAGGAAAGCGTTCTGATGGCGAGGTACCGGTTCTACACCTACAAAAGGTCTGAAGACCAGGAAGTGGTGAGTTATGTCGCCGAGCTAAGTCGTCTTGCAGGACATTGCGAATTTGAAGGACATTTGGAACACATGCTCAGAGACTTTTTCGTACTTGGCATTGGCCACGAAACCATACTTCGCAAACTTTTGACTGTAGAGACCCCAACCTTGAGTAAGGCCATAGCGATAGCCCAGGTGTTCATTGCCACCAGTGACAATACGAAGCAAATCTCTCAGCACACAAGTGCTGCTACAAGTACTGTGAACAAAGTGATGATGTTTTCAAATCGTAACGTACAGGGCGGGTCACACATACCTGCAGTTACACGTCCGCAGATGTCTGAGTCCACCATCAAGGGTGATGAATACAAGGCCATTAACACCTTGTTGGCGCTGCAGGGATGATCATCGTTTCCATTCATGCCGATTCAAAGGATACGTTTGCAAGGGCTGTGGAACAATGGGACACCTCCAACGAGTGTGCAGGCGAGCTGCAAAGCCTGTTAAACCTGCGAACCACCACATTGCAGAGGAGGACAGATCCACGGAGGATCATGATGAACCATAGCCTCAGATCGAGGAGACAGAGGTACATGGGGTGCACACATTCACCATGAATTGTCCCCCGATAATGCTGAATGTTGAACTAAATGGACTCCCGGTGTCAATGGAGCTGGACACGGGCGTGAGCCAGTCCATCATGGGCAAAAAGATTTTCGAAAGGTTGTGGTGCAACAAGGCCTCAAGGACAGTCTTAACTCCAGTTCGCTCGAAACTAAGAACTTACACAAAAGAACTGATTCCTGTAATCGGCAGTGCTACCGTAAAGGTCTCCTACGATGGAGCGGTGCACAAGCTACCACTCTGGGCGGTACCGGGCGATGATCCCATGCTGCTTGGCAGGAGCTGGCTGGGAAAGATACGCTGGGACTGGGACGACGTCCGAGCGCTATCGCCCGCTGACGACACTTCGTGTGCCCAGGTCTTAAACAAATTTCCTTCTCTGTTCGAACCAGGCATCGGGAAATTCCAAGGAGCAAAAGTGCAGATCCACCTAATTCCGGGGGCGCGACCCATCCATCACAAGGCGAGAGCAGTACCGTACATGATCAGAGAAAGGGTAGAGATCGAGCTAGACCGGCTGCAATGAGAGGGCATCATTTCACCGATTTAATTCAGCAAGTGGGCCAGTCCTATCGTCCCAGTCCTCAAGGGAGACAGCACCGTCAGAATCTGTGGCGATTACAAAAGTAACTATCAATTGTTTCTCCCTGCAGGACCAATACCCACTACCAAAGGCCGATGACCTCTTTGTAACGCTGGCGGGAGGAAAGACATTCACAAAGCTGGATCTGACTTCAGCCTACATGACGCAGGAACTGGAGGAATCATCGAAGGCCCTCACCTGCATCAACACGCACAAAGGTCTTTTTTTTATACCAGATGCCCGTTTGGAATCCGATCAGCAGTGGCGATATTCCAGAGAAACATGGAAAGCTTACTGAGGTCGGTCCAGCGCACCGTGGTCTTCCAGGACGACATCTTGGTCACAGGTCGAACACAGTCGAGCATCTGCAGAACCTGGAGGAGGTTCTTAGTCGACTCAACCGCGTGGGGCTCAGGTTAAAACGCTCAAAGTGTGTTTTCCTGGTGCCTGAAGTGGAGTTCCTGGGAAGGAGGATTGCGGCGGACGGCATCAGGCCCAACAACATTGTTAACCTGCGGAATTCCCTGCCGCAGAGAGTTGTTGAGGCCAGTTCATTGGATATATTCAAGCAGGAGTTAGATATGGCTCTTACAGCTAAGGGGATCAAGGGTTATGGAGAGAAAGCAGGAAAGGGGTACTGAGGGAATGATCAGCCATGATCTTATTGAATGGTGGTGCAGGCTTGAAGGGCCGAATGGCCTACTCCTGCACCTATTTTCTATGTTTTTATGTTTCTAAGACAGAGGTGATCGAGAACGTGATGGAGCTGCGGTCGTTTCTGGGACTCTTGAACTACTTTGGTACCGGGTCTCAGCACACTGTTAGAACCACTACACGTCTTACTACGAAAAGGGAGCAAATGGGTTTGGGGCAATGCCAAGAAAATGCCTTTGTAAAAACGAGAGAATTGTTATGCTCAACCAAATTGCTTGTGTTGTATGCTTCATGTAAGTGTTTGGTACTAGCATGTGATGCGTCATCGTACGGTGTCGGGTGTGTATTACAACAAGCCAATGATTTCGGGAAACTGCAACCGGTTGCTTATGCATCCAGGAGTCTGTCTAAGGCTGAGAGAGCCTACAGCATGATTGAGAAAGAAACGTTAGCGTGTGTCTATGGGGTAAAGAAAATGGGCTAAAATTCGAATTGGAAACTGACCATAAGCCACTAATATCCCTGTTTTCCGAGAGTAAAGGGATAAATACCAACACATCGGCCCGCATCCCAGAGATGGGCGCTCACGTTGTCTGCATACATCTATGCCATCCGTCACAGGCCAGGCACAGAAAACTGCGCTGATGCTCTCAGTTGGCTGCCATTGCCCACCACGGGGGTGGAAATGGCACAGCCCACAGATCTAGCCATGGTTATGGAAGCATTGGAGAGTGAGCAATCACCCGTCACTGCCCGGCAGATCAAAACCTGGACAAGCCAGGACCCCTTATTATCTTTAGTCAAAAGCTGCGTGCTTCATGGGAGCTGGTCCAGTGTCCCAGTGGAAATGCAGGAAGAGATAAAGCTGTTCCAGCCGCGCAAAGATGAAATGTCTATACAGGCAGACTGCCTTCTGTAGGGCAATCGAGTAGTGGTCCCCAAGAAGGGCAGAGACACCTTCATCAATGACCTCCACAGTACCCACCCAGGCATTGTAATGATGAAAGCGATAGCCAGATCCCACGTGTGGTGGCCCGGTATCGATGCGGACTTAGAGTCCTGCGTTCAGAGATGTAACACACGCTCACAGTTAAGCAATGTACCCAGGGAGGCACGCTAAGTTTATGGTCTTGGCCCTCCAAACCGTGGTCTAGAGTACACCAGACTGATTCCCGGGATGGCTGGACTGACCTATGAGGAGATACTGGATCAACTGGGCCTTTATTCACTGGAGTTTAGAAGGATGAGAGGGGATCTCATAGATACATATAAAATTTTGAGGGGACTGGACAGGTTAGATGCAGGAAGAATGTTCCCGATGTTGGGGAAGTCCAGAACCAGTGGTCATAGTCTAAGGATTAGGGGTAAGCCATTTAGGACCGAGATGAGGAGGAATTTCTTCACCCAGAGAGTGGTGAACCTGTGGAATTCTCTACCACAGAAAGTTGTTGAGGCCAATTCACTGAATATATTCAAAAAGGAGTTAGATGAAGTCCTTACTACTAGGGGGATCAAGGGGTATGGCGAGAAAGCAGGAATGGGGTACTGAGGTTGCATGTTCAGCCATGAACTCATTGAATGGTGGTGCAGGCAAGAAGGGCTGATTGGCCTACTCCTGCACCTATTTTCTATGTTTCTATATGGCCCTTACGGCTAAAGGGATCAAGGGGTATGGAGAGAAAGCAGTAAAGGGGTACTGAGGTGAATGATCAGCCATGATCTTATTGAATGGTGGTGCAGGCTCGAAGGGCCGAATGGCCTACTCCTGCACCTATTTTCTATGTTTCTATGTAACACACCAGGCAGTCCAGCAAGGCCAGCTGCACAGCAGCCCAGTGAGGGCCCAACAAATGATTCAACAACACCAGCTTTGACACCGAGACGATCAACCAGGGCAAGAAGGGCCCCAGATCGACTCACATTGTAAATAGTTACACTATTAACTTTAGCGGGGGAATGTTGTTATATATGTGGACTTGTATTTACTCTGTACAGCCACCAGAGGGCTCATCTCCTGGAGTCCCAAGGTATCCCATAATTCCGTGGGAGCACAGGTATTTAAGGAGTCTTCACAGGTTGGAGAGGCACTCTGGAGACCTGCAATAAAAGACTAAGGTCACACTTTATTTTGAACTCACAGTGTTCAGTCTGACTCTTTCTCCATACATAACACAACCAATGCAGGAAAAGGCTAACCGACCTTATTCGATTGATGAAATGGTGTACATCTTGCCCTAACTCCTCACGTTACATCTGCCACACTCTCCTTCACCTTAACTTGTTTCTCACCAACACTATATAGTAGCTGAAGTGCCTGTTGATTGTTGGACCTCTATGTGTGCCACTCACAACGGACAATGCCCTGCCTCTGACAATCACAGCTGCATGTGATGGACCCACACTGGCACTCATTGCCGAGGCCTCTGGAAACTGACACTTACCGACCTTTCGTTGCTTTAAGGCCGAGATGATGCACAACCGTGCCGACCTACAAGCCTCTAGGGGGTCAAATCCCACAATGTGCCGCTCACAGATGGTGAGCAAAGGCTGCAGGGGCTAGTGGGCACACGCGTTGGTCTCATAGAAACATAGAAATAGGTGCAGGAGTAGGTCATTCGGCTCTTCGAACCTGCACCGCCATTCAATGAGTTCATGGCTGATCATGCAACTTCAGTACCCCATTCCTGCTTTCTCTCCATACCCCTTGATCCCTTTAGCCGTAAGGGCCATATCTAACTCCCTTTTGAATATATCTAACGAACTGTCCTCAACAACTTTCTGCAGTAGAGAATTCCACAGGTTCACAATTCTCTCAGTGAAGAAGTTTCTCCTCATCTCAGTCCTAAATGGCTTACCCCTTATCCTTAGACTGTGACCCCTGGTTCTGGACTTCCCCAACATCGGGAACATTCTTCCTGCATCTAACCTGTCCAGTCCCGTCAGAATTTTATATGTTTCTATGAGATCCCCTCTCATTCTTCTAAATTCCAGTGAATACAGGCCCAGTCGATCCAGTCTTTCTTCATATGTCAGTCCTGCCATCCCGGGAATCAGTCTGGTGAACCTTCGCTGCACTCCCTCAATAGCAAGAATGTCCTTCCTCAGATTAGGAGACCAAAACTGAACACAATATTCAAGGTGTGGGCCCCACCAAGGCCCTGTATAGGACCTCCCTGCTCCTATACTCAAATCCCCTCGCTATGAAGGCCAACATGCCATTTGCCTTCTTCACTGCCTGCTGTACCTGCATGCCAACTTTCAATGACTGATGTACCATGACACCCAGGTCTCGTTGCACCTCCCTTTTTCCTAATCTGTCACCATTCAGATAATTTTCTGCCTTCCTGTTTTTGCCACCAAAGTGGATAACCTCACATTTATCAACAATATACTGCATCTGCCATGCATTTGCCCACTCACCTAACCTGTCCAAGTCACCCTGCAGCCTCTTAGCATCCTCCTCACAGCTCACACCGCCACCCAGCTTAGTGTCATCTGCAAACTTGGAGATATTACACTCAATTCCTTTGTCGAAACCATTAATGTATATTGTAAATAGCTGGGGTCCCAGCACTGAGCCCTGCGGCACTCTACTAGTCACTGCCTGCCGTTCTGAAAAGGAACCATTTATTCCTACTCTTTGCTTCCTGTCTGCTAACCAGTTCTCTACCCCCAGTACCATGTGCTTTGATTTTGCACACCAATCTCTTGTGTGGGACCTTGTCAAAAGCCTTTTGAAAGTCCAAATACACCACATCCACTGGTTCTCCCTTATCCACTCTAAGATTCATCCTCAAAAAATTCTAGAAGATTTGTCAAGCATGATTTCCCTTTCATAAATGACTTGGACCGATCCTGTCACTGCTTTCCAAATGTGCTGCTACTACATCTTTAATAATTGATTCCAACATTTTCCCCACTACTGATGTCACTTCTGTGGCTGCTGGTTGCTCCGATGTTGCTGGGGGCAGTGTGGGTAAGTGAAGGCCTTTGTGCAATGCCATCTCTCCCTCACAGCGCAATGGCCTACTTGGCTACTGCTTATGGTTCTGTGCAAGCTGCTTACTGCTGGGTAAATGCAGCTCCTCAGTGCATTCCTTCTCCCTTTTATGCTGCAAGTGACACCCCCCAGTGTCACCGTGAGCGACACAGAGACCCTTGACGTGGCTGGCTGCCACACTCAGGAGGAGACACTTGACACCCTGGATGATGTTGGTGGGATGTCGAATGAGGGAGATGGAGAGGGGGCAGCGACAGTGCGTCACTGCTTCCTACAGTCCCCGGCACCAGCTCAGATCCTGTGGGTCCACGGTCGGGTACCAGAGATTTAGGAGACGGCTCTGCACTGGGTGAGCACCGAGGCCTAGCGGGCTGCAGCATGGTGTAGGGTCCAGGTCGCTGATTGGAGCATGGGCAGATACAGCAGGAGCGGCGAGGTCGGGGCGAAGGAGCGGCGAGAGATCGTGGAGGGATGTGATTGGGGCCCGGGAGAGGCGAGGGCCCAGGGGCAGCACGGGCCCAGCCCACACTGCGATATGTGAGCGCACTAGGTCCGTGCAGCAGAGCAGGTCTCCAGTCGTCTTGCGTAATCCTTGCCACTGGACCAAGACCTCGCTCTGTCAAGCCCGTGTGGTGGCTGGTGTGCAACGGTCACCCCACGTTAAAACAATCCACCCACAGGTATCTCCCACCCTTCAGGATATAGTTCGGGTCCTTCATTTGAAACACCTGTGAACTCATCCTTTTTTGGCGTGGAAGATAGTCATCCTTGTTTCATAGAAACATAGAAACATAGAAAATAGGTGCAGGAGTAGGCCATTCAGCCCTTCGAGCCTGCACCACCATTCAATAAGATCATGGCTGATCATTCACCTCAGTACCCCTTTCCTGCTTTCTCTCCATACCCCTTGATCCCTTTAGCCGTAAGGGCCATATCTAACTCCCTTTTGAATATATCCAATGAACTGGCCTCAACAACTCTCTGCGGTAGAGAATTCCACAGGTTAACAACTCTCTGCATGAAAAAGTTTCTCCTCATCTCGGTCCTAAATGGCTTCCCCCTTATCCTTAGACTGTGACCCCTGGTTCTGGACTTCCCCAACATCGGGAACATTCTTCCTGCATCTAACCTGTCCAATCCCATCAGAATCTTATATGTTTCTATGAGATCCCCTCTCATTCTTCTAAATTCCAGTGAGTACAGGCCCAGTCGATCCAGTCTCTCCTCATATGTCAGTCCCGCCATCCCGGGAATCAGTCTGGTGAACCTTCGCTGCACTCCCTCAATAACAAGCAGATTAGGAGACCAAAACTGCACACAATACTCAAGGTGTGGTCTCACTAAGGCCCTGTACAACTGCAATAAGACCTCTCTGCTCCTATACTCAAATTCCCTAGCTATGAAGGCCAACATACCATTTACTTTCTTTACTGCCTGCTGTACCTGCATGCCAACTTTCAATGACTGATGTACCATGACATCCAGGTCTTGTTGCACCTCCCCTTTTCCTAATCTGTCACCATTCAGATAATAATCTGCCTTCCTATAATGTGGATAACCTCACATTTATCTACATTATACTGCATCTGCCATGCATTTGCCCACTCATCTAACTTGTCCAAGTCACTCTGCAGCCTCTGAGCATCCTCCTCACAGCTCACACCGCCACCCAGCTTAGTGTCATCTGCAAACTTGGAGATATTACACTCAATTCCTTCGTCTAAATCATAAACGTATATTGTAAATAGCTGGGGTCCCAGCACTGAACCTTGCGGTACCCCACTAGTCACTGCCTGCCATTCTGAGAAGGACCCATTTATCCCTACTCTTTGCTTCCTGTCTGCCAACCAGTTCTTAAATTACTCCCAATACCATGTGTTTTAATTTTGCACACCAATCTCTTGTGTGGGACCTTGTCAAAAGCCTTTTGAAAGTCCAAATACACCACATCCACTGGTTCTCCCTTGTCCACTCTACAAGTTACATCCTCAAAAAATTCTAGAAGATTTGTCAAGCATGATTTCCTCACCTGGAATATTGTGTTCAGTTTTGGTCTCCTGATCTGAGGAAGGACGTTCTTGCTATTGAGGGAGTGCAGCGAAGGTTCACCAGACTGATTCCCGGGATGGCAGGACTGACATATGAGGAGAGACTGGATCGACTGGGCCTGTATTCACTGGAGTTTAGAAGGATGAGAGGGGATCTCATAGAAACGTATAAGATTCTGACGGGACTGGACATGTTAGATGCGGGAAAAATGTTCCCGATGTTGGGGATGTCCAGAACCAGGGGACGCAGTCTTAGAATAAGAGGTAAGACATTTAGGACTGAGATGAGGAGAAACTTCTTCACTCAGAGAGTTGTTAACCTGTGGAATTCCCTGCCGCAGAGAGTTGTTGAGGCCAGTTCTTTGGATGTATTGAAGAGGGAGTTAGATATGGCCCTTACGGCTAAAGGGATCAAGGAGTATGGAGAGAAAGCAGGAAAGGGGTACTGAGGGAATGATCAGCCATGATCTTATTGAATGGCGGTGCAGGCTCGAAGGGCCGAATGGCCTACTCCTGCACCTATTTTCTATGTTTCTATGTTTCTATATTTCATAAATCCATGCTGACTTGGACTGATCCTGTCACTGCTTTCCAGATGCGCTGCGTTTCGAGGGACCGCCGATGATGATGATGGGTGTAGGGCCAAGAGGGGGGGGGGGGGCCGAGAGTGCCCTCTCTCCCGGGGTGGGACGAGGGTGCAGCCGAGTCCTGCTGAGGAGGATTCAGACGAACCCCATCGATGTTGGGGCTTACGAACAAAGGGTGGAGGCTATGCAATTGGAGCTCTTGGTGGCAATGCAAGGGGTGCTCGAGTGGCTGTTGGAAGTGGTGAGGAGTGTGGAGGAGTGTGGAGGACAGCTCTGTGCACACCATAGGGACCATCAGTGCCAGTGTGCAGGTGATGGTGGAATCCCAGAGTGAGCGTGCGGACCCAGCTGCGATGACGCGTCTCCTGGCGGAGGTGACAGCTGCCATTGCACGGGCGCGAGGAAGCGAGCAAGGCTGTGCATCTTCGGAGAGGGTGGCCGCTACCCTGGAAGTTCAGATTGCTCCCATGTGCTCTGGCGGGCACGGAGTGTCTGACTGCCTTCGTCTCTGGTGACTTCCAGAGTGTATTTGCTCTCATGCTGTCTCAGCTGGAGGCTACGCGAGATCTGACTGCTGCCATTGCAGCTGGGTCCACCACGGTTCACCGGGGGCCTAAGGGTGCCACCCCACCTTGCCGTGTGCTCCAGCAGCTTGGTGGGGAAGGTGCGGTGTGGCCCTGGTGGGGGGTGGCATTGTCTCCTCAGACCAGGACACTGATGTGGGCGCTCTGGTTCACAGCAGCCCTGAGCCAAGACCTGCCACTCGAAACATAGAAACATAGAAAATAGGTGCAGGACTAGGCCATTCGACCCTTCGAGCCTGCACCACCATTCAATAAGATCATGGCTGATCATTCCCTCAGTACCCCTTTCCTGCTTTCTCTCCATACCCCTTGATCCCTTTAGCCGTAAGGGCCACATCTAACTACCTCTTGAATATATCCAATGAACTGGCCTCAACAACTCTCTGCGGCAGGGAATTCCACAGGTTAACAACTCTCTGAGTGAAGAAGTTTCTCCTCGTCTCAGTCCTAAATGGCCTACCTCTTATCCTAAGACTGTGTCCCCTGGTTCAGGACTTCCCCAACAACGGGAACATTCTACCCACATCTAACCTGTCCCGTCCCGTCAGAATCTTATATATTTCTATGAGATCCCCTCTCATCCTTCTAAACGATAAAGGCCCAGTTGATCCAGTCTCTCCTCATATGTCAGTCCCGCCATCCCGGGAATCAGTCTGGTGAACCTTCGCTGCACTCCCTCAATAGCAAGAATGTCCTTCCTCAGATTAGGAGACCAAAACTGAACACAATATTCTAGGTGAGGCCTCACTAAGGCCCTGTACAACTGCAGTAAGACCTCCCTGATCCTATACTCAAATCCCCTCGCTATGAAGGCCAACATGCCATTTGCCTTCTTCACCGCCTGATGTACCTGCATGCCAACCTTCAATGACTGATGAACCATGACACCCAGGTCTCGTTGCACCTCCCCTTTTCCTAATCTGTCACCATTCAGATAATATTCTGTCTTCGTGTTTTTGAACCCAAAGTGGATAACCTCACATTTATCCACATTATACTGCATCTGCCATGCATTTGCCCACTCACCTAACCTGTCCAAGTCACTCTGCAGCCTCTTAGGGTCCCCCTTGTTGTGTATCTATAAAGCATGCACTCCCATGTTCCGCCACAAGGGAGCTCATCCCCTGAAGTCCGAAGGGATCCGAGCATCCCTTGGGAGCACTGTATATAAGCCGGCTCCTAAGGCCTGTTACTCACTCTGGAGTGTCTTAATAAAGACTGAAGTCACTGTTACTTTAACCTCCCTGTGTGCAGCCTCATCTGTGTTAGGAACACAACAACTGGCGACGAGTACACGAATCCAACGCAAAGATGCAGCAAACTGTGGGCATCCTGGAGAAGTTCTCGGAGGGTGAGGACTGGGAAGCCTATGTCGAACGGCTAGACCAGTACTTTGTAGCCAACGAGCTGGACGGAGAAGGAAGCGCTGCAAAAAGGAGAGCGGTCCTCCTCACAGTCTGCGGGGCACCGACCTACAGCCTCATGAAGAATCTTCTGGCTCCGGTGAAACCCACAGATAAGTCGTATGAGGAGCTGTGTACACTGGTTCTGGAGCATCTTAACCCGAGGGAGAGCGTGCTGATGGTGAGGTATCGGTTCTACACGTACCAGCGATCTGAAGGTCAGGAAGTGGCGAGCTATGTCACCGAGCTAAGGCGATTTGCAGGACAATGTGAGTTTGATGGCTACCTGGAGCAGATGCTCAGAGACTTTTTTGTACTGGGCATTGGCCACAAGACCATCCTACGAAAACTTTTGACTGTAGGGACACCGACCCTCAGTAAGGCCATTGCGATAGCACAGGCATTTATGTCCACCAGTGATAACACCAAACAAATCTCTCAGCACGCAAGTGCTAGCAATGTTCATAAATTAACTGGAACTGTGTTTGCAAGCAGAAATGTACAGGGCAGAAACCACGAGTCTGCAACTGCCAGCAGGCCTCAGGTGACCCAGGTGACTCAGAGTCCGCAACAAAGGATGAATGCAAGGCAATTCACACCTTGTTGGCATTGTGGAGGCTTCCATTCAACCTATTCATGTCGCTTCAAAGGGTATGTTTTCAAGAGCTGTGGAACAATGGGGCACCTCCAACGAGCTTGCAGATGAGCTGCAAGCTCTGCAAAACCTGCTAACCACCACATGGCAGAGGAAGATCGGTCCATGGTGGATCAAAGCAATTTCGAGCCTCAGAGAGAGGAGGCAGATGCTGAAGTACATGGGGTGCACACATTTTCAACGAAATGTCCACCTATAATGCTAAACGTAAAATTGAATGGCTTACCTGTAGCCATGGAACTGGACACTGGCGCTAGCCAATCCACCATGAGTAAAAAGATGTTTGAGAGACTGTGGTGCAACAAGGTACTCAGACCAGCCCTGAGCCCCATCCACACGAAACTGAGAACGTACACCAAAGAGCTTATCACTGTCCTGGGCAGCGCCATGGTCAAGGTCACCTACGAGGGCACGGTGCACAAACTGCCACTCTGGATTGTACCTGGCGATGGCCCCACACTGCTTGGAAGGAGCTAGCTGGGCAAAATCCACTGGAACTGGGATGACATCCGAACGCTATCACATGTCGATGAGGCCTCATGTACCCAGGTTCTTAACAAATTTCTTTCCCTTTTTGAGCCAGGCATTGGAAACTTTTCCAGGGCGAAGGTGCGGATCCACTTGGTCCCAGAGGCACGACCCATTCACCACAAGGCGCGAGTGGTACCTCACATGATGAGGGAGAGAGTGGAAATCGAGCTGGACAGGCTGCAACGCGAGGGCATCATCTCCCCAGTGGAATTCAGCGAGTGGGCCAGCCCAATTGTTCCAGTACTCAAAAGTGATGGCACGGTCAGGATTTGTGGCAATTATAAAGTAACTATTAATCGTTTCTCGCTACAGGACCAATACCCGCTACCTAAGGCAGACGACCTATTTGCGATGCTGGCAGGAGGCAAGACGTTCACCAAGCTCGACCTGACTTCGGCCTACATGACACAGGAGCTGGAGGAGTCTTCGAAGGGCCTCACCTGCATCAACACGCACAAGGTACTGTTCATCTACCCGTCTGGAATTCGGTCGGCTGCAGCGATCTTCCAGAGAAACATGGAGAGCCTACTCAAGTCGGTACCAGGCACGGTGGTTTTTCAGGATGACATATTAGTCACAGGTCGGGACACCGCCGAGCACCTACAAAACCTGGAGGAGGTCTTCCAGTGACTGGATCGCGTAGGGCTGCGGCTGAAGAGGTCGAAATGCGTCTTCATTGCAACAGAAGTGGAGTTTTTGGGGAGAAAGATCGCGGCGGACGGCATTCGGCCCACAGACGCCAAGACAGAGGCTATCAGGAACATGCCCAGGCCACAGAACGTCACGGAGCTGCGGTCGTTCCTGGGACTCCTCAACTATTTTGGTAACTTCCTACCGGGGTTAAGCACCCTCTGAGAGCCCCTACATGTATTATTGTGTAAAGGTGAGAACTGGGTATGGGGGAAAAAAACAAGTAATTGCTTTTGAGAAAGCCAGAAACATTTTATGCTCCAACAAGCTCCTTGTATTGTATAACCCGTGTAAAAGACTTGTGCTAGCATGTGATGTGTCGTCGTACAGAGTCGGGTGTGTATTACAACAAGCTAACATTGCGGGAAGTTGCAACCTGTCGCCTATGCCTCCAGGAGCTTGTCTAAGACCGAAAGGGCCTACAGCATGATTGAGAAAGAGACATTAGCGTGTGTGTTCGGGGTAAAGAAAATGCATCAGTACCTGTTTGGCCTCAAATTTGAGCTGGAAACCGATCACAAGCCCCTCATATCCCTGTTCGCTGAAAACAAGGGGATAAATACTAATGCCTCAGCCCGCATACAAAGGTGGGCACTCGCACTATCAGCGTATAACTATACGATCCGCCACAGACCAGGCACTGAGAACTGTGCGGATGCTCTCAGTCGGTTACCATTGCCCACCACGGGAGTGGAAATGGCGCAGCCTGCAAACTTGTTGATGGTGGCGCAGCCCACAGACTTGTTGATGGTCATGGAAGCGTTTGAAAATGATAAATCACCTGTCACGGCCCGCCAGATTAGGACTTGGACCAGCCAAGATCCTCTGCTGTCCCGAGTAAAAAACAGTGTACTACATGGGAGCTGGGCCAGCATCCCCGTTGAAATGCAAGAGCTAATCAAGCTGTTCCAGCGGCGAAAGGACAAGCTGTCCATTCAGGCAGACTGCCTGTTGTGGGGTAACCGCGTAGTGCTACCAAAAAAGGGCAGGGAGACGTTCATCTCGGATCTCCACAGCACACACCCGGGTATAGTAATGATGAAAGCGATAGCCAGATCCCACGTGTGGTGGCCCGGTATCGACTCTGACTTAGAGACCTGTGTACAGCAATGCAGTGTATGTGCTCAGTTGAGCAACGCGCCCAGAGAGGCATCACTAAGTTTGTGGTCCTGGCCCTCCAGACCATGGTCGAGGATCCATGTCGACTATGCGGGCCCGTTTCTCGGTAAAATGTTCCTGGTGGTGGTGGATGCTTTTTCAAAATGGATTGAATGTGAAATAATGTCGGGAAGCACCACCACCGCCACCATTGAAAGCCTGAGGGCCATGTTTGCCACCCACGGCCTGCCTGACATACTGGTCAGTGACAACGGGCCATGTTTCACCAGTGCCGAATTTAAAGTATTCATGACCCGCAATGGGATCAAACATGTCACCTCGGCCCCGTTTAAACCAGCCTCCAATGGGCAGGCAGAGCGGGCAGTACAAACCATCAAACAGTGCCTTAAACAAGCCACAGAAGGCTCACTCCAAACCCGCCTGTCCCGAGTACTGCTCAGCTACCGCACGAGACCCCACTCGCTCACAGGGGTGCCCCCGGCTGAGCTACTCATGAAAAGGACACTTAAAACCAGACTCTCGCTGGTTCACCCCAACCTGCATGATCAGGTAAAGAGCAGGCGGCAGCAACAAAATGTAAACGATGATCACGCCACTGTGTCACGGGAAATTGATCTGAATGACCCTGTTTATGTGCTAAACTATGGACATGGTCCCCAGTGGATCGCGGGCATGGTGATAGCTAAAGAAGGGAGTAAGGTGTTTGTAGTCAAACTAGGCAATGGACAAGAACATAAGAACATAAGAATTAGGAACAGGAGTAGGCCATCTAGCCCCTTGAGCCTGCTCCGCCATTCAACAATATCATGGCTGATCTGGCCGTGGACTCAGCTCCACTTACCCGCCCGCTCCCCGTAACCCTTAATTCCCTTATTGGTTAAAAATCTATCTATCTGTGATTTGAATACATTCAATGAGCTAGCCTCAACTGCTTCCTTGGCCAGAGAATTCCACAGATTCACAACCCTCTGGGAGAAGAAATTCCTTCTCAACTCGGTTTTAAATTGGCTCCCCCATATTTTGAGGCTGTGCCCCCTAGTTCTAGTCTCCCCGACCAGTGGAAACAACCTCTCTGCCTCGATCTTGTCTATCCCTTTCATTATTTGAAATGTTTCTGTAAGATCACCACTCATCCTTCTGAACTCCAACGAGTAAAGACCTAGTCTACTCAATCTATCATCATAAGGTCACACCCTCATCTCCGGAATCAGCCTAGTGAATCGTCTCTGTACCCCCTCCAAAGCCAGTATATCCTTCCTTAAGTAAGGTGACCAAAACTGCACGCAGTACTCCAGGTGCGGCCTCACCAATACCCTATACAGTTGCAGCAGGACCTCCCTGCTTTTGTACTCCATCCCTCTCGCAATGAAGGCCAACATTGCATTCGCCTTCCTGATTACCTGCTGCACCTGCAAACTAACTTTTTGGAATTCATGCACAAGGACCTCCAGGTCCCTCTGCACCGCAGCATGTTGTAATTTCTCCCCATTCAAATAATATTCCCTTTTACTGTTTTTTTCCCCAAGGTGGATGACCTCACATTTTCCGACATTGTATTCCATCTGCCAAACCTTAGCCCTTTCACTTAACCTATCCAAATCTGTTTGCAGCCTCTCTGTGTCCTCTGCACAACCCGCTTTCCCACTCATCTTTGTGTCATCTGCAAATTTTGTAACACTATACTCTGTCCCCTCTTCCAGGTCATCTATGTATATTGTAAACAGTTGTGGTCCCAGCACCGATCCCTGTGGCACACCACTAACCACCGATTTCCAACCCGAAAAGGACCCATTTATCCCGACTCTCTGCATTCTGTTAGCCAGCCAATTCTCTATCCATGCTAATACATTTCCTCTGACTCCCTGTACCTTTATCTTCTGCAGTAACCTTTTGTGTGGCAACTTATCAAATGCCTTTTGGAAATCTAAATACACCACATCCATCGGCACACCTCGATCCACCATGCTCTTTATATCCTCAAAGAATTCCAGTAAATTAGTTAAACATGATTTCCCCTTCATGAATCCATGCTGCGTCTGCTTGATTGCACTATTCCTATCTAGATGTCCCGCTATTTCTTCCTTAATGATAGTTTCAGATTTGCAGAAAGCCCCTGGACCAAACGAGGCTGCGGTTCACAGACTGCCCTGAACAACCCACAGCAGACACCACCTTTTTCGAGCCCACAACACATTTCAAAGGATCAACGACACCATCTCGGACCAGGAAATCGAACCCATCACGCCCAACAGCCCAGCAAGGCCAAGCTCACCCAGCAGCCCTTGCAGGGTCAACAACACGCCAGCCCAGCGAGGGCATAGCCAACACACCAGAACAGACATTTGTACCGAGGCGGTCCACCAGGGAAAGAAAGGCTCCCGACCGCCTCACCTTGTAAATAGTTTTTACTTTGACATTGGGGGGGAGTGATGTTGTGTATCTGTAAAGCATGCACTGCCATGTTCCACCACCAGTGAGTGCATCCCCTGAAGTCCCAAGGGATCCCAGCATCCCTTGGGAGTACTCTATATAAGCCGGCCCCTAAGGCCTGTTCCTCACTCTGGAGTGTCTTATTAAAGACTGAGGTCACTGTTACTTTAACCTCGCTGTGTGCAGGTCTCATCTGTGTTAGGAACACAATACCCCTCACAGCTCACACCGCCACCCAACTGAGTGTCATCCGCAAACTTGGAGATATTACACTCAATTCCTTCATCTAAATCATTGATGTATATTGTAAATAGCTGGGGTCCCAGCACTGAGCCCTGCGGCATTCCACTAGTCACTGCCTGCCATTCTGAAAAGGACCCGTTTATCCCGACTCTCTGCTTCCTGTCTGCCAACCAGTTCTCTATCCACGTCAGTACATTATCCCCAATACCATGCGCTTTGATTTTGCTCACCAATCTCTTGTGTGGGACCTTGTCAAAAGCCTTTTGAAAGTCCAAATACACCACATCCACTGGTTCCCCCTTGTCCACTCTACTAGTTACATCCTCAAAAAATTCCAGAAGATTTGTCAAGCATGATTTCCCTTTCATAAATCCATGCTGACTTGGTCTGATCCTGTCACTGCTTTCCAAATACGCTGCTATTTCATCCTTAATAATTGATTCCAACGTTTTCTCCATTTCTGATGTCAGACTAACCGGTCTATAATTACCCGCTTTCTCTCTCCCTCCTTTTTTAAAAAGTGGTGTTACATTAGCTACCCTCCAGTCCATAGGAACTGATCCAGAGTCAATAGACTGTTGGAAAATGATCACCAATGCATCCACTATTTCTAGGGCCACTTCCTGAAGTACTCTGGGATGCAGACTATCAGGCCCCGGGGATTTATCGGCCCTCAATCCCATCAATTTCCCGAACACAATTTCCCGCCTAATAAGGATATCCTTCAGTTCCTCCTTCTCACTAGACCCTCGATCCCCTAGTACTTCCGGAAGGTTATTTATGTCTTCCCTCGTGAAGACAGAACCGAAGTATTGGTTCAATTGGTCTGCCATTTCTTTGTTCCCCATTATAAATTCACCCGAATCCGACTGCAAGGGACCTATGTTTGTCTTCACTAATCTTTTTCTCTTCACATATTTATAGAAGCTTTTGCAGTCAGTTTTTATGTTCCCTGCAAGCTTCCTCTCGTACTCTATTTTCCCCCTCTTAACTAATCCCTTTGTCTTCCTCTGCTGAATTCTAAATTTCTCCCAGTCCTCAGGTTTGTTGCTTTTTCTGGCCAATTTATATGCCTCTTCCTTGGATCTAACACTATCCTTAATTTCCCTTGTTAGCCACGATTGAGCCACCTTCCCTGTTTTATTTTTACTCCAGACAGGGATGTACAATTGCTGAAGTTCATCCATGTGATCTTTAAATGTTTGCCATTGCTTATCCACCGTCAACCCTTTAAGTATCATTCACCAGTCTATACTAGCAATTCATGCCTCAAACCATCGAAGTTATCTTTCCTTAAGTTCAGGATCCTTGTTTCTGAATTAACTGTGTCACTCTCCATCTTAATAAAGAATTCTACCATATTATGGTCACTCTTCCCGAAGGGGCCTCACACAACAAGATTGCTAATTAGTCCCTTCTCGTTACACATCACCTAGTCCAGGATGGCCAGCCCTCTAGTTGAAAACCATCCCTAATACACTCCAGGAAATCCTCCTCCACCGCATTGCTACCAGTTTGGTTAGTCCAATCAATATGTAGATTAAAGTCACCCATGATAACTGCTGTACCTTTATTGCATGCATCCTAATTTCTTGTTTGATGCTGTCCCCAACCTCCCTACTACTGTTTGGTGGTCTATACACAACTCCCACTAGCGTTTTCTGCCCCTTGGTATTCCGTATCTCCATCCATACCGATTCCACATCATCCAGGCTAATGTCCTTCCTTACTATTGCATTAATTTCCTCTTTAACCAGCAATGCCACCCCGCCTCCTTTTACTTTCTGTCTATCCTTCCTAAATGTTGAATAGAAACATAGAAACATAGAAAATAGGTGCAGGAGAAGGCCATTTGGCCCTTCGAGCCTGCATCGCCATTCAATAAGATCATGGCTCATCATTCCTTCAGTACCCCTTTCCTTCTTTCTCTCCATACCCCTTGATCCCCTTAACCGTAAGGGCCATATCTAACTCCCTCTTAAATATATCCAATGAACTGGCATCAACAACTCTCTGCGGTAGAGAATTCCACAGGTTAACAACTCTCTGAGTGAAGAAGTTTCTCCTCATCTCAGTCCTAAATGGCCTACCCCTTATCCTAAGACTATGTCCCTGGTTCTGGACTTCCCCAACATCGGGAACATTCTTCCCGCATCTAACCTGTCCAGTCCCGTCAGAATCTTATGTGTTTCTATGAGATCCCCTCTCATCCTTCTAAACTCCAGTGAATAAAGGCCCAGTTGATCCAGTCTCTCCTCATAATACAGCCCAGCCATCCCTGGAATCAGTCTGGTGAACTTTCGCTGCACTCCCTCAATAGCAAGAACGTCCTTCCTCAGACTAGGAGACCAAAACTGAACACAATATTCCAGGTGAGGCCTCACTAAGGCCTTGTACAGCTGCATTAAGACGTCCCTGCTCCTATATTCAAATACCCTTGCTATGAAGGCCAACATGCCATTTGCCTTCTTCACCGCCTGCTGTACCTGCAGGTCCATTTTCAGTGACTGGTGAACCATGTCACCCAGGTCTCGTTGCACCTCCCCTTTTCCTTGTCTGCCACCATTCAGATAATATTCTGCCTTGGATATACCCCTGGATGTTGAGTTCCCAGCTTTGGTCACCCTGGAGCCATGTCTCCGTGATGCCAATTACATCATACCGGTTAACTGCTATCTGCGCAGTTAATTCATCCACCTTATTCTGAATACTCCTCGCATTGAGGCACAGAGCCTTCAGGCTTGTCTTTCTAACACACTTTGCCCCTTTAGAATTTTGTTGTAATGTGGCCCTTTTTGCTTTTTGCCTTGGGATTCTCTGCCCTCCACTTTTACTATTCTTCTTTCTATCTTTTGCTTCTGCTCCCATTCTACTTCCCTCTGTCTCCCTGCAGAGGTTCCCATTGCTGCCAAGCATGGCATCGCCCCGGCCACTTCCGACTGAAGACGCACAGGAAGATGTGACCGAGTCTTCAGCTGGCCCCTTCCAGGACCAGGGCCAGTCGAGGGCCTCCGAGAAGGACACCTGTAGCTTCCTTTACACACACACAGCAGCCTTCCCAGACCCATGAGGCAACCACAGCGGAGACAGTGCGGCGTATTGTAAGGATAGGGCTGCGAAAGAGTGGTAACAAGAAGTTGCACAAGGGCGATAAATAATTCTGTGACAGTTTTGGAAACCAATTGTTTGGGTTGTAATAAACCTTTATGTTGTGTTTGGGATTTCTGATGTGGTCTCTCATGTTACTGTGCGGAATGAAGTGTGAGAAGGCTCACAGGTCGGCCCATGGACATGGCCAGGTGCAGGCTCAACTGGCCACTGAGTTATGTGAACTGCGCAGCTATGGGACGGATTGGTGCTTCCCGCGCAGGGTCACCATGGCGATGCCTCCTCCTGAGTGGCTCGGTACCCGCATCCTCCTCTATCATCTTCATCACCTCCTCCTCCTTCTCCTCCCCCTCGCCCTCCCCCTCCTCCTCCTCCTCCCCATCTCCTCCCCCTCCTCCTCCTCCTCCTCCCCCATCCTCCTCCTCCTGCTCCTCCCCTCCTCCTCCTCCCCCATCTCCTCCTCCCCATCTCCTCCTCCCCCCCTCCTCCTCCTCCTCCTCCTGCTCCTCCCCTCCTCCTGCTCCCCTTCCTCCTCCTCCTCCTCCTCCCTGTTGTGTATGGAAAAAGAGTCAGACTGAACACTGTGAGCTCAAAGTAAAGTGTGACCTTAGTTTTTTATTGCAGGTCTCCAGAGTGCCTCTCCAACCTGTGAAGCCTCCTTAAATACCTGTGCTCCCAAGGAATTATGGGATTCCTTGGGACTCCAGGGGCTGAGCCCTCTGGTGGCTGTGCAGAGCAAATACAAGTCCACATATATAACAACATTCCCCCCCCAAAGTCAATAGTGTAACTATTTACAATGTGAGTCGATCTGGGTACTTCTTGCCCTGGTTGATCGTCTCGGTGTGAAAGCTGGTGTTGTTGAATCATTTGTTGGGCCCTCGCTGGGCTGCTGTGCAGCTGGCCTTGCTGGGCTGCCTGGTGTGTTGGGTCCTGCAGGGCTGCTGTGGATGATGGGTTCTGCTTCGTGGTCAACCGTGGTGCCGGTTGCCACTGGTGTGTATGTTGGGAGATCAAAAAAGGTCGGGTCCAAGGTGGGTTGCTCAGGGTAGTCCGTGAATCTGAGTTTGATTTGGTCCAAGTGTTTCCGGTGAATGAGTCCATTTGAAAGTTTGACCCGAAACACCCTGCTCCCCTCTTTGGCCACGACAGTGCCGGGAAGCCACTTGGGACCTTGTCCATAATTTAATACAAATACAGGATCATTGACTTCAATCTCACGTGACACATTTGCGCTATCATGGTATGCACTTTGTTGAAGCCGCCTGCTCTCTACCTGTTCATGTAGATCAGGGTGAACTAACGAGAGCCTTGTCTTAAGTGCCCTTTTCATGAGCAGTTCAGCAGGTGGGATCTCAGTGAGTGAGTGTGGTCTTGTGCGGTAGCTAAGCAGGACTCGGGATAGGCGAGTCTGCAGTGAACCTTCAGTTACCCTCTTCAAGCCTTGCTTGATGGTTTGCACTGGTCTCTCTGCCTGACCATTGGACGCTGGTTTAAACGGGGCAGATGTGACATGTTTGATCCCGTTACGGGTCATGAATTCTTTGAACTCAGCACTGGTAAAACATGGCCCGTTGTCGCTCACCAGGACATCGGGTAAGCTGTGTGTGGCAAACATGGCCCACAGGCTTTCAGTAGTGGCAGCGGACGTGCTAGCCGACATTATCTCACATTCAATCCACTTGGAGTACGCGTCTACAACCACAAGGAACATTTTACCCAAGAACGGGCCTGCATAGTCGATGTGTACCCTAGACCACGGTTTGGAGGGCCAAGACCATAAACTTACCGGCGCCTCCCTGGGTACATTGTTTAACTGCGAGCATGTATTACATCTGTGAACGCAGGTCTCTAAGTCCGCATCGATACCGGGCCACCACACGTGGGATCTGGCTATCACTTTCATCATTACGATGCCTGGGTGGGTACTGTGGAGGTCATTGATGAAGGTGTCTCTGCCCTTCTTGGGGACCACTACTCGATTGCCCCACAGAAGGCAGTCTGCCTGTATAGACATTTCATCTTTGCGCCGCTGGAACGGCTTTATCTCTTCCTGCATTTCCACTGGGACACTGGACCAGCTCCCGTGAAGCACACAGCTTTTGACTAGAGATAATAAGGGGTCCTGGCTTGTCCAGGTTTTGATCTGCCGGGCAGTGACGGGTGATTGCTCACTCTCAAATGCTTCCATAACCATGGCTAGATCTGTGGGCTGCGCCATTTCCACCCCCTGTGGTGGGCAATGGCAGCCTACTGAGAGCATCGGTGCAGTTTTCTGTGCCTGGCCTGTGGCAGATGGTGTAGTTTTATGTGGCCAACATGAGCGCCCATCTCTGGATGCGGGTCGATGCATTGGTATTTATCCCTTTACTCTCGGAAAAAAGGGATATAAGTGGTTTATGGTCAGTTTCCAATTCGAATTTTAGCCCAAACAGGTATTGATGCATTTTCTTTACCCCATAGACACACGCTAACGCTTCTTTCTCAATCATGCTGTAGGCTCTCTCAGACAGACTCCAGGATGCATAAGCAACCGGTTGCAGTTTCCCGAAATCATTATCTTGTTGTAATACACACCCGACGCCATATGATGACACATCACATGCTAGTACCAAACGCTTACATGGATCATACAACACAAGCAATTTGTTTGAGCATAACAATTTTCTCGATTTTACAAAGGCATTTTCTTGGCTTTTGCCCCAAACCCATTCGCCCCCTTTTCGTAGTAAGACATGTAATGGTTCTAACAGTGTGCTGAGACCCGGTAAGAAGTTACCAAAGTAGTTCAGGAGTCCCAGAAACGACCGCAGCTCCGTTACGTTCTGTGGCCTCAGTGTGTTCTCGATTGCCTCCGTCTTCGCGTTGTTGGGCCTGATGTCGTCCGCCGCAATCCTCCTTCCCAGGAACTCCACTTCAGGCACCAGGAAAACGCACTTCGAGCGTTTTAACCTGAGCCCCACACGGTTGAGTCGACTAAGAACCTCCTCCAGGTTCTGCAGATGCTCGACTGTGTTCCGACCTGTGACCAAGAGGTCGTCCTGGAAAACCACGGTGTGCGGGACCGACCTCAGTAAACTTTCCATGTTTCTCTGGAATATCACCGCCGCTGATCGGATTCCAAACAGGCATCTGGTATAAAAAAAGACCTTTGTGCGTGTTGATGCAGGTGAGGGCCTTCGATGATTCCTCCAGTTCCTGCGTCATGTAGGCTGAAATCAGATCCAGCTTCGTGAATGTCTTTCCTCCCGCCAGCATTTCAAAAAGGTCATCGGCCTTTGGTAGTGGGTATTGGTCCTGCAGGGAAAAACGATTGACAGTTACTTTGTAATCGCCACAGATTCTGACGGTGCCGTCTCCCTTGAGGACTGGGACGATAGGATTGGCCCACTCGCTGAACTCGATCGGGGAAATGATGCCCTATCTTTGCAGCCGGTCTAGCTCGATCTCTACCCTTTCTCTGATCATGTACGGTACTGCTCTCACCTTGTGATGGATGGGTCACGCCCCGGAATTAGGTGGATCTGCACTTTTGCTCCTTGGAATTTCCCTATGTCTGGTTCGAACAGCGAGTGGAACTTGTTTAAGACCTGGGCACACGAAGTGTTGTCAGCGGGCGATAGCGCTCGGACATCGTCCCAGTTCCAGCGTATCTTTCCCAGCCAGCTCCTGCCGAGCAGCATGGGACCATCGCCCAGTACCACCCAGAGTGGTAGCTTGTGCACCGCTCCATCGTAGGAGACCTTTACAGTAGCACTGCCGATTACAGGAATCAGTTCCTTTGTGTAAGTTCTTAGTTTCGTGTGAACTGGAGTTAAGACTGGCCTTGAGGCCTTGTTGCACCACAACCTTTCGAAAGTCTCTTTGCCAATGATGGACTGGCTCACGCCCGTGTCCAGCTCCATTGACACCGGGAGTCCATTTAGTTCAACATTCAGCATTATCGGGGGACAATTCGTGGTAAATGTGTACACCCCATGTACCTCTGCCTCCTCGATCTGAGGCTCTGGTTCGTCGTGATCCTCCGTGGATCTGTCCTCCTCTGCAACATGGTGGTTTGCAGATTTATCAGACTTAGCAGCTCGCCTGCACACTCGTTGAAGGTGTCCTATTGTTCCACAGCCCTTGCAAACGTACTCTTTGAATCGCCATGAATGGAAACAATGATCACTCCCGCAGCGCCAACAAGGTGTTAATGGCCTTGCATTCATCACCCTTGATGGTGGACTCTGAGACATCTGCGGACGTGTAGCTGCAGGTATGTGTGACCTGCCCTGTACGTTATGATTTGAAAACAACATCACTTTGTTCACAGTACTTGTAGCAGCACTTGTGTGCTGAGAGATTTGCTTCGTATTGTCACTGGTGGCAATGAACGCCTGGGCTATCACTATGGCCTTACTCAAGGTTGGGGTCTCTACAGTCAAAAGTTTGCGAAGTATGGTTTCGTGGCCAATGCCAAGTACGAAAAAGTCTCTGAGCATGTGTTCCAAATGTTCTTCAAATTCGCAATGTCCTGCAAGGGGTCTTAGCTCGGCGACATAACTCGCCACTTCCTGGTCTTCAGACCTTTTGTAGGTGTAGAACCGGTACCTCGCCATCAGAACACTTTCCTTCGGGTTCTCGGACCAGTGTGCACAAATCGTTGTACGATTTCTCCGTGGGTTTCGCTGGAGTGAGCAGATTTTTCATGAGGCCATACGTTGGTGCCCCACAGACGGTGAGGAGGATCGCTCTACGTTTGACAGCGCTCTCTTCCCCATCTAGCTCGTTGGCCACGAAGTATTGATCGAGTCGCTCCACAAAAGTTTCCCAATCATCTCCCTCCGAAAATTTCTCCAGGATGCCCACTGTTCTCTGCATCTTTGAGTTCGCTATCTGTATCTCGTCGCCAGTTGTTGTGTATGGAGAAAGAGTCAGACTGACCACTGTGAGCTCAAAGTAACGTGTGACCTTAGTCTTTTATTGCAGGTCTCCAGAGTGCCTCTCCAACCTGTGAAGCCTCCTTAAATACCGGTGCTCCCAAGGGATTATTGGATCCCTTGGGACTCCAGGGAATAAGCCCTCTGGTAGCTGTACAGAGTAAATACAAGTTTGCATATATATTACTCCCCCGCCTCCTCCTCCTCCCCTCCCGCCCTCATGCCCCTCCACCGATCCTCCTCCTCCTTCTCCTCCTCCTCCACCCCCTCCCCTCCTCCTCCTCCCCCTCCCCTCCTCCTGCTCCTCCTCTCCTCCTCATCCTCCTCCTCCCCCTCCCCTCCTCCTGCTGCTTCCAAGTAAGAACATAAGAAACAGGAGCAGGAGTAGGCCATTTGGCCCCTCGAGCCTGGTCCGTCATCTAATACGATCATGGCTGATCCGATCATGGACCCAGCTCCACTTCCCCACCCGCTCCCCATAACCCCTTATTCCCTTATCGTTTAAGAAACTGTCTATTTCTGTCTTAAATTTATTCAATGTCCCAGCTTCCACAGCTCTCTGAGGCAAAGAATTCCACAGATTTACAACCCTCTGAGAGAAGAAATTTCTCCTCATAAGAATATAAGAACATAAGAATTAGGAACAGAAGTAGACCATCTAGCCCCTCGAGCCTGCTCCGCCATTCAACAAGTTCATGGCTGATCTGGCCGTGGACTCAGCTCCACTTACCCGCCCACTCCCCGTAACCCTTAATTCCCTTATTGGTTAAAAATCTATCTATCTGTGACTTGAATACATTCAATGAGCTAGCCTCAACTGCTTCCTTGGGCAGAGAATTCCACAGATTCACAACCCTCTGGGAGAAGAAATTCCTTCTCAACTCGGTTTTAAATTGGCTCCCCCGTATTTTGAGGCTGTGCCCCCTAGTTCTAGTCTCCCCGACCAGTGGAAACAACCTCTCTGCCTCTATCTTGTCTATCCCTTTCATTATTTTAAATGTTTCTAAAAGATCACCCCTCATCCTTCTGAACTCCAACGAGTAAAGACCCAGTCTACTCAATCTATCATCATAAGGTAACCCCCTCATCTCCGGAATCAGCCAAGTGAATCGTCTCTGTACCCCCTCCAAAGCTAGTATATCCTTCCTTAAGTAAGGTGACCAAAACTGCACGCAGTACTCCAGGTGTGGCCTCACCAATACCCTATACAGTTGCAGAAAGACCTCCCTGCTTTTGTACTCCATCCCTCTCGCAATGAAGGCCAACATTCCATTCGCCTTCCTGATTACCTGCTGCACCTGCAAACTAACTTTTTGGGATTCATGCACAAGGACCCCCAGGTCCCTCTGCACCACAGCATGTTGTAATTTCTCCCCATTCAAATAATATTCCCTTTTACTGTTTTTTTTCCCAAGGTGGATGACCTCACACTTTCCGACATTGTATTCCATCTGCCACACCTTAGCCCATTCGCTTAACCTATCCAAATCTCTTTGCAGCCTCTCTGTGTCCTTCACACAACCCGCTTTCCCACTAATCTTTGTGTCATCTGCAAATTTTGTTACACTACACTCTGTCCCCTCTTCCAGGTCATCTATGTATATTGTAAACAGTTGTGGTCCCAGCACTGATCCCTGTGGCACACCACTAACCACCGATTTCCAACCCGAAAAGGACCCATTTATCCCGACTCTCTGCTTTCTGTTAGCCAGCCAATTCTCTATCCATGCTAATACATTTCCTCTGACTCCGCGTACCTCTATCTTCTGCAGTAACCTTTTGTGTGGCACCTTATCGAATGCTTTTTGAAAATCTAAATACACCACATCCATCGGCACACCTCGATCCACCATGCTCTTTATATCCTCAAAGAATTCCAGTAAATTAGTTAAACATGATTTCCCCTTCATGAATCCATGCTGCGTCTGCTTGATTGCACTATTCCTATCTAGATGTCCCGCTATTTCTTCCTTAATGATAGTTTCAAGCATTTTGCCCACTACAGATGTTAAACTAACCGGCCTATAGTTACCTGCCTTTTGTCTGTCCCCTTTTTTAAACAGAGGCGTTACATTAATTGCTTTCCAATCCGCTGGTATCTCCCCAGAGTCCAGAGAATTTTGGTAGATTATAACGAATGCATCTGCTATAACTTCCACCATCTCTTTTAATACCCGAGGATGCATTTCATCAGGACCAGGGGACTTGTCTACCTTGAGTCCCATTAGCCTGTCCAGCACTACCCCCCTAGTGATAGTGATTGTCTCCAGGTCCTCCCTTCCCACATTCCTGTGACCAGCAATTTCTGGCATGGTTTTTGTGTCTTCCACTGTGAAGACCGAAGCAAAATAATTGTTGAAGGTCTCAGCCATTTCCACATTCCCATTATTAAATCCTCCTTCTCATCTTCTAAGGGACCAACATTTACTTTAGTCACTCTTTTCCATTTTATATATCTGTAAAAGCTTTTACTATCCGTTTTTATGTTTTGCGCAAGTTTACCTTCGTAATCTATCTTTCCTTTCTTTATTCCTTTCTTAGTCATACTTTGCTGTCATTTTAAATTTTCCCAATCTTCTAATTTCCCACTAACCTTGGCCACCTTATACACATTGGTTTTTAATTTGATACTCTCCTTAATTTCCCTGGTTATCCACGGCTGGTTATCCCTTCTCTTACCGCCCTTCTTTTTCATTGGAATATATTTTTGTTGAGCATGATGAAAGAGCTCCTTAAAAGTCCTCCACTGTTCCTCAATTGTGCCACCGTTTAGTCTGTGTTTCCAGTCTACTTTAGCCAACTCTGCCCTCATCCCACTGTAGTCCCCTTTGTTTAAGCATAGTACGCTCGTTTGAGACACTACTTCCTCACCCTCAATCTGTATTACAAATTCAACCATACTGTGATCACTCATTCCGAGAGGATCTTTTACTAGGAGATCGCTTATTTTTCCTGTCTCATTACACAGGACCAGATCTAAGATAGCTTGCTCCCTTGTAGGTTCTGTAACATACTGTTCTAAGAAACAATCCCGTATGCATCCTATGAATTCCTCCTCCAGGCTACCCCGTGCGATTTGAGTTGACCAATCGATATGTAGGTTAAAATCTCCCATGATTACTGCCGTTCCTTTTTTACATGCCTCCATTATTTCCTTGATTATTGCCAGCCCCACCGTGAAGTTATTATTTGGGGGCCTATAAACTACACCCACCAGTGACTTTTTCCCCTTACTATCTCTAATCTCTACCCACAATGATTCAACATTTTTTTCATTAGTGCCAATATTGTCTCTCACAACTGCCCTGATATCATCCTTTATTAACAGAGCTACCCCACCTCCTTTCCCTTCTTGTCTATCTTTCCGAATTGTCGGATACCCCTGTATGTTTAATTCCCAGTCTTGGCCACCCTGCAACCACGTTTCTGTAATGGCCACCAAATCATACTCATTTGTAATGATTTGTGCCGTCAACTCATTTACTTTATTTCGAATGCTGCGTGCGTTTAGGTAGAGAGTTTTTATACTAGTTTTTAATCCATGATTTTTAGTTTTGACCTCTCCTGCAGCCCCTTTACATTCAGTGACCCTTTTTGTTTTTTGCCTTGGGTTTCTCTGCCCTCCACTTTTACTCATCTCCTTTCTGTCTTTTGCTTTTGCCTCCTTTTTGTTTCCCTCTGTCTCCGTGCATTGGTTCCCATCCCCCTGCCATATTAGTTTAACTCCTCCCTAACAGCACTGGCAAACACTCCCCCTAGGACATTGGTTCCAATCCTGCCCAGGTGCAGACCGTCCGGTTTGTACTGGTCCCACCTCCCCCAGAACCGGTTCCAATGCCCCAGGAATTTGAATCCCTCCCTGCTGCACCACTGCTCAAGCCACGTATTCATCTGCGCTATCCTGCGATTCCTACTCTGACTAGCACGTGGCACTGGTAGCAATCCCGAGATTACTACTTTTGAGGTCCTACTTTTTAATTTAGCTCCTAGCTCCTTAAATTCATCTCGTAGGACCTCATCCCTTTTTTAACCTATATCGTTGGTACCAATGTGCACCACGACAACTGGCTGGTCACCCTCCCTTTTCAGAATGTCCTACACACAGCCCCACTGCTGATCAATGGGAGTGAGGGAACAGGGTCACACTGCATGTACACACAGCTCCACTGCTGATCAATGGGAGCGAGGGAACAGGGTCACACTGTATGTACACACAGCCCCACTGCTGATCAATGGGAATGATGGAACAGAGGCACACTGCATGTACACACAGCCCCACTGCTGATCAATGGGAGCGAGGGAACAGGGTCACACTACATGTACACACAGACCCACTGCTGATCAATGGGAATGATGGAACAGAGGCACACTGCATGTACACACAGCCCCACTGCTGATCAATGGGAGCGATGGAACAGGGTCACACTGCAAGTACACACAGCCCCACTGCTGATCAATGGGAGCGAGGGAACAGAGGCACACTGCATGTACACACAGCCTCACTGCTGATCAATGGGAGCGAGGGAACAGGGGCACACTACATGTACACACAGCCCCACTGCTGATCAATGGGGATGAGGGAACAGAGGCACACTGCATGTACACACAGCCCCACTGCTGATCAATGGGAGCGAGGTAACAGGGGCACACTGCATGTACACACAGCCCCACTGCTGATCAATGGGAGCGAGGGAACAGGGGCACACTACATGTACACACAGCCCCACTGCTGATCAATGGGAGCGAGGGAACAGGGGCACACTACATGAACACACAGCCCCACTGCTGGTCAATGGGAGCGAGGTAACAGAGGCACACTGCATGTACACACAGCCCCACTGCTGATCAATGGGAATGAGGGAACAGAGGCACACTGCATGTACACACAGCTCCACTGCTGATCAATGGGAGCGAGGTAACAGGGGCACACTGCATGTACACACAGCTCCACTGCTGATCAATGGGAGCGAGGGAACAGAGGCACACTGCATGTACACACAGCCCCACTGCTGATCAATGGGAGCGAGGGAACAGGGGCACACAGCATGTACACACAGCCCCACTGCTGATCAATGGGAGCGAGGGAACAGAGGCACACTGCATGTACACACAGCCCCACTGCTGATCAATGGGAGTGAGGGAACAGGGGCACACTGCATGTACACACAGCCCCACTGCTGATCAATGGGAGTGAGGTAACAGGGGCACACTACATGTACACACAGCCCCACTGCTGATCAATGGGAGCGAGGTAACAGGCACACTACATGTACACACAGCCCCACTGCTGATCAATGGGAGTGAGGGAAAAGGGGCACACTACATGTACACACAGCCCCACTGCTGATCAATGGGAGTGAGGGAACAGGGGCACACTACATGTACACACAGCCCCACTGCTGATCAATAGGAGCGAGGTAACAGGGTCACACTACATGTACACACAGCCCCACTGCTGATCAATGGGAGCGAGTTAACAGGGGCACACTACATGTACACACAGCCCCACTGCTGATCGATGGGAGCGAGGGAACAGAGGCACACGACATGTACACACAGCCCCACTGCTGATCAATGGGAGTGAGGGAACAGAGGCACACTGCATGTACACATAGCTCCACTGCTGATCAATGGGAGCGAGGGAACAGAGGCACACTACATGTACACACAGCCCCACTGCTGATCAATGGGAGCGAGGGAACAGAGGCACACTACATGTACACACAGCCCCATTGCTGATCAATGGGAGCGAGGGAACAGAGGCACACTGCATGTACACACAGCCCCACTGCTGATCAATGGGAGCGAGGGAACAGGGGCACACTACATGTACACACAGCCCCACTGCTGATCAATGGGAGTGAGGTAACAGGGGCACACTACATGTACACACTGCCCCACTGCTGATCAATGGGAGCGAGGTAACAGGGGCACACTGCATGTACACACAGCCCCACTGCTGATCAATGGGAGTGAGGGAACAGGGGCACACTAAATGTACACACAGCCCCACTGCTGATCAATGGGAGTGAGGGAACAGGGTCACACTACATGTACACACAGCCCCACTGCTGATCAATAGGAGCGAGGGAACAGGGGCACACTACATGTACACACAGTCCCACTGCTGATCAATGGGAGCGAGGGAACAGAGGCACACTGCATGTACACACAGCCCCACTGCTGATCAATGGGAGTGAGGTAACAGGGGCACACAGGAGTACACACAGCCCCACTGCTGATCAATGGGAGTGAGGTAACAGGGTCACACTACATGTACACACAGCCCCACTGCTGATCAATCGGAGTGAGGGAACAGGGGCACACTACATGTACACACAGCTCCACTGCTGATCAATTGGAGCGAGGGAACAGGGTCACACTGCATGTACACACAGCCCCACTGCTGATCAATGGGAATGAGGGAACAGGGGCACACTGCATGTACACACAGCCCCACTGCTGATCAATGGGAGCGAGGTAACAAGGGGAACACTGCATGTACACACAGCCCCACTGCTGATCAATGGGAGTGAGGGAACAGGGACACACTGCATGTACACACAGCCCCACTGCTGATCAATGGGAGTGAGGGAACAGGGGCACACTGCATGTACACACAGCCCCACTGCTGATCAATGGGAGCGAGGTAACAGGGGCACACTGCATGTAAACACAGCCACACTGCTGATCAATGGGAATGAGGGAACAGAGGCACACTGCATGTACACACAGCTCCACTGCTGATCAATGTGAGCGAGGTAACAAGGGCACACTGCATGTACACACAGCTGCACTGCTGATCAATGGGAGCGAGTGAACAGAGGCACACTGCATGTACACACAGCCCCACTGCTGCTCAATGGGAGCGAGGGAACAGGGGCACACAGCATGTACACACAGCCCCACTGCTGATCAATGGGAGCGAGGGAACAGAGGCACACTGCATGTACACACTGCCCCACTGCTGATCAATGGGAGTGAGGGAACAGGGGCACACTGCATGTACACACAGCCCCACTGCTGATCAATGGGAGCGAGGTAACAGGGTCAAACTACATGTACACACAGCCCCACTGCTGATCAATGGGAGCGAGGTAACAGAGACACACTACATGAACACACAGCCCCACTGCTGATCAATGGGAGCGAGGTAACAGAGGCACACTACATGTACACACAGCCCCACTGCTGATCAATGGGAGTGAGGGAACAGGGGCACACTACATGTACACACAGCCCCACTGCTGATCAATGGGAGTGAGGGAACAGGGGCACACTACATGAACACACAGCCCCACTGCTGATCAATGGGAGCGAGGTAACAGAGGCACACTACATGTACACACAGCCCCACTGCTGATCAATGGGAGTGAGGGAACAGAGGCACACTGCATGTACACACAGCCCCAGTGCTGATCAATGGGAGCGAGGTAACAGGGGCACACTGCATGTACACACAGTCCCACTGCTGATCAATGGGAGCGAGGGAACAGGGGCACACTACATGTACACACAGCCCTACTGCTGATCAATGGCAGCGAGGGAACAGAGGCACACTGCATGTACACACAGCCCCACTGCTGATCAATGGGAGCGAGGGAACAGGGGCACACTACATGTACACACAGAACCACTGCTGATCAATGGGAGCGAGGGAACAGGGGCACACTACATGTACACACAGCCCCACTGCTGATCAATGGGAGTGAGGTAACAGGGGCACACTACATGTACACACTGCCCCACTGCTGATCAATGGGAGCGAGGTAACAGGGGCACACTGCATGTACACACAGCCCCACTGCTGATCAATGGGAGTGAGGGAACAGGGGCACACTAAATGTGCACACAGCCCCCACTGCTGATCAATGGGAGTGAGGGAACAGGGTCACACTACATGTACACACAGCCCCACTGCTGATCAATAGGAGCGAGGGAACAGGGGCACACTACATGTACACACAGTCCCACTGCTGATCAATGGGAGCGAGGGAACAGAGGCACACTGCATGTACACACAGCCCCACTGCTGATCAATGGGAGTGAGGTAACAGGGGCACACAGGAGTACACACAGCCCCACTGCTGATCAATGGGAGTGAGGTAACAGGGTCACACTACATGTACACACAGCCCCACTGCTGATCAATCGGAGTGAGGGAACAGGGGCACACTACATGTACACACAGCTCCACTGCTGATCAATTGGAGCGAGGGAACAGTGTCACACTGCATGTACACACAGCCCCACTGCTGATCAATGGGAATGAGGGAACAGGGGCACACTGCATGTACACACAGCCCCACTGCTGATCAATGGGAGCGAGGTAACAAGGGGAACACTGCATGTACACACAGCCCCACTGCTGATCAATGGGAGTGAGGGAACAGGGGCACACTGCATGCACACACAGCCCCACTGCTGATCAATGGGAGTGAGGGAACAGGGGCACACTGCATGTACACACAGCCCCACTGCTGATCAATGGGAGCGAGGTAACAGGGGCACACTGCATGTAAACACAGCCACACTGCTGATCAATGGGAATGAGGGAACAGAGGCACACTGCATGTACACACAGCTCCACTGCTGATCAATGTGAGCGAGGTAACAGGGGCACACTGCATGTACACACAGCTGCACTGCTGATCAATGGGAGCGAGTGAACAGAGGCACACTGCATGTACACACAGCCCCACTGCTGATGAATGGGAGCGAGGGAACAGGGGCACACAGCATGTACACACAGCCCCACTGCTGATCAATGGGAGCGAGGGAACAGAGGCACACTGCATGTACACACAGCCCCACTGCTGATCAATGGGAGTGAGGGAACAGGGGCACACTGCATGTACACACAGCCCCACTGCTGATCAATGGGAGCGAGGTAACAGGGTCAAACTACATGTACACACAGCCCCACTGCTGATCAATGGGAGCGAGGTAACAGAGACACACTACATGAACACACAGCCCCACTGCTGATCAATGGGAGCGAGGTAACAGAGGCACACTACATGTACACACAGCCCCACTGCTGATCAATGGGAGTGAGGGAACAGGGGCACACTACATGTACACACAGCCCCACTGCTGATCAATGGGAGTGAGGGAACAGGGGCACACTGCATGTACACACAGCCCCACTGCTGATCAATGGGAGTGAGGGAACAGGGGCACACTACATGTACACACAGCTCCACTGCTGATCAATGGGAGCGAGGGAACAGGGGCACACTACATGTTCACACAGCCCCACTGCTGATCAATTGGAGTGAGGGAACAGGGGCACACTACATGTACACACAGCCCCACTGCTGATCAATGGGAGTGAGGGAACAGGGGCACACTACATGTACACACAGTCCCACTGCTGATCAATGGGAGCGAGGTAACAGGGTCACACTACATGTACACACAGCCCCACTGCTGATCAATGGGAGCGAGGTAACAGGGTCACACTACATGTACACACAGCCCCACTGCTGATCAATGGGAGCGAGGTAACAGGGGCACGCTGCATGTACACACAGCCCCACTGCTGATCAATGGGAGCGAGGTAACAGGGGCACACTACATGTACACACAGCTCCACTGCTGATCAATGGGAGCGAGGGAACAGGGGCACACTACATGTTCACACAGCCCCACTGCTGATCAATTGGAGTGAGGGAACAGGGGCACACTACATGTACACACAGCCCCACTGCTGATCAATGGGAGTGAGGGAACAGGGGCACACTACATGTACACACAGTCCCACTGCTGATCAATGGGAGCGAGGGAACAGAGGCACACTACATGTACACACAGCCCCACTGCTGATCAATGGGAGCGAGGGAACAGAGGCACACTGCATGTACACACAGCCCCACTGCTGATCAATGGGAGCGAGGGAACAGGGGCACACTACATGTACACACAGCCCTACTGCTGATCAATGGCAGCGAGGGAACAGAGGCACACTGCATGTACACACAGCCCCACTGCTGATCAATGGGAGCGAGGGAACAGGGGCACACTACATGTACACACAGAACCACTGCTGATCAATGGGAGCGAGGGAACAGAGGCACACTGCATGTACACACAGCCCCACTGCTGATCAATGGGAGCGAGGTAACAGGGTCACACTGCATGTACACACAGCGCCACTGCTGATCAATGGGAGTGAGGTAAGAGGGTCACACTACATGTACACACAGCCCCACTGCTGATCAATCGGAGTGAGGGAACAGGGGCACACTACATGTACACACAGCCCCACTGCTGATCAATGGGAGTGAGGGAACAAGGGCACACTACATGTACACACAGCTCCACTGCTGATCAATTGGAGCGAGGGAACAGGGTCACACTGCATGTACACACAGCCCCACTGCTGATCAATGGGAATGAGGGAACAGGGGCACACTACATGTACACACAGCTCCACTGCTGATCAATTGGAGCGAGGGAACAGGGTCACACTGCATGTACACACAGCCCCACTGCTGATCAATGGGAATGAGGGAACAGGGGCACACTGCATGTACACACAGCCCCACTGCTGATCAATGGGAGTGAGGTAACAGGGGCACACTGCATGTACACACAGCCCCACTGCTGATCAATGGGAGTGAGGGAACAGGGGCACACTGCATGTACACACAGCCCCACTGCTGATCAATGGGAGCGAGGTAACAGGGGCACACTGCATGTACACACAGCCCCACTGCTGATCAATGGGAATGAGGGAACAGAGGCACACTGCATGTACACACAGCTCCACTGCTGATCAATGTGAGCGAGGTAACAGGGGCACACTGCATGTACACACAGCGGCACTGCTGATCAATGGGAGCGAGTGAACAGAGGCACACTGCATGGACATACAGCCCCACTGCTGATCAATGGGAGCGAGGGAACAGGGGCACACAGCATGTACACACAGCCCCACTGCTGATCAATGGGAGCGAGGGAACAGAGGCACACTGCATGTACACACAGCCCCACTGCTGATCAATGGGAGTGAGGGAACAGGGGCACACTACATGTTCACACAGCCCCACTGCTGATCAATTGGAGTGAGGGAACAGGGGCACACTACATGTACACACAGCCCCACTGCTGATCAATGGGAGTGAGGGAACAGGGGCACACTACATGTACACACAGTCCCGCTGCTGATCAATGGGAGCGAGGGAACAGAGGCACACTACATGTACACACAGCCCCACTGCTGATCAATGGGAGCGAGGGAACAGAGGCACACTGCATGTACACACAGCCCCACTGCTGATCAATGGGAGCGAGGGAACAGGGGCACACTACATGTACACACAGCCTCACTGCTGATCAATGGGAGTGAGGTAACAGGGGCACACTACATGTACACACAGCCCCACAGCTGATCAATGGGAGTGAGGTAACAGGGGCACACTACATGTACACACAGCCCCACTGCTGATCAATGGGAGCGAGGTAACAGGGGCACACTGGATGTACACACAGCCCCACTGCTGATCAATGGGAGTGAGGGAACAGGGGCACACTACATGTGCACACAGCCCAACTGCTGATCAATGGGAGTGAGGGAACAGGGTCACACTACATGTACACACAGCTCCACTGCTGATCAATGGGAGCGACGTAACAGGGGCACACTAACATGTACACACAGCCCCACTGCTGATCAATGGGAGCGAGGGAACAGCGGCACACTACATGTACACACAGTCCCACTGCTGATCAATGGGAGCGAGGGAACAGAGGCACACTGCATGTACACACAGCCCCACTGCTGATCAATGGGAGTGAGGTAACAGGGGCACACTGCATGTACACACAGCCCCACTGCTGATCAATGGGAGCGAGGGAACAGGGTCACACTACATGTACACACAGCCCCACTGCTGATCAATGGGAGCGAGGGAACAGAGGCACACTACATGTACACACAGCCCCACTACTGATCAATGGGAGCGAGGGAACAGGGGCACACTACATGTACACACAGCTCCACTGCTAATCAATGGGAGCGAGGGAACAGGGTCACACTGCATGTACACACAGCCCCACTGCTGATCAATGGGAATGAGGGAACAGGGGCACACTGCATGTACACACAGCCCCACTGCTGATCAATGGGAGTGAGGTAACAGGGGCACACTGCATGTACACACAGCCCCACTGCTGATCAATGGGAGCGAGGTAACAGGGGCACACTGCATGTACAAACAGCCCCACTGCTGATCAATGGGAGCGAGGGAACAGGGGCACACAGGAGTACACACAGCCGCACTGCTGATCAATGGGAGCGAGGGAACAGGGGCACACAGCATGTACACACAGCCCCACTGCTGATCAATGGGAGCGATGGAACAGAGGCACACTGCATGTACACACAGCCCCACTGCTGATCAATGGGAGCGAGGGAACAGAGGCACAGTGCATGTACACACAGCCCCACTGCTGATCAATGGGAGTGAGGGAACAGGGGCACACTGCATGTACACTCCGCCCCACTGCTGATCAATGGGAGTGAGGTAACAGGGGCACACTACATGTACACACAGCCCCACTGCTGATCAATGGGAGCAAGGTAACAGAGGCACACTACATGTACACACAGCCCCACTGCTGATCAATGGGAGTGAGGGAAAAGGGGCACACTACATGTACATACAGCCCCACTGCTGATCAATGGGAGTGAGGGAACAGGGGCACACTACATGTACACACAGCCCCACTGCTGATCAATAGGAGCGAGGTAACAGGGTCACACTACATGTACACACAGCCCCACTGCTGATCAATGGGAGCGAGTTAACAGGGGCACACTACATGTACACACAGCCCCACTGCTGATCGATGGGAGCGAGGGAACAGAGGCACACGACATGTACACACAGCCCCACTGCTGATCAATGGGAGTGAGGGAACAGAGGCACACTGCATGTACACACAGCTCCACTGCTGATCAATGGGAGCGAGGGAACAGAGGCACACTACATGTACACACAGCCCCACTGCTGATCAATGGGAGCGAGGGAACAGAGGCACACTACATGTACACACAGCCCCACTGATGATCAATGGGAGCGAGGGAACAGAGGCACACTGCATGTACACACAGCCCCACTGCTGATCAATGGGAGCGAGGGAACAGGAGCACACTACATGTACACACAGCCCCACTGCTGATCAATGGGAGTGAGGTAACAGGGGCACACTACATGTACACACAGCCCCACTGCTGATCAATGGGAGCGAGGTAACAGGGGCACACTGCATGTACACACAGCCCCACTGCTGATCAATGTGAGTGAGGGAACAGGGGCACACTACATGTACACACAGCCCCACTGCTGATCAATGGGAGTGAGGGAACAGGGTCACACTACATGTGCACACAGCTCCACTGCTGATGAATGGGAGCGAGGTAACAGGGGAACACTACATGTACACACAGCCCCACTGCTGATCAATGGGAGCGAGGGAACAGGGGCACACTACATGTACACACAGTCCCACTGCTGATCAATGGGAGCGAGGGAACAGAGGCACACTGCATGTACACACAGCCCCACTGCTGATCAATGGGAGTGAGGTAACAGGGGCACACTGCATGTACAGACAGCCCCACTGCTGATCAATGGGAGCGAGGGAACAGGGTCACACTACATGTACACACAGCCCCACTGCAGATCAATGGGAGTGAGGGAACAGAGGCACACTACATGTACACACAGCCCCACTGCTGATCAATGGGAGCGAGGGAACAGGGGCACACAGGAGTACACACAGCCCCACTGCTGATCAATGGGAGTGAGGTAACAGGGTCACACTACATGTACACACAGCCCCACTGCTGATCAATCGGAGTGAGGGAACAGGGGCACACTACATGTACACACAGCCCCACTGCTGATCAATGGGAGTGAGGTAACAGGGGCACACTACATGTACACACAGCCCCACTGCTGATCAATGGGAGCGAGGTAACAGGGGCACACTGCATGTACACACAGCCCCACTGCTGATCAATGGGAGCGAGGGAACAGGGGCACACTACATGTACACACAGCTCCACTGCTAATCAATGGGAGCGAGGGAACAGGGTCACACTGCATGTACACACAGCCCCACTGCTGATCAATGGGAATGAGGGAACAGGGGCACACTGCATGTACACACAGCCCCACTGCTGATCAATGGGAGTGAGGTAACAGGGGCACACTGCATGTACACACAGCCCCACTGCTGATCAATGGGAGCGAGGTAACAGGGGCACACTGCATGTACAAACAGCCCCACTGCTGATCAATGGGAGCGAGGGAACAGGGGCACACAGGAGTACACACAGCCCCACTGCTGATCAATGGGAGCGAGGGAACAGGGGCACACAGCATGTACACACAGCCCCACTGCTGATCAATGGGAGCGATGGAACAGAGGCACACTGCATGTACACACAGCCCCACTGCTGATCAATGGGAGCGAGGGAACAGAGGCACAGTGCATGTACACACAGCCCCACTGCTGATCAATGGGAGTGAGGGAACAGGGGCACACTGCATGTACACACAGCCCCACTGCTGATCAATGGGAGTGAGGTAACAGGGGCACACTACATGTACACACAGCCCCACTGCTGATCAATGGGAGCAAGGTAACAGAGGCACACTACATGTACACACAGCCCCACTGCTGATCAATGGGAGTGAGGGAAAAGGGGCACACTACATGTACATACAGCCCCACTGCTGATCAATGGGAGTGAGGGAACAGGGGCACACTACATGTACACACAGCCCCACTGCTGATCAATAGGAGCGAGGTAACAGGGTCACACTAAATGTACACACAGCCCCACTGCTGATCAATGGGAGCGAGTTAACAGGGGCACACTACATGTACACACAGCCCCACTGCTGATCGATGGGAGCGAGGGAACAGAGGCACACGACATGTACACACAGCCCCACTGCTGATCAATGGGAGTGAGGGAACAGAGGCACACTGCATGTACACACAGCTCCACTGCTGATCAATGGGAGCGAGGGAACAGAGGCACACTACATGTACACACAGCCCCACTGCTGATCAATGGGAGCGAGGGAACAGAGGCACACTACATGTACACACAGCCCCACTGCTGATCAATGGGAGCGAGGGAACAGAGGCACACTGCATGTACACACAGCCCCACTGCTGATCAATGGGAGCGAGGGAACAGGAGCACACTACATGTACACACAGCCCCACTGCTGATCAATGGGAGTGAGGTAACAGGGGCACACTACATGTACACACAGCCCCACTGCTGATCAATGGGAGCGAGGTAACAGGGGCACACTGCATGTACACACAGCCCCACTGCTGATCAATGTGAGTGAGGGAACAGGGGCACACTACATGTACACACAGCCCCACTGCTGATCAATGGGAGTGAGGGAACAGGGTCACACTACATGTGCACACAGCTCCACTGCTGATGAATGGGAGCGAGGTAACAGGGGAACACTACATGTACACACAGCCCCACTGCTGATCAATGGGAGCGAGGGAACAGGGGCACACTACATGTACACACAGTCCCACTGCTGATCAATGGGAGCGAGGGAACAGAGGCACACTGCATGTACACACAGCCCCACTGCTGATCAATGGGAGTGAGGTAACAGGGGCACACTGCATGTACAGACAGCCCCACTGCTGATCAATGGGAGCGAGGGAACAGGGTCACACTACATGTACACACAGCCCCACTGCAGATCAATGGGAGCGAGGGAACAGAGGCACACTACATGTACACACAGCCCCACTGCTGATCAATGGGAGTGAGGGAACAGGGGCACACTGCATGTACACACAGCCCCACTGCTGATCAATGGGAGTGAGGGAACAGGGGCACACTGCATGTACACACAGCCCCACTGCTGATCAATGGGAGCGAGGTAACAGGGGCACACTGCATGTAAACACAGCCCCACTGCTGATCAATGGGAATGAGGGAACAGAGGCACACTGCATGTACACACAGCTCCACTGCTGATCAATGTGAGCGAGGTAACAGGGGCACACTGCATGTACACACAGCTGCACTGCTGATCAATGGGAGCGAGTGAACAGAGGCACACTGCATGTACACACAGCCCCACTGCTGATCAATGGGAGCGAGGGAACAGGGGCACACAGCATGTATACACAGCCCCACTGCTGATCAATGGGAGCGAGGGAACAGAGGCACACTGCATGTACACACAGCCCCACTGCTGATCAATGGGAGTGAGGGAACAGGGGCACACTGCATGTACACACAGCCCCACTGCTGATCAATGGGAGCGAGGTAACAGGGTCACACTACATGTACACACAGCCCCACTGCTGATCAATGGGAGCGAGGTAACAGAGACACACTACATGAACACACAGCCCCACTGCTGATCAATGGGAGCGAGGTAACAGAGGCACACTACATGTACACACAGCCCCACTGCTGATCAATGGGAGTGAGGGAACAGGGGCACACTACATGTACAAACAGCCCCACTGCTGATCAATGGGAGTGAGGGAACGGGGGCACACTGCATGTACACACAGCCCCACTGCTGATCAATGGGAGTGAGGGAACAGGGGCACACTACATGTACAAACAGCCCCACTGCTGATCAATGGGAGCGAGGTAACAGGGGCACACTACATGTACACATAGCCCCACTGCTGATCAATGGGAGCGAGGTAACAGGGTCACACTACATGTACACACAGCCCCACTGCTGATCAATGGGAGCGAGGTAACAGGGGCACACTACATGTACACACAGCCCCACTGCTGATCAATGGGAGCGAGGGAACAGAGGCACACTACATGTACACACAGCCCCACTGCTGATCAATGGGAGCGAGGGAACAGAGGCACACTGCATGTACACACAGCCCCACTGCTGATCAATGGGAGCGAGGGAACAGGGGCACACTACATGTACACACAGCCCCACTGCTGATCAATGGCAGCGAGGGAACAGAGGCACACTGCATGTACACACAGCCCCACTGCTGATCAATGGGAGCGAGAGAACAGGGGCACACTACATGTACACACAGAACCACTGCTGATCAATGGGAGCGAGGGAACAGAGGCACACTGCATGTACACACAGTCCCACTGCTGATCAATGGGAGCGAGGTAACAGGGTCACACTGCATGTACACACAGCCCCACTGCTGATCAATGGGAGTGTGGTAACAGGGTCACACTACATGTACACACAGCCCCACTGCTGATCAATGGGAGCGAGGGAACAGAGGCACACTACATGTACACACAGCCCCACTGCTGATCAATGGGACTGAGGGAACAGAGGCAGACTACATGTACACACAGCTCCACTGCTGATCAATGGGAGTGAGGTAACAGGGGCACACTACATGTACACACAGCCCCACTGCTGATCAATGGGAGCGAGGGAACAGAGGCACATTACATGTACACACAGCTCCACTGCTGATCAATGGGAGCGAGGGAACAGAGGCACACTACATGTACACACAGCCCCACTGCTGATCAATGGGAGCGAGGGAACAGAGGCATACTGCATGTACACACAGCCCCACTGCTGATCAATGGGAGCGAGGTAACACGTGCACACTGCATGTACACACAGCCACACTGCTGATCAATGGGAGCGAGGTAACAGGGGCACACTGCATGTACACACAGCCCCACTGCTGATCAATGGGAGCGAGGGAACAGAGGCACACTACATGTACACACAGCCCCACTGCTGATCAATGGGAGTGAGGGAACAGCGGCACACTGCATGTACACACAGCCCCACTGCTGATCAATGGGAGTGAGGGAACAGGCGCACACTACATGTACACACAGCCCCACTGCTGATCAATGGGAGTGAGGGAACAGGGGCACACTGCATGCACACACAGCCCCACTGCTGATCAATGGGAGCGAGGGAACAGGGTCACACTACATGTAAACACAGCCCCACTGCTGATCAATGGTAGGGAGGTAACAGGGGCACACTACATGTACACACAGCCCCACTGCTGATCAATGGGAGCGAGGGAACAGGGTCACACTACATGTACACACAGCCCCACTGCTGATCAATGGGAGTGAGGTAACAGGGGCACACTACATGTACACACAGCCCCACTGCTGATCAATGGGAGCGAGGGAACAGGGTCACACTACATGTACACACAGCCCCACTGATGATCAATGGGAGTGAGGGAACAGGGGCACACTACATGTACACACAGCCCCACTGCTGATCAATGGGAGCAAGGGAACAGGGGCACACTACATGTACACACAGCCCCATTGCTGATCAATGGGTGTGAGGTAACAGGGGCACACAGGAGTACACACAGCCCCACTGCTGATCAATGGGAGCGAGGTAACAGGGGCACACGACATGTACACACAGCCCCACTGCTGATCAATGGGAGCGAGGTAACACGTGCACACTGCATGTGCACACAGCCCCACTGCTGATCAATGGGAGCGAGGTAACAGGGGCACACTACATGTACACACAGCTCCACTGCTGATCAATGGGAGCGAGGGAACAGGGGCACACTACATGTACACACAGCCCCACTGCTGATCAATGGGAGTGAGGGAACAGGGGCACACAACATGTACACACAGCCCCACTGCTGATCAATGGGAGCGAGGGAACAGAGGCACACTACATGCACACACAGCCCCACTGCTGATCAATGGGAGCGAGGGAACAGAGGCACACTGCATGTACACACAGCCCCATTGCTGATCAATGGGAGCGAGGGAACAGGGGCACACTACATGTACACACAGCCCCACTGCTGATCAATGGGAGCGAAGGAGCAGGGGCACACTACATGTACACACAGTCCCACTGCTGATCAATGGCAGCGAGGGAACAGAGGCACACTGCATGTGCACACAGCCCCACTGCTGATCAATGGGAGTGAGGTAACAGGGGCACACTGCATGTACACACAGCCCCACTGCTGATCAATGGGAGCGAGGGAACAGGGGCACACAGGAGTACACACAGCCCCACTGCTGATCAATGGGAGTTAGGTACCAGGGTCACACTACATGTACATACAGCCCCACTGCTGATCAATGGGAGTGAGGTAACAGGGGCACACTACATGTACACACAGCCCCAATGCTGCTCAATGGGAATGAGGGAACAGAGGCACACTGCATGTACACACAGCCCCACTGCTGATCAATGGGAGTGAGGGAACAAGGGCACACTGCATGTACACACAGCCCCACTGCTGATCAATGGGAGCGAGGTAACAGGGGCACACTACATGTACACACAGCCCCACTGCTGATCAATGGGAGCGAGGGAACAGGGGCACACTGCATGTACACACAGCCCCACTGCTGATCAATGGGAATGAGGGAACAGGGGCACACTGCATGTTCACACAGCCCCACTGCTGATCAATGGGAGCGAGGGAACAGGGGCACACTACATGTACACACAGCCCCACTGCTGATCAATGGGAGCGAGGGAACAGGGGCACACTACATGTACACACAGCCCCACTGCTGATCAATGGGAGCGAGGTAACAGGGGCACACGACATGTACACACAGCCCCACTGCTGATCAATGGGAATGAGGGAACAGAGGCACACTGCATGTACACACAGCCCCACTGCTGATCAATGGGAGCGAGGGAACAGAGGCACACTGCATGTACACACAGCCCCACTGCTGATCAATGGGAGTGAGGTAACAGGTGCTCACTACATGTACACACAGCCCCACTGCTGATCAATGGGAGCGAGGGAACAGAGGCACACTGCATGTACACACAGCCCCACTGCTGATCAATGGGAGCGAGGGAACAGGGGCACACTGCATGTACACACAGCCCCACTGCTGATCAATGGGAGTGAGGGAACAGAGGCACACTACATGTACACACAGCTCCACTGCTGATCAATGGGAGTGAGGTAACAGGGGCACACTACATGTACACACAGCTCGACTGCTGATCAATGGGAGCGAGGTAACAGGGTCACACTACATGTACACACAGCCCTACTGCTGATCAATGGGAGCGAGGGAACAGAGGCACACTGCATGTACACACAGCCCCACTGCTGATCAATGGGAGCGAGGGAACAGAGGCACACTGCATGTGCACACAGCCCCTCTGCTGATCAATGGGAGAGGGAACAGAGGCACACTACATGTACACACAGCTCCACTCCTGATCAATGGGAGTGAGGTAACAGGGGCACACTACATGTACACACAGCCCCACTGCTGATCAATGGGAGCGAGGGAACAGGGGCACACGACATGTACACACAGCCCCACTGCTGATCAATGGGAGCGAGGGAACAGGTTCACACTGCATGTACACACAGCCCCACTGCTGATCAATGGGAATGAGGGAACAGGGGCACACTGCATGTACACACAGCCCCACTGCTGATCAATGGGAGTGAGGGAACAGGGGCACACTGCATGTACACACAGCCCCACTGCTGATTAATGGGAGTGAGGGAACAGGGGCACACTGCATGTACACACAGCCCCCCTGCTGATCAATGGGAGCGAGGTAACAGGGGCACACTGCATGTACACACAGCCCCACTGCTGATCAATGGGAGCGAGGGAACAGGGGCACACAGGAGTACACACAGCCCCACTGCTGATCAATGGGAGCGAGGGAACAGGGGCACACTGCATGTACACACAGCCCCACTGCTGATCAATGGGAATGAGGGAACAGGGGCACACTGCATGTACACACAGACCCACTGCTGATCAATGGGAGCGAGGGAACAGGGTCACACTACATGTACACACAGCCCCACTGCTGATCAATGGGAGCGAGGGAACAGGGGCACACTACATGTACACACAGCCCCACTGCTGATCAATGGGAGTGAGGTAACAGGGGCACACTACATGTACACACAGCCCCACTGCCGATCAATGGGAATGAGGGAACAGAGGCACACTGCATGTACATCCAGCCCCACTGCTGATCAATGGAAGTGATGGAACAGAGGCACACTGCATGTACACACAGCCCCACTGCTGATCAATGGGAGCGAGGGAAAAGGGGCACACTACATGTACATCCAGCCCCACTGCTGATCAATGGGAGCGAGGGAACAGGGGCACACTACATGTACACACAGCTCCACTGCTGATCAATGGGAGCCAGGGAACAGGGGCACACTCCATGTACACACAGCCCCACTGCTGATCAATTGGAATGAGGTAACAGGGGCACACTACATGTACACACAGCTCCACTGCTGATCAATGGGAGCGAGGGAACAGGGTCACACTACATGTACACACAGCTCCACTGCTGATCAATGGGTGCGAGGGAACAGAGGCACACTACATGTACACACAGCCCCACTGCTGATCAATGGGAGCGAGGGAACAGGGTCACACTACATGTACACACAGCCCCACTGCTGATCAATGGGAGTGAGGGAACAGGGGCACACTGCATGTACACACAGCCCCACTGCTGATCAATGGGAGTGAGGTAACAGGGGCACACTGCATGTACACACAGCCCCACTGCTGATCAATGGGAGCGAGGGAACAGGGGCACACTACATGTACACACAGCCCCACTGCTGATCAATGGGAGCGAGGGAACAGGGGCACACTGCATGTACACACAACCCCACTGCTGATCAATGGGACTGAGGGAACAGAGGCAGACTACATGTACACACAGCTCCACTGCTGATCAATGGGAGTGAGGTAACAGGGGCACACTACATGTACACACAGCTCCACTGCTGATCAATGGGAGCGAGGTAACAGGGTCACACTACATATACACACAGCCCCACTGCTGATCAATGGGAGCGAGGGAACAGAGGCACACTGTAAGTACACACAGCCCCACTGCTGATCAATGGGAGCGAGGGAACAGAGGCACACTGCATGTACACACAGCCCCACTGCTGATCAATGGGAGCGAGGGAACAGATGCACACTACATGTACACACAGCTCCACTGCTGATCAATGGGAGTGAGGTAACAGGGGCACACTACATGTACACACAGCCCCACTGCTGATCAATGAGAGTGAGGGAACAGGGGCACACTGCATTTACACACAGCCCCACTGCTGATCAATGGGAGTGAGGGAACAGGGGCACACTACATGTACACACAGCCCCACTGCTGATCAATTGGAATGAGGTAACAGGGGCACACTACATGTACACACAGCTCCACTGCTGATCAATGGGAGCGAGGGAACAGGGTCACACTACATGTACACACAGATCCACTGCTGATCAATGGGAGCGAGGGAACAGAGGCACACTACATGTACACACAGCCCCACTGCTGATCAATGGGAGCGAGGTAACAGGGGCACACTACATGTACACACAGCCCCATTGCTGATCAATGGGAGTGAGGGAACAGGGTCACACTACATGTACACACAGCCCCACTGCTGATCAATGGGAGTGAGGGAACAGGGGCACACTACATGTACACACAGCCCCACTGCTGATCAATGGGAGCGAGGGGACAGGGTCACACTACATGTACACACAGCTCCACTGCTGATCAATGGGAGCGAGGTAACAGGGGCACACTGCATGTACACACAGCCCCACTGCTGATCAATGGGAGTGAGGTAACAGGGGCACACTACATGTACACACAGCCCCAGTGCTGATCAATGGGAGTGAGGGAACAGGGTCACACTGCATGTACACACAGCTCCACTGCTGATCAATGGGAGCGAGGGAACAGGGTCACACTGCATGTACACACAGCCCCACTGCTGATCAATGGGAGTGAGGTAACAGGGGCACACTACATGTACACACAGCTCCACTGCTGATCAATGGGAGTGAGGGAACAGAGGCACACTACATGTACACACAGCTCCACTGCTGATCAATGGGAGCGAGGGAACAGAGGCACACTACATGTACACACAGCCCCACTGCTGATCAATGGGAGCGAGGGAACAGAGGCATACTGCATGTACACACAGCCCCACTGCTGATCAATGGTAGCGAGGTAACACGTGCACACTGCATGTACACACAGCCACACTGCTGATCAATGGGAGCGAGGTAACAGGGGCACACTGCATGTACACACAGCCCCACTGCTGATCAATGGGAGCGAGGGAACAGAGGCACACTACATGTACACACAGCCCCACTGCTGATCAATGGGAGTGAGGGAACAGGGTCACACTGCATGTACACACAGCCCCACTGCTGATCAATGGGAGCGAGGGAACAGGGTCACACTTCATGTACACACAGCCCCACTGCTGATCAATGGGAGTGAGGGAACAGGGGCACATTACATGTACACACAGCCCCACTGCTGATCAATGGGAGTGAGGGAACAGAGGCACACTGCATGTACACACAGCCCCACTGCTGATCAATGGGAGCGAGGGAACAGAGGCACACTGCATGTACACACAGCCCCACTGCTGATCAATGGGAGTGAGGGAACAGGGGCACACTGCATGTACACACAGCCCCACTGCTGATCAATGGGAGTGAGGGAACAGGCGCACACTACATGTACACACAGCCCCACTGCTGATTAATGGGAGTGAGGGAACAGGGGCACACTGCATGTACACACAGCCCCACTGCTGATCAATGGGAGCGAGGGAACAGGGTCACACTACATGTACACACAGCCCCACTGCTGATCAATGGGAGTGAGGTAACAGGGGCACACTACAAGTACACACAGCCCCACTGCTGATCAATGGGAGCGAGGGAACAGGGTCACACTACATGTACACACAGCCCCACTGCTGATCAATGGGAGTGAGGTAACAGGGGCACACTACATGTACACACAGCCCCACTGCTGATCAATGGGAGCGAGGGAACAGGGTCACACTACATGTACACACAGCCCCACTGATGATCAATGGGAGTGAGGGAACAGGGGCACACTACATGTACACACAGCCCCACTGCTGATCAATGGGAGCAAGGGAACAGGGGCACACTACATGTACACACAGCCCCACTGCTGATCAATGGCTGTGAGGTAACAGGGGCACACAGGAGTACACACAGCCCCACTGCTGATCAATGGGAGCGAGGTAACAGGGGCACACTACATGTACACACAGCCCCACTGCTGATCAATGGGAGTGAGGGAACAGGGGCACACTACATGTACACACAGCCCCACTGCTGATCAATGGGAGTGATGGAACAGAGGCACACTGCATGTACACACAGCCCCACTGCTGATCAATGGGAGCGAGGGAAAAGGGGCACACTACATGTACATCCAGCCCCACTGCTGATCAATGGGAGCGAGGGAACAGGGGCACACTACATGTACACATAGCTCCACTGCTCATCAATGGGAGCGAGGGAACATAGGCACACTACATGCACACACAGCCCCACTGCTGATCAATGGGAGTGAGGGAACAGGGGCACACTACATGTACACACAGCCCCACTGCTGATCAATGGGAGTGAGGGAACAGGGGCACACTACATGTACACACAGCCCCACTGCTGATCAATGGGAGTGAGGGAACAGGGGCACACTGCATGTACACACAGCCCCACTGCTGATCAATGGGAATGAGGGAACTGAGGCACACTACATGTACACACAGCCCCACTGCTGATCAATGGGAGCGAGGGAACAGATACACACTGCATGTACACACAGCCCCACTGCTGATCAATGGGAGCGAGGTAACAGGGGCACACTGCATGTACACACAGCCCCACTGCTGATCAATGGGAGCGAGGTAACAGGGGCACACTGCATGTGCACACAGCACCACTGCTGATCAATGGGAGTGAGGTAACAGGGGCACACTGCATGTACACACAGCCCCAGTGCTGATCAATGGGAGCGAGGTAACAGGGGCACACTGCATGTACACACAGTCCCACTGCTGATCAATGGGAGCGAGCGAACAGGGGCACACTGCATGTACACACAGCCCCAGTGCTGATCAATGGTAGTGAGGTAACAGGGGCACACTGCATGTACACACAGCCCCACTGCTGATAAATGGGAGCGAGGGAACAGAGGCACACTACATGTACACACAGCCCCACTGCTGATAAATGGGAGTGAGGTAACAGGGGCACACTACATGTACACACAGCCCCACTGCTGATCAATGGGAATGAGGGAACAGGGGCACACTACATGTACACACAGCCCCACTGCTGATCAATGGGAGTGAGGGAACAGAGGCACACTGCATGTACTCACAGCCCCATGCTGATCAATGGGAGCGAGGTAACAGGGGCACACTGCATGTACACACAGCCCCAGTGATGATCAATGGGAGCGAGCGAACAGCGGCTCACTGCATGTACACACAGCCCCACTGCTGATCAATGGGAGTGAGGTAACAGGGGCACACTGCATGTACACACAGCCCCACTGCTGATCAATGGGAGCGAAGGAACAGGGGCACACTACATGTACACACAGCCCCAGTGATGATCAATGGGAGCGAGGTAACAGGGGCACACTGCATGTACACACAGCCCCACTGCTGATCAATGGGAATGAGGGAACAGGGGCACACTACATGTACACACAGCCCCACTGCTGATCAATGGGAGTGAGGGAACAGAGGCACACTGCATGTACTCACAGCCCCATGCTGATCAATGGGAGCGAGGGAACAGGGTCACACTGCATGTACACACAGCCCCACTGCTGATCAATGGGAGTGAGGTAACAGGGGCACACAGCGTGTACACACAGCCCCACTGCTGATCAATGGGAGCGAGGTAACAGGGTCACACTACATGTACACACAGCCCCACTGCTGATCAATGGGAGCGAGGGAACAGAGGCACACTACATGTACACACAGCCCCACTGCTGATCAATGGGAGCGAGGGAACAGGGTCACACTACATGTACACACAGCTCCACTGCTGATCAATGGGAGTGAGGTAACAGGGGCACACTGCATGTACACACAGCCCCACTGCTGATCAATGGGAGTGAGGTAACAGGGGCACACTGCATGTACACACAGCCCCACTGCTGATCAATGGGAGTGAGGGAACAGAGGCACACTGCATGTACACACAGCCCCACTGCTGATCAATGGGAGCGAGGGAACAGGGTCACACTGCATGTACACACAGCCCCACTGCTGATCAATGGGAGCGAGGGAACAGGGTCACACTGCATGTACACACAGCCCCACTGCTGATCAATGGGAGTGAGGTAACAGGGGCACGCTACATTTACACACAGCCCCACTGCTGATCAATGGGAGTGAGGGAACAGAGGCACACTGCATGTACACACAGCCCCACTGCTGATCAATGGGAGCGAGGGAACAGGGTCACACTGCATGTACACACAGCCCCACTGCTGATCAATGGGAGTGAGGGAAAAGGGTCACACTGCATGTACACACAGCCCCACTGCTGATCAATGGGAATGAGGGAGCAGGGGCACACTACATGTACACACAGCCCCACTGCTGATCAATGGGAGCGAGGGAACAGGGGCACATTACATGTACACACACCCCCACTGCTGATCAATGGGAGTGAGGGAACAGGGTCACACTGCATGTACACACAGCCCCACTGCTGATCAATGGGAGTGAGGTAACAGGGGCACACTGCATGTACACAAAGCCCCACTGCTGATCAATGGGAGTGAGGTAACAGAGGCACACTGCATGTACACACAGCCCCACTGCTGATCAATGGGAGTGCGGGAACAGAGGCACACTGCATGTACACACAGCCCCATGCTGATCAATGGGAGCGAGATAACAGGGTCACACTGCATGTACACACAGCCCCACTGCTGATCAATGGGAGTGAGGTAACAGGGGCACACAGCGTGTACACACAGCCCCACTGCTGATCAATGGGAGCGAGGTAACAGGGTCACACTACATGTACACACAGCCCCACTGCTGATCAATGGGAGCGAGGGAACAGAGGCACACTACATGTACACACAGCCCCACTGCTGATCAATGGGAGCGAGGGAACAGGGTCACACTACATGTACACACAGCTCCACTGCTGATCAATGGGAGTGAGGTAACAGGGGCACACTGCATGTAAACACAGCCCCACTGCTGATCAATGGGAGTGAGGTAACAGGGGCACACTGCATGTACACACAGCCCCACTGCTGATCAATGGGAGTGAGGGAACAGAGGCACACTGCATGTACACACAGCCCCACTGCTGATCAATGGGAGCGAGGGAACAGGGTCACACTGCATGTACACACAGCCCCACTGCTGATCAATGGGAGCGAGGGAACAGGGTCACACTGCATGTACACACAGCCCCACTGCTGATCAATGGGAGTGATGTAACAGGGGCACGCTACATTTACACACAGCCCCACTGCTGATCAATGGGAGTGAGGGAACAGAGGCACACTGCATGTACACACAGCCCCACTGCTGATCAATGGGAGCGAGGGAACAGGGTCACACTGCATGTACACACAGCCCCACTGCTGATCAATGGGAGTGAGGGAACAGGGTCACACTGCATGTACACACAGCCCCACTGCTGATCAATGGGAATGAGGGAACAGGGGCACACTACATGTACACACAGCCCCACTGCTGATCAATGGGAGTGAGGTAACAGGGTCACACTACATGTACACACAGCCCCACTGCTGATCAATGGGAGTGAGGTAACAGGGTCACACTGCATGTACACACAGACCCACTGCTGACCAATGGGAGCGAGGGAACAGTGGCACACTGCATGTACACACAGCCCCACTGCTGATCAATGGGAGTGAGGGAACAGAGGCACACTACATATACACACAGCCCCACTGCTGATCAATGGGAGTGAGGGAACAGGGGCACACTACATGTACACACAGCCCCACTGCTGATCAATGGGAGCGAGGGAACAGGGGCACACTACATGTACACATAGCCCCACTGCTGATCAATGGGAGTGAGGGAACAGGGGCACACTACATGTACACACAGCCCCACTGCTGATCAATGGGAGTGAGGGAACAGAGGCACACTGCATGTACACACAGCCCCACTGCTGATCAATGGGAGTGAGGGAACAGGCGCACGCTACATGTACACACAGCCCCACTGCTGATCAATGGGAGTGAGGTAACAGGGGCACACTGCATGTACACACAGCCCCACTGCTGATCAATGGGAGCGAGGGAACAGGGGCACACTACATGTACACACAGCCCCACTGCTGATCAATGGGAACGAGGGAACAGGGGCACGCTGCATGTACACACTGCCCCACTGCTGATCAATGGGAGCAAGATAACAGGGGCACACTACATGTACACACAGCCCCACTGCTGATCAATGGGAGCGAGGTAACAGGGGCACACTACATGTACACACAGCCCCACTGCTGATCAATGGGAGTGAGGGAACAGGGTCACACTACATGTACACACAGCCCCACTGCTGATCAATGGGAGTGAGGGAACAGGGGCACACTGCATGTACACACAGCTCCACTGCTCATCAATGGGAGTGAGGTAACAGGGTCACACTGCATGTACACACAGCCCCACTGCTGATCAATGGGAGTGAGGGAACAGAGGCACACTGCATGTACACACAGCCCCACTGCTGATCAATGAGAGTGAGGGAACAGGGGCACACTGCATGTACACACAGCCCCACTGCTGATCAATGGGAGTGAGGTAACAGGGGCACACTACATGTACACACAGCCCCACTGCTGATCAATGGGAGTGAGGTAACAGGGTCACACTACATGTACACACAGCTCCACTGCTGATCAATGGGAGCGAGGGAACAGTGGCACACTACATGTACACACAGCCCCACTGCTGATCAATGGGAGTGAGGTAACAGGGGCACACTGCATGTACACACAGCCCCACTGCTGATCAATGGGAGCGAGGGAACAGGGGCACACTACATGTACACACAGCCCCACTGCTGATCAATGGGAGCGAGGGAACAGGGGCACACTACATGTACACACAGCCCCACTGCTGATCAATGGGAGCGAGGTAAGAGGGGCACACGACATGTACACACAGCCCCACTGCTGATCAATGGGAATGAGGGAACAGAGGCACACTGCATGTACACACAGCCCCACTACTGATCAATGGGAGCGAGGGAACAGAGGCACACTACATGTACACACAGCCCCACTGCTGATCAATGGGAGTGAGGTAACAGGGGCTCACTACATGTACACACAGCCCCACTGCTGATCAATTGGAGAGAGGGAACAGAGGCACACTACATGTACACACAGCTCCACTGCTGATCAATGGGAGTGAGGTAACAGGGGCACACTACATGTACACACAGCCCCACTGCTGATCAATGGGAGCGAGGGAACAGGGGCACACTACATGTACACACAGCTCTACTGCTGATCAATGGGAGTGAGGGAACAGAGGCACACTGCATGTACACACAGCCCCACTGCTGATCAATGGGAATGAGGGAACAGAGGCACACTACATGTACACACAGCCCCACTGCTGATCAATGGGAGCGAGGGAACAGAGGCACACTACATGTACACACAGCCCCACTGCTGATCAATGGGAGCGAGGGAACAGGGACACACAGCGTGTCCACACAGCTCCACTGCTGATCAATGGGAGTGAGGGAACAGGGGCACACAGCGTGTACACACAGCCCCACTGCTGATCAATTGGAGCGAGGTAACAGGGGCACACTACATGTACACACAGCTCCACTGCTGATCAATGGGAGCGAGGGAACAGGGTCACACTACATGTACACACAGCCCCACTGCTGATCAATGGGAGCGAGGGAACAGGGTCACACTACATGTACACACAGCCCCACTGCTGATCAATGGGAGCGAGGTAACAGGGGCACACTACATGTACACACAGCCCCACTGCTGATCAATGGGAGCGAGGGAACAGGGTCACACTACATGTACACACAACTCCACTGCTGATCAATGGGAGCGAGGTAACAGGGGCACACTGCATGTACACACAGCACCACTGCTGATCAATGGCAGTGAGGTAACAGGGGCACACTACATGTACACACAGCCCCAGTGCTGATCAATGGGAGTGAGGGAACAGGGTCACACTGCATGTACACACAGCTCCACTGCTGATCAATGGGAGCGAGGGAACAGGGTCACACTGCATGTACACACAGCGCCACTGCTGATCAATGGGAGTGAGGTAACAGGGGCACACTACATGTACACACAGCTCCACTGCTGATCAATGGGAGCGAGGGAACAGAGGCACACTACATGTACACACAGACATACTGCTGATCAATGGGAGCGAGGGAACACAGGCACACTGCATGTACACACAGCCCCACTGCTGATCAATGGGAGTGAGGGAACAGAGGCACACTGCATGTACACACATCTCCACTGCTGATCAATGGGAGCGAGGGAACAGAGGCACACTACATGTACACGCAGCCCCACTGCTGATCAATGGGAGCGAGGGAACAGAGGCACACTGCATGTACACACAGCCCCACTGCTGATCAATGGGAGCGAGGTAACAGGGGCACACTGCATGTACACACAGCCCCACTGCTGATCAATGGGAGCGAGGTAACAGGGGCACACAGGAGTCCACACAGCCCCACTGCTGATCAATGGGAGCGAGGTAACAGGGTCACACTACATGTACACACAGCCCCACTGCTGATCAATGGGAGTGAGGGAACAGGGGCACACTACATGTACACACAGCCCCACTGCTGATCAATGGGAGCGAGGGAACAGGGTCACACTACATGTACACACAGCCCCACTGCTGATCAATGGGAGCGAGGGAACAGGGGCACACTACATGTACACACAGCCCCACTGCTGATCAATGGGAGTGAGTTAACAGGGGCACACAGGAGTACACACAGCCCCACTGCTGATCAATGGGAGCGAGGTAACAGGGGCACACTACATGTACACACAGCCCCACTGCTGATCAATGGGAATGAGGGAACAGAGGCACACTACATGTACACACAGCCCCACTGCTGATCAATGGGAGCGAGGGAACAGAGGCACACTACATGTACACACAGCCCCACTGCTGATCAATGGGAGCGAGGGAACAGGGGCACACAGCGTGTACACACAGCTCCACTGCTGATCAATGGGAGTGAGGTAACAGGGGCACACAGCGTGTACACACAGCCCCACTGCTGATCAATGGGAGCGAGGTAACAGGGGCACACTACATGTACACACAGCTCCACTGCTGATCAATGGGAGCGAGGGAACAGGGTCACACTACATGTGCACACAGCTCCACTGCTGATCAATGGGAGCGAGGGAACAGTGGCACACTACATGTACACACAGCCCCACTGCTGATCAATGGGAGCGAGGGAACAGGGTCACACTACATGTACACACAGCTCCACTGCTGATCAATGGGAGCGAGGTAACAGGGGCACACTGCATGTACACACAGCCCCACTGCTGATCAATGGGAGTGAGGTAACAGGGGCACACTACATGTACACACAGCCCCAGTGCTGATCAATGGGAGTGAGGGAACAGGGTCACACTGCATGTACACACAGCTCCACTGCTGATCAATGGGAGCGAGGGAACAGGGTCACACTGCATGTACACACAGCCCCACTGCTGATCAATGGGAGTGAGGTAACTGGGGCACACTACATGTACACACAGCTCCACTGCTGATCAATGTGAGCGAGGGAACAGGGGCACACTACATGTACACACAGCCCCACTGCTGATCAATGGGAGCGAGGGAACAGAGGCACACTACATGTACACACAGCTCCACTGCTGATCAATGGGAGCGAGGGAACAGAGGCACACTACATGTACACACAGCCCCACTGCTGATCAATGGGAGCGAGGGAACAGAGGCACACTGCATGTACACACAGCCCCACTGCTGATCAATGGGAGCGAGGTAACACGTGCACACTGCATGTACACACAGCCCCACTGCTGATCAATGGGAGCGAGGTAACAGGGGCACACTGCATGTACACACAGCCCCACTGCTGATCAATGGGAGCGAGGGAACAGAGGCACACTACATGTACACACAGCCCCACTGCTGATCAATGGGAGTGAGGGAACAGGGTCACACTGCATGTACACACAGCCCCACTGCTGATCAATGGGAGCGAGGGAACAGGGTCACACTGCATGTACACACAGCCCCACTGCTGATCAATGGGAGTGAGGGAACAGGGGCACACTACATGTACACACAGCCCCACTGCTGATCAATGGGAGCGAGGGAACAGGGTCACACTACATTTACTCACAGCCCCACTGCTGATCAATGGGAGTGAGGTAACAGGGGCACACTACATGTACACACAGCACCACTGCTGATCAATGGGAGCGAGGGAACAGGGTCACACTACATGTACACACAGCCCCACTGCTGATCAATGGGAGTGAGGGAACAGGGGCACACTACATGTACACACAGCCCCACTGCTGATCAATGGGAGCAAGGGAACAGGGGCACACTACATGTACACACAGCCCCACTGCTGATCAATGGGTGTGAGGTAACAGGGGCACACAGGAGTACACACAGCCCCACTGCTGATCAATGGGAGCGAGATAACAGGGGCACACTACATGTACACACAGCCCCACTGCTGATCAATGGGAGTGAGGGAACAGGGGCACACTACATGTACACACAGCTCCACTGCTGATCAATGGGAGCGAGGTAACAGTGGCACACTACATGTACACACAGCTCCACTGCTGATCAATGGGAGTGAGGGAAAAGGGGCACGCTGCATGTGCACACAGCCCCACTGCTGATCAATGGGAGCGAGGTAACAGGGGCACACTACATGTACACACAGCTCCACTGCTGATCAATGGGAGCGAGGGAACAGGGGCACACTACATGTACACACAGCCCCATCGCTGATCAATGGGAGTGAGGGAACAGGGGCACACAACATGTACACATAGCCCCACTGCTGATCAATGGGAGCGAGGGAACAGAGGCACACTACATGCAGACACAGCCCCCCTGCTGATCAATGGGAGCGAGGGAACAGAGGCACACTGCATGTACACACAGCCCCACTGCTGATCAATGGGAGCGAGGGAACAGGGGCACACTACATGTACACACAGCCCCACTGCTGATCAATGGGAGTGAGGGAACAGGGGCACACTACATTTACACACAGCCCCACTGCTGATCAATGGGAGCGACGGAGCAGGGTCACACTACATGTACACACAGCCCCACTGCTGATCAATGGGAGTGAGGGAAAAGGGGCACACTGCAAGTACACACAGCCCCACTGCTGATCAATGGGAGTGAGGTAACAGGGGCACACAGCGTGGACACACAGCTCCACTGCTGATCAATGGGAGCTCGGTAACAGGGGCACACTGCATGTACACACAGCCCCACTGCTGATCAATGGGAGTGAGGTAACAGGGGCACACAGCGTGTACACACAGCTCCACTGCTGATCAATGGGAGCGAGGTAACAGGGGCACACTGCATGTAAACACAGCCCCACTGCTGATCAATGGGAGCGAGGGAACAGGGTCACACTACATGTACACACAGCTCCACTGCTGATCAATGGGAGTGAGGTAACAGGGGCACACTACATGTACACACAGCCCCACTGCTGATCAATGGGAGCGAGGGAACAGGGGCACACTACATGTACACACAGCCCCACTGCTGATCAATGGGAGTGAGGTAACAGGGGCACACTACATGTACACACAGCCCCACTGCTGATCAATGGGAGCGAGGGAACAGGGTCACACTACATGTACACACAGCCCCACTGCTGATCAATGGGAGTGAGGGAACAGGGGCACACTACATGTACACACAGCCCCACTGCTGATCAATGGGAGCAAGGGAACAGGGGCACACTACATGTATACACAGCCCCACTGCTGATCAATGGGTGTGAGGTAACAGGGGCACACAGGAGTACACACAGCCCCACTGCTGATCAATGGGAGCGAGGTAACAGGGGCACACTACATGTACACACAGCCCCACTGCTGATCAATGGGAGTGAGGGAACAGGGGCACACTACATGTACACACAGCTCCACTGCTGATCAATGGGAGCGAGGTAACAGGGGCACACTACATGTACACACAGCTCCACTGCTGATCAATGGGAGTGAGGGAACAGGGGCACGCTGCATGTGCACACAGCCCCACTGCTGATCAATGGGAGCGAGGTAACAGGGGCACACTACATGTACACACAGCCCCACTGCTGATCAATGGGAGTGAGGTAACAGGGGCACACTGCATGTACACACAGCTCCACTGCTGATCAATGGGAGTGAGGGAAAAGGGGCACACTGCATGTACACACAGCCCCACTGCTGATCAATGGGAGCGAGGTAACAGGGGCACACTGCATGTACACACAGCCCCACTGCTGATCAATGGGAGCGAGGGAACAGGGGCACACAGGAGTACACACATCCCCACTGCTGATCAATGGGAGCGAGGTAAAAGGGGCACACTACATGTACACACAGCCCCAATGCTGATCAATGGGAATGAGGGAACAGAGGCACACTGCATGTACACAAAGCCCCACTGCTGATCAATGGGAGTGAGGGAACAAGGGCACACTGCATGTACACACAGCCCCACTGCTGATCAATGGGAGTGAGGTAACAGGGGCACACTGCATGTACACACAGCTCCACTGCTGATCAATGGGAGTGAGGGAACAGGGGCACACTGCATGTACACACAGCCCCACTGCTGATCAATGGGAGCGAGGTAACAGGGGCACACTGCATGTACACACAGCCCCACTGCTGATCAATGGGAGCGAGGGAACAGGGGCACACAGGAGTACACACATCCCCACTGCTGATCAATGGGAGCGAGGTAAAAGGGGCACACTACATGTACACACAGCCCCACTGCTGATCAATGGGAATGAGGGAACAGAGGCACACTGCATGTACACACAGCCCCACTGCTGATCAATGGGAGTGAGGGAACAAGGGCACACTGCATGTACACACAGCCCCACTGCTGATCAATGCGAGCGAGGTAACAGGGGCACACTACATGTACACACAGCCCCACTGCTGATCAATGGGAGCGAGGGAACAGGGGCACACTGCATGTACACACAGCCCCACTGCTGATCAATGGGAATGAGGGAACAGGGGCACACAGGAGTACACACAGCCCCACTGCTGATCAATGGGAGCGAGGGAACAGGGGCACACTACATGTGCACACAGTCCCACTGCTTATCAATGGGAGCGAGGTAACAGGGGCACACGACATGTACACACAGCCCCACTGCTGATCAATGGGAATGAGGGAACAGAGGCACACTGCATGTACACACAGCCCCACTGCTGATCAATGGGAGCGAGGGAACAGAGGCACACTGCATGTACACACAGCCCCACTGCTGATCAATGGGAGTGAGGTAACAGGGGCACACTTCATGTACACACAGCCCCACTGCTGACCAATGGGAGCGAGGGAACAGGGGCACACTACATGTACACACAGCCCCACTGCTGATCAATGGGAGCGAGGGAACAGGGGCACACTGCATGTACACACAGCCCCACTGCTGATCAATGGGAGTGAGGGAACAGAGGCACACTACATGTACACACAGCTCCACTGCTGATCAATGGGAGGGAGGTAACAGTGGCACACTACATGTACACACATCTCCACTGCTGATCAATGGGAGCGAGATAACAGGGTCACACTACATGTACACACAGCCCCACTGCTGATCAATGGGAGCGAGGGAACAGAGGCACACTGCATGTACACACAGCCACACTGCTGATCAATGGGAGCGAGGGAACAGAGGCACACTGCATGTACACACAGCCCCACTGCTGATCAATGGGAGCGAGGGAACAGAGGCACACTACATGTACACACAGCTCCACTGCTGATCAATGGGAGTGAGGTAACAGGGGCACACTACATGTACACACAGCCCCACTGCTGATCAATGGGAGCGAGGGAACAGGGGCACACTATATGTACACACAGCTCCACTGCTGATCAATGGGAGTGAGGGAACAGAGGCACACTGCATGTACACACAGCCCCACTGCTGATCAATGGGAATGAGGGAACAGTGGCACACTACATGTACACACAGCCCCACTGCTGATCAATGGGAGCGAGGGAACAGAGGCACACTACATGTACACACAGCCCCACTGCTGATCAATGGGAGTGAGGTAACAGGGTCACACTGCATGTACACACAGCCCCACTGCTGATCAATGGGAGTGAGGGAACAGGGTCACACCGCATGTACACACAGCCCCACTGCTGATCAATGGGAATGAGGGAACAGGGGCACACTACATGTACACACAGCCCCATTGCTGATCAATGGGAGCGAGGGAACAGGGGCACACTACATGTACACACAGCCCCACTGCTGATCAATGGGAGTGAGGGAACAGGGTCACACTGCATGTACACACAGCCCCACTGCTGATCAATGGGAGTGAGGTAACAGGAGCACACTACATGTACACACAGCCCCACTGCTGATCACTGGGAGCGAGGGAACAGGGGCACACTACATGTACACACAGCCCCACTGCTGATCAATGGGAGTGATGGAACAGAGGCACACTGCATGTACACACAGCCCCACTGCTGATCAATGGGAGTGAGGTAACAGGCGCACACTACATGTACACACAGCCCCACTGCTGATCAATGGGAGTGAGGTAACAGTAGCACACTGCATGTACACACAGCCCCACTGCTGATCAATGGGAGCGAGGTAACAGGGGCACACTGCATGTACACACAGCCCCACTGCTGATCAATGGGAGTGATGTAACAGGGGCACACTGCATGTACACACAGCCCCACTGCTGATCAATGGGAATGAGGGAACAGAGGCACACTACATGTACACACACCCCCACTGCTGATCAATGCGAGCGAGGGAACAGGGGCACACTACATGTACACACAGCCCCACTGCTGATCAATGGGAGCGAGGGAACAGGGGCACGCTGCATGTACACACAGCCCCTCTGCTGATCAATGGGAGTGAGGGAACAGGGGCACACTGCATGTACACACAGCCCCACTGCTGATCAATGGGAGCGAGGTAACAGGGGCACACTACATGTACACACAGCCCCACTGCTGATCAATGGGAGCGAGGTAACAGGGGCACACTACATGTACACACAGCCCCACTGCTGATCAATGGGAGCGAGGGAACAGGGGCACACTACATGTCCACACAGCCCCACTGCTGATCAATGGGAGCGAGGTAACAGACACACGCTGCATGTACACACAGCCCCACTGCTGATCAATGGGAGCGAGGGAACAGGGTCACACTACATGTACACACAGCCCCACTGCTGATCAATGGGAGTGAGGGAACAGGGGCACACTACATGTACACACAGCCCCACTGCTGATCAATGGGAGCGAGGGAACAGAGGCACACTGCATGTACACACAGCCCCACTGCTGATCAATGGGAGTGAGGTAACAGGGGCACACTGCATGTACACACAGCCCCACTGCTGATCAATGGGAGTGAGGTAACAGGGGCACACAGCGTGTACACACAGCTCCACTGTTGATCAATGGGAGCTAGGTAACAGGGGCACACTGCATGTACACACAGCCCCACTGCTGATCAATGGGAGTGAGGTAACAGGGGCACACAGCGTGTACACACAGCTCCACTGCTGATCAATGGGAGCGAGGGAACAGGGTCACACTGCATGTACACACAGCCCCACTGCTGATCAATGGGAGCGAGGTAACAGGGGCACACTACATGTACACACAGCCCCACTGCTGATCAATGGGAGCGAGGTAACAGGGGCACACTGCATGTACACGCAGCCCCACTGCTGATCAATGGGAGCGAGTGAACAGAGGCACACTACATGTACACGCAGCCGCACTGCTGATCAATGGGAGCGAGGTAACAGAGGCACACTGCATGTACACACAGCCCCACTGCTGATCAATGGGAGCGAGGGAACAGAGGCACACTACATGTACACACAGCTCCACTACTGATCAATGGGAGTGAGGGAACAGAGGCACACTACATGTACACACAGCTCCACTGCTGATCAATGGGAGCGAGGGAACAGGGGCACACTGCATTTACACACAGCCCCACTGCTGATCAATGGGAGTGAGGGAACAGAGGCACACTACATGTACACACAGCCCTACTTCTGATCAATGGGAGTGAGGTAACAGAGGCACACTGCATGTACACACAGCCCCACTGCTGATCAATGGGAGTGAGGGAACAGGGTCACACAGCATGTACACACAGCCCCACTGCTGATCAATGGGAGCGAGGGAACAGGGTCACACAGCATGTACACACAGCCCCACTGCTGATCAATGGGAGTGAGGTAACAGGGGCACACTGCATGTACACACAGCCCCACTGCTGATCAATGGGAGTGAGGTAACAGGGGCACACTACATGTACACACAGCTCCACTGCTGATCAATGGGAGCGAGGTAACAGGGGCACACTACATGTACACACAGCCCCACTGCTGATCAATGGGAGTGAGGTAACAGGGGCACACTACATGGACACACAGCCCCACTGCTGATCAATGGGAGCGAGGGAACAGGGTCACACAGCATGTACACACAGCCCCACTGCTGATCAATGGGAGTGAGGTAACAGGGGCACACTACATGTACACACAGCCCCACTGCTGATCAATGGGAGCGAGGGAACAGAGGCACACAGGATTACACACAGCCCCTCTGCTGATCAATGGGAGCGAGGGAACAGGGTCACACTGCATGTACACACAGCCCCACTGCTGATCAATGGGAGCGAGGGAACAGGGGCACACTGCATGTACACACAGCCCCACTGCTGATCAATGGGATCGAGGGAACAGGGGCACACTACATGTACACACAGCCCCACTGCTGATCAATGGGAGTGAGGGAACAGAGGCACACTGCATGTACACACAGCCCCACTGCTGATCAATGGGAGCGAGCGAACAGGGTCACACTGCATGTTCACACAGCCCCACTGCTGATCAATGGGAGTGAGGGAACAGGGGCACACTACATGTACACACAGCCCCACTGCTGATCAATGGGAGTGAGGGAACAGAGGCACACTGCATGTACACACAGCCCCACTGCTGATCAATGGGAGCGAGGGAACAGAGGCACACTGCATGTACACACAGCCCCACTGCTGATCAATGGGAGTGAGGGAACAGGGGCACACTGCATGTACACACAGCCCCACTGCTGATCAATGGGAGTGAGGGAACAGGGGCACACTACATGTACAAACAGCCCCACTGCTGATCAATGGGAGTGAGGGAACAGGGGCACACTGCATGCACACACAGCCCCACTGCTGATCAATGGGAGCGAGGGAACAGGGTCACACTACATGTACACACAGCCCCACTGCTGATCAATGGGAGTGAGGTAACAGGGGCACACTACATGTACACACAGCTCCACTGCTGATCAATGGGAGTGAGCGAACAGGGTCACACTACATGCACACACAGCCCCACTGCTGATCAATGGGAGTGAGGGAACAGGGGCACACTACATGTACACACAGCCCCACTGCTGATCAATGGGAGCGAGGTAACAGGGGCACACTACATGTACACACAGCCCCACTGCTGATCAATGGGAGTGAGGGAACAGGGGCACACTACATGTACACACAGCCCCACTGCTGATCAATGGGTGTGAGGTAACAGGGGCACACAGGAGTACACACAGCCCCACTGCTGATCAATGGGAGCGAGGTAACAGGGGCACACTACATGTACACACAGCCCCACTGCTGATCAATGGGAGTGAGGGAACAGGGGCACACTACATGTACACACAGCTCCACTGCTGATCAATGGGAGCGAGGTAACAGGGGCACACTACATGTACACACAGCTCCACTGCTGATCAATGGGAGTGAGGGAACAGGGGCACACAGGAGTACACACAGCCCCACTGCTGATCAATGGGAGTGAGGGAACAGGGGCACACAGGAGTACACACAGCCCCACTGCTGATGAATGGGAGCGAGGGAACAGGGGCACGCTGCATGTAAACACAGCCCCAGTTCTGATCAATGGGAGTGAGGGAAAAGGGGCACACTACATGTACACACAGCTCCACTGCTGATCAATGGGAGCGAGGTAACAGGGGCACACTACATGTACACACAGCTCCACTGCTGATCAATGGGAGTGAGGGAACAGGGGCACGCTGCATGTAAACACAGCCCCACTGCTGATCAATGGGAGCGAGGGAACAGGGGCACACTACATGTACACACAGCTCCACTGCTGATCAATGGGAGCGAGGGAACAGGGGCACACTACATGTACACACAGCCCCACTGCTGATCAATGGGAGTGAGGGAACAGGGGCACACTACATGTAAACACAGCCCCACTGCTGATCAATGGGAGTGAGGGAACAGGGGCACACTACATGTACACACAGCCCCACTGCTGATCAATGGGAGTGAGGGAACAGGGGCACACTGCATGTACACACAGCCCCACTGCTGATCAATGGGAGTGAGGGAACAGGGGCACAGTGCATGTACACACAGTCCCACTGCTGATCGATGGGAATGAGGGAACAGAGGCACACTACATGTACACACAGCCCCACTGCTGATCAATGGGAGCGAGGGAACAGACACACATTGCATGTACACACAGCCCCACTGCTGATCAATGGGAGCGAGGTAACAGGGGCACACTACATGTACACACAGCCCCACTGCTGATCAATGGGAGCGAGGTAACAGGGGCACACTGCATGTGCACACAGCCCCACTGCTGATCAATGGGAGTGAGGTAACAGGGGCACACTGCATGTACACACAGCCCCAGTGCTGATCAATGGGAGCGAGGTAACAGGGGCACACTGCATGTACACACAGTCCCACTGCTGATCAATGGGAGCGAGCGAACAGGGGCACACTGCATGTACACACAGCCCCACTGCTGATCAATGGGAGTGAGGTAACAGGGGCACACTGCATGTACACACAGCCCCACTGCTGATAAATGGGAGCGAGGGAACAGAGGCACACTGCATGTACACACAGCCCCACTGCTGATAAATGGGAGTGAGGTAACAGGGGCACACTACATGTACACACAGCCCCACTGCTGATCAATGGGAGCGAGGGAACAGAGGCACACTGCATGTACACACAGCCCCACTGCTGATCAATGGGAGTGAGGTAACAGGGGCACACTACATGTACACACAGCCCCACTGCTGATCAATGGGAGCGAGCGAACAGGGGCACACTGCATGTACACACAGCCCCACTGCTGATCAATGGGAGTGAGGTAACAGGGGCACACTGCATGTAAACACAGCCCCACTGCTGATCAATGGGAGCGAGGGAACAGGGGCACACTATATGTACACACAGCCCCAGTGCTGATCAATGGGAGCGAGGGAACAGAGGCACACAGGATTACACACAGCCCCTCTGCTGATCAATGGGAGTGAGGGAACAGGGGCACACTACATGGACACACAGCCCCACTACTGATCAATGGGAGCGAGGGAACAGGGTCACACAGCATGTTGACACAGCCCCACTGCTGATCAATGGGAGTGAGGTAACAGGGGCACACTACATGTACGCACAGCCCCACTGCTGATCAATGGGAGCGAGGGAACAGTGGCACAATGCATGTACACACAGCCCCACTGCTGATCAATGGGAGTGAGGGAACAGAGGCACACTACATGTACACACAGCCCCACTGCTGATCAATGGGAGCGAGGGAACAGGGGCACACTACATGTACACACAGCCCCACTGCTGATCAATGGGAGCGAGGGAACAGGGGCACACTACATGTACACACAGCCCCACTGCTGATCAATGGGAGTGAGGGAACAGGGGCACATTACATGTACACACAGCCCCACTGCTGATCAATGGGAGCGAGGTAACAGGGGCACACTACATGTACACACAGCCCCACTGCTGATCAATGGGAGTGAGGGAACAGGGTCACACTGCATGTACACACAGCCCTACTGCTGATCAATGGGAGTGAGGTAACAGGAGCACACTGCATGTACACAAAGCCCCACTGCTGATCAATGGGAGTGAGGTAACAGGGGCACACTGCATGTACACACAGCCCCACTGCTGATCAATGGGAGTGAGGTAACAGGGTCACACTGCATGTACTCACAGCCCCACTGCTGATCAATGGGAGCGAGGGAACAGTGGCACACTGCATGTACACACAGCCCCACTGCTGATCAATGGGAGTGAGGGAACAGAGGCACACTACATGTACACACAGCCCCACTGCTGATCAATGGGAGCGAGGGAACAGGGGCACACTACATGTACACACAGCCCCACTGCTGATCAATGGGAGCGAGGGAACAGGGGCACACTACATGTACACACAGCCCCACTGCTGATCAATGGGAGTGAGGTAACAGGGGCACACAGCGTGTACACACAGCCCCACTGCTGATCAATGGGAGCGAGGGAACAGGGTGACACTACATGTACACACAGCCCCACTGCTGATCAATGGGAGCGAGGGAACAGAGGCACACTACATCAACACACAGCCCCACTGCTGATCAATGGGAGCGAGGGAACAGGGTCACACTACATGTACACACAGCTGCACTGCTGATCAATGGGAGTGAGGTAACAGGGGCACACTGCATGTACACACAGCCCCACTGCTGATCAATGGGAGTGAGGTAACAGGGGCACACTGCATGTACACACAGCCCCACTGCTGATCAATGGGAGTGAGGGAACAGAGGCACACTGCATGTACACACAGCCCCACTGCTGATCAATGGGAGCGAGGGAACAGGGTCACACTGCATGTACACACAGCCCCACTGCTGATCAATGGGAGCGAGGGAACAGGGTCACACTGCATGTACACACAGCCCCACTGCTGATCAATGGGAGTGAGGTAACAGGGGCACGCTACATTTACACACAGCCCCACTGCTGATCAATGGGAGTGAGGGAACAGAGGCACACTACATGTACACACAGCCCCACTGCTGATCAATGGGAGTGAGGGAACAGGGTCACACTGCATGTACACACAGCCCCACTGCTGATCAATGGGAGTGAGGGAACAGGGTCACACTGCATGTACACACAGCCCCACTGCTGATCAATGGGAATGAGGGAACAGGGGCACACTACATGTACACACAGCCCCACTGCTGATCAATGGGAGCGAGGGAACAGGGTCACACTACATGTACACACAGCCCCACTGCTGATCAATGGGAGTGAGGGAACAGGGTCACACTGCATGTACACACAGCCCCACTGCTGATCAATGGGAGTGAGGTAACAGGGGCACACTGCATGTACACAAAGCCCCACTGCTGATCAATGGGAGTGAGGTAACAGGGGCACACTGCATGTACACACAGCCCCACTGCTGATCAATGGGAGTGAGGTAACAGGGTCACACTGCATGTACACACAGCCCCACTGCTGATCAATGGGAGCGAGGGAACAGTGGCACACTGCATGTACACACAGCCCCACTGCTGATCAATGGGAGTGAGGGAACAGAGGCACACTACATATACACACAGCCCCACTGCTGATCAATGGGAGCGAGGGAACAGGGGCACACTACATGTACACACAGCCCCACTGCTGATCAATGGGAGCGAGGGAACAGGGGCACACTACATGTACACACAGCCCCACTGCTGGTCAATGGGAGTGAGGGAACAGGGGCACACTACATGTACACACAGCCCCACTGCTGATCAATGGGAGTGAGGTAACAGGGGCACACTACATGTACACACAGCCCCACTGCTGATCAATGGGATCGAGGTAACAGGGGCACACTGCATGTACACACAGCCCCACTGCTGATCAATGGGAGCGAGTGAACAGAGGCACACTACATGTACACACAGCCGCACTGCTGATCAATGGGAGCGAGGTAACAGAGGCACACTGCATGTACACACAGCCCCGCTGCTGATCAATTGGAGCGAGGGAACAGAGGCACACTACATGTACACACAGCTCCACTGCTGATCAATGGGAGTGAGGGAACAGAGGCACACTACATGTACACACAGCCCCACTGCTGATCAATGGGAGCGAGGGAACAGGGGCACACTGCAATTACACACAGCCCCACTGCTGATCAATGGGAGTGAGGGAACAGAGGCACACTACATGTACACACAGCCCCACTGCTGATCAATGGGAGTGAGGTAACAGAGACACACTGCATGTACACACAGCCCCACTGCTGATCAATGGGAGCGAGGGAACAGGGTCACACAGCATGTACACACAGCCCCACTGCTGATCAATGGGAGTGAGGTAACAGGGGCACACTGCATGTACACACAGCCCCACTGCTGATCAATGGGAGTGAGGTAACAGGGGCACATTACATGTACACACAGCTCCACTGCTGATCAATGGGAGCGAGGTAACAGGGGCACACTACATTTACACACAGACCCACTGCTGATCAATGGGAGCGAGGGAACAGGGGCACACTACATGTACACACAGCCCCACTGCTGATCAATGGGAGCGAGGGAACAGGGTCACACTACATGGACACACAGCCCCACTGCTGATCAATGGGAGTGAGGGAACAGGGTCACACAGCATGTACACACAGCCCCACTGCTGATCAATGGGAGTGAGGTAACAGGGGCACACTACATGGACACACAGCCCCACTGCTGATCAATGGGAGCGAGGGAACAGGGTCACACAGCATGTTGACACAGCCCCACTGCTGATCAATGGGAGTGAGGTAACAGGGGCACACTACATGTACACACAGCCCCACTGCTGATCAATGGGAGCGAGGGAACAGAGGCACACAGGATTACACACAGCCCCTCTGCTGATCAATGGGAGCGAGGGAACAGGGGCACACTACATGGACACACAGCCCCACTGCTGATCAATGGGAGCGAGGGAACAGGGTCACACATCATGTTGACACAGCCCCACTGCTGATCAATGGGAGTGAGGTAACAGGGGCACACTACATGTACACACAGCCCCACTGCTGATCAATGGGAGCGAGGGAACAGTGGCACACTGCATGTACACACAGCCCCACTGCTGATCAATGGGAGTGAGGGAACAGAGGCACACTACATGTACACACAGCCCCACTGCTGATCAATGGGAGCGAGGGAACAGGGGCACACTACATGTACACACAGCCCCACTGCTGATCAATGGGAGCGAGGGAACAGGGGCACACTACATGTACACACAGCCCCACTGCTGATCAATGGGAGTGAGGGAACAGGGGCACATTACATGTACACACAGCCCCACTGCTGATCAATGGGAGCGAGGTAACAGGGGCACACTACATGTACACACAGCCCCACTGCTGATCAATGGGAGCGAGGTAACAGGGGCACACTGCATGTACACACAGCCCCACTGCTGATCAATGGGAGCGAGTGAACAGAGGCACACTACATGTACACACAGCCGCACTGCTGATCAATGGGAGCGAGGTAACAGAGGCACACTGCATGTACACACAGCCCCGCTGCTGATCAATGGGAGCGAGCGAACAGAGGCACATTACATGTACACACAGCTCCACTGCTGATCAATGGGAGTGAGGGAACAGAGGCACACTACATGTACACACAGCCCCACTGCTGATCAATGGGAGTGAGGTAACAGAGGCACACTGCATGTACACACAGCCCCACTGCTGATCAATGGGAGTGAGGGAACAGGGTCACACAGCATGTACACACAGCCCCACTGCTGATCAATGGGAGCGAGGGAACAGGGTCACACAGCATGTACACACAGCCCCACTGCTGATCAATGGGAGTGAGGTAACAGGGGCACACTGCATGTACACACAGCCCCACTGCTGATCAATGGGAGTGAGGTAACAGGGGCACACTACATGTACACACAGCTCCACTGCTGATCAATGGGAGCGAGGTAACAGGGGCACACTACATTTACACACAGCCCCACTGCTGATCAATGGGAGCGAGGGAACAGGGGCACACTACATGTACACACAGCCCCACTGCTGATCAATGGGAGCGAGGGAACAGGGTCACACTACATGTACACACAGCCCCACTGCTGATCAATGGGAGTGAGGGAACAGGGTCACACAGCATGTACACACAGCCCCACTGCTGATCAATGGGAGTGAGGGAACAGGGGCACACTACATGGACACACAGCCCCACTGCTGATCAATGGGAGCGAGGGAACAGGGTCACACAGCATGTTGACACAGCCCCACTGCTGATCAATGGGAGTGAGGTAACAGGGGCACACTACATGTACACACAGCCCCACTGCTGATCAATGGGAGCGAGGGAACAGAGGCACACAGGATTACACACAGCCCCTCTGCTGATCAATGGGAGCGAGGGAACAGGGTCACACTGCATGTACACACAGCCCCACTGCTGATTAATGGGAGCGAGGGAACAGGGGCACACTACATGTACACACAGCCCCACAGCTGATCAATGGGAGTGAGGGAACAGAGGCACACTGCATGTACACACAGCCCCACTGCTGATCAATGGGAGCGAGCGAACAGGGTCACACTGCATGTACACACAGCCCCACTGCTGATCAATGGGAGTGAGGGAACAGGGGCACACTACATGTACACACAGCCCCACTGCTGATCAATGGGAGTGAGGGAACAGAGGCACACTGCATGTACACACAGCCCCACTGCTGATCAATGGGAGCGAGGGAACAGAGGCACACTGCATGTACACACAGCCCCACTGCTGATCAATGGGAGTGAGGGAACAGGGGCACACTACATGTACACACAGCCCCACTGCTGATCAATGGGAGCGAGGTAACAGGGGCACACTGCCTGTACACATCCCCACTGCTGATCAATGGGAGCGAGTGAACAGAGGCACACTACATGTACACACAGCCGCACTGCTGATCAATGGGAGCGAGGTAACAGAGGCACACTGCATGTACACACAGCCCCACTGCTGATCAATGGGAGCGAGGGAACAGAGGCACACTACATGTACACACAGCTCCACTGCTGATCAATGGGAGTGAGGGAACAGAGGCACACTACATGTACACACAGCCCCACTGCTGATCAATGGGAGCGAGGGAACAGGGGCACACTGCAATTACACACAGCCCCACTGCTGATCAATGGGAGTGAGGGAACAGAGGCACACTACATGTACACACAGCCCCACTGCTGATCAATGGGAGTGAGGTAACAGAGGCACACTGCATGTACACACAGCCCCACTGCTGATCAATGGGAGTGAGGGAACAGGGTCACACAGCATGTACACACAGCCCCACTGCTGATCAATGGGAGCGAGGGAACAGGGTCACACAGCATGTACACACAGCCCCACTGCTGATCAATGGGAGTGAGGGAACAGGGTCACACAGCATGTACACACAGCCCCACTGCTGATCAATGGGAGTGAGGGAACAGGGGCACACTACATGGACACACAGCCCCACTGCTGATCAATGGGAGCGAGGGAACAGGGTCACACAGCATGTTGACACAGCCCCACTGCTGATCAATGGGAGTGAGGTAACAGGGGCACACTACATGTACACACAGCCCCACTGCTGATCAATGGGAGCGAGGGAACAGGGGCACATTACATGTACACACAGCCCCACTGCTGATCAATGGGAGCGAGGTAACAGGGGCACACTACATGTACACACAGCCCCACTGCTGATCAATGGGAGCGAGGTAACAGGGGCACACTGCATGTACACACAGCCCCACTGCTGATCAATGGGAGCGAGTGAACAGAGGCACACTACATGTACACACAGCCGCACTGCTGATCAATGGGAGCGAGGTAACAGAGGCACACTGCATGTACACACAGCCCCGCTGCTGATCAATGGGAGCGAGCGAACAGAGGCACATTACATGTACACACAGCTCCACTGCTGATCAATGGGAGTGAGGGAACAGAGGCACACTACATGTACACACAGCCCCACTGCTGATCAATGGGAGTGAGGTAACAGAGGCACACTGCATGTACACACAGCCCCACTGCTGATCAATGGGAGCGAGGGAACAGGGGCACACTGCAATTACACACAGCCCCACTGCTGATCAATGGGAGTGAGGGAACAGAGGCACACTACATGTACACACAGCCCCACTGCTGATCAATGGGAGTGAGGTAACAGAGACACACTGCATGTACACACAGCCCCACTGCTGATCAATGGGAGCGAGGGAACAGGGTCACACAGCATGTACACACAGCCCCACTGCTGATCAATGGGAGTGAGGTAACAGGGGCACACTGCATGTACACACAGCCCCACTGCTGATCAATGGGAGTGAGGTAACAGGGGCACATTACATGTACACACAGCTCCACTGCTGATCAATGGGAGCGAGGTAACAGGGGCACACTACATTTACACACAGACCCACTGCTGATCAATGGGAGCGAGGGAACAGGGGCACACTACATGTACACACAGCCCCACTGCTGATCAATGGGAGCGAGGGAACAGGGTCACACTACATGGACACACAGCCCCACTGCTGATCAATGGGAGTGAGGGAACAGGGTCACACAGCATGTACACACAGCCCCACTGCTGATCAATGGGAGTGAGGTAACAGGGGCACACTACATGGACACACAGCCCCACTGCTGATCAATGGGAGCGAGGGAACAGGGTCACACAGCATGTTGACACAGCCCCACTGCTGATCAATGGGAGTGAGGTAACAGGGGCACACTACATGTACACACAGCCCCACTGCTGATCAATGGGAGCGAGGGAACAGAGGCACACAGGATTACACACAGCCCCTCTGCTGATCAATGGGAGCGAGGGAACAGGGGCACACTACATGGACACACAGCCCCACTGCTGATCAATGGGAGCGAGGGAACAGGGTCACACATCATGTTGACACAGCCCCACTGCTGATCAATGGGAGTGAGGTAACAGGGGCACACTACATGTACACACAGCCCCACTGCTGATCAATGGGAGCGAGGGAACAGTGGCACACTGCATGTACACACAGCCCCACTGCTGATCAATGGGAGTGAGGGAACAGAGGCACACTACATGTACACACAGCCCCACTGCTGATCAATGGGAGCGAGGGAACAGGGGCACACTACATGTACACACAGCCCCACTGCTGATCAATGGGAGCGAGGGAACAGGGGCACACTACATGTACACACAGCCCCACTGCTGATCAATGGGAGTGAGGGAACAGGGGCACATTACATGTACACACAGCCCCACTGCTGATCAATGGGAGCGAGGTAACAGGGGCACACTACATGTACACACAGCCCCACTGCTGATCAATGGGAGCGAGGTAACAGGGGCACACTGCATGTACACACAGCCCCACTGCTGATCAATGGGAGCGAGTGAACAGAGGCACACTACATGTACACACAGCCGCACTGCTGATCAATGGGAGCGAGGTAACAGAGGCACACTGCATGTACACACAGCCCCGCTGCTGATCAATGGGAGCGAGCGAACAGAGGCACATTACATGTACACACAGCTCCACTGCTGATCAATGGGAGTGAGGGAACAGAGGCACACTACATGTACACACAGCCCCACTGCTGATCAATGGGAGTGAGGTAACAGAGGCACACTGCATGTACACACAGCCCCACTGCTGATCAATGGGAGTGAGGGAACAGGGTCACACAGCATGTACACACAGCCCCACTGCTGATCAATGGGAGCGAGGGAACAGGGTCACACAGCATGTACACACAGCCCCACTGCTGATCAATGGGAGTGAGGTAACAGGGGCACACTGCATGTACACACAGCCCCACTGCTGATCAATGGGAGTGAGGTAACAGGGGCACACTACATGTACACACAGCTCCACTGCTGATCAATGGGAGCGAGGTAACAGGGGCACACTACATTTACACACAGCCCCACTGCTGATCAATGGGAGCGAGGGAACAGGGGCACACTACATGTACACACAGCCCCACTGCTGATCAATGGGAGCGAGGGAACAGGGTCACACTACATGTACACACAGCCCCACTGCTGATCAATGGGAGTGAGGGAACAGGGTCACACAGCATGTACACACAGCCCCACTGCTGATCAATGGGAGTGAGGGAACAGGGGCACACTACATGGACACACAGCCCCACTGCTGATCAATGGGAGCGAGGGAACAGGGTCACACAGCATGTTGACACAGCCCCACTGCTGATCAATGGGAGTGAGGTAACAGGGGCACACTACATGTACACACAGCCCCACTGCTGATCAATGGGTGCGAGGGAACAGAGGCACACAGGATTACACACAGCCCCTCTGCTGATCAATGGGAGCGAGGGAACAGGGTCACACTGCATGTACACACAGCCCCACTGCTGATCAATGGGAGCGAGGGAACAGGGGCACACTACATGTACACACAGCCCCACTGCTGATCAATGGGAGTGAGGGAACAGAGGCACACTGCATGTACACACAGCCCCACTGCTGATCAATGGGAGCGAGCGAACAGGGTCACACTGCATGTACACACAGCCCCACTGCTGATCAATGGGAGTGAGGGAACAGGGGCACACTACATGTACACACAGCCCCACTGCTGATCAATGGGAGTGAGGGAACAGAGGCACACTGCATGTACACACAGCCCCACTGCTGATCAATGGGAGCGAGGGAACAGAGGCACACTGCATGTACACACAGCCCCACTGCTGATCAATGGGAGTGAGGGAACAGGGGCACACTACATGTACACACAGCCCCACTGCTGATCAATGGGAGCGAGGTAACAGGGGCACACTGCCTGTACACATCCCCACTGCTGATCAATGGGAGCGAGTGAACAGAGGCACACTACATGTACACACAGCCGCACTGCTGATCAATGGGAGCGAGGTAACAGAGGCACACTGCATGTACACACAGCCCCACTGCTGATCAATGGGAGCGAGGGAACAGAGGCACACTACATGTACACACAGCTCCACTGCTGATCAATGGGAGTGAGGGAACAGAGGCACACTACATGTACACACAGCCCCACTGCTGATCAATGGGAGCGAGGGAACAGGGGCACACTGCAATTACACACAGCCCCACTGCTGATCAATGGGAGTGAGGGAACAGAGGCACACTACATGTACACACAGCCCCACTGCTGATCAATGGGAGTGAGGTAACAGAGGCACACTGCATGTACACACAGCCCCACTGCTGATCAATGGGAGTGAGGGAACAGGGTCACACAGCATGTACACACAGCCCCACTGCTGATCAATGGGAGCGAGGGAACAGGGTCACACAGCATGTACACACAGCCCCACTGCTGATCAATGGGAGTGAGGGAACAGGGTCACACAGCATGTACACACAGCCCCACTGCTGATCAATGGGAGTGAGGGAACAGGGGCACACTACATGGACACACAGCCCCACTGCTGATCAATGGGAGCGAGGGAACAGGGTCACACAGCATGTTGACACAGCCCCACTGCTGATCAATGGGAGTGAGGTAACAGGGGCACACTACATGTACACACAGCCCCACTGCTGATCAATGGGAGCGAGGGAACAGGGGCACATTACATGTACACACAGCCCCACTGCTGATCAATGGGAGCGAGGTAACAGGGGCACACTACATGTACACACAGCCCCACTGCTGATCAATGGGAGCGAGGTAACAGGGGCACACTGCATGTACACACAGCCCCACTGCTGATCAATGGGAGCGAGTGAACAGAGGCACACTACATGTACACACAGCCGCACTGCTGATCAATGGGAGCGAGGTAACAGAGGCACACTGCATGTACACACAGCCCCGCTGCTGATCAATGGGAGCGAGGGAACAGGGGCACACTACATGTACACACAGCCCCACTGCTGATCAATGGGAGCGAGGGAACAGGGTCACACTACATGTACACACAGCCCCACTGCTGATCAATGGGAGTGAGGGAACAGGGTCACACAGCATGTACACACAGCCCCACTGCTGATCAATGGGAGTGAGGGAACAGGGGCACACTACATGGACACACAGCCCCACTGCTGATCAATGGGAGCGAGGGAACAGGGTCACACAGCATGTTGACACAGCCCCACTGCTGATCAATGGGAGTGAGGTAACAGGGGCACACTACATGTACACACAGCCCCACTGCTGATCAATGGGAGCGAGGGAACAGAGGCACACAGGATTACACACAGCCCCTCTGCTGATCAATGGGAGCGACGGAACAGGGTCACACTGCATGTACACACAGCCCCACTGCTGATCAATGGGAGCGAGGGAACAGGGGCACACTACATGTACACACAGCCCCACTGCTGATCAATGGGAGTGAGGGAACAGAGGCACACTGCATGTACACACAGCCCCACTGCTGATCAATGGGAGCGAGCGAACAGGGTCACACTGCATGTACACACAGCCCCACTGCTGATCAATGGGAGTGAGGGAACAGGGGCACACTACATGTACACACAGCCCCACTGCTGATCAATGGGAGTGAGGGAACAGAGGCACACTGCATGTACACACAGCCCCACTGCTGATCAATGGGAGCGAGGGAACAGAGGCACACTGCATGTACACACAGCCCCACTGCTGATCAATGGGAGTGAGGGAACAGGGGCACACTACATGTACACACAGCCCCACTGCTGATCAATGGGAGCGAGGTAACAGGGGCACACTGCCTGTACACATCCCCACTGCTGATCAATGGGAGCGAGTGAACAGAGGCACACTACATGTACACACAGCCGCACTGCTGATCAATGGGAGCGAGGTAACAGAGGCACACTGCATGTACACACAGCCCCACTGCTGATCAATGGGAGCGAGGGAACAGAGGCACACTACATGTACACACAGCTCCACTGCTGATCAATGGGAGTGAGGGAACAGAGGCACACTACATGTACACACAGCCCCACTGCTGATCAATGGGAGCGAGGGAACAGGGGCACACTGCAATTACACACAGCCCCACTGCTGATCAATGGGAGTGAGGGAACAGAGGCACACTACATGTACACACAGCCCCACTGCTGATCAATGGGAGTGAGGTAACAGAGGCACACTGCATGTACACACAGCTCCACTGCTGATCAATGGGAGTGAGGGAACAGGGTCACACAGCATGTACACACAGCCCCACTGCTGATCAATGGGAGCGAGGGAACAGGGTCACACAGCATGTACACACAGCCCCACTGCTGATCAATGGGAGTGAGGGAACAGGGTCACACAGCATGTACACACAGCCCCACTGCTGATCAATGGGAGTGAGGGAACAGGGGCACACTACATGGACACACAGCCCCACTGCTGATCAATGGGAGCGAGGGAACAGGGTCACACAGCATGTTGACACAGCCCCACTGCTGATCAATGGGAGTGAGGTAACAGGGGCACACTACATGTACACACAGCCCCACTGCTGATCAATGGGAGCGAGGGAACAGAGGCACACAGGATTACACACAGCCCCTCTGCTGATCAATGGGAGCGAGGGAACAGGGTCACACTGCATGTACACACAGCCCCACTGCTGATCAATGGGAGCGAGGGAACAGGGGCACACTGCATGTACACACAGCCCCACTGCTGATCAATGGGAGCGAGGGAACAGGGGCACACTACATGTACACACAGCCCCACTGCTGATCAATGGGAGTGAGGGAACAGAGGCACACTGCATGTACACACAGCCCCACTGCTGATCAATGGGAGCGAGCGAACAGGGTCACACTGCATGTACACACAGCCCCACTGCTGATCAATGGGAGTGAGGGAACAGGGGCACACTACATGTACACACAGCCCCACTGCTGATCAATGGGAGTGAGGGAACAGAGGCACACTGCATGTACACACAGCCCCACTGCTGATCAATGGGAGCGAGGGAACAGAGGCAGACTGCATGTACACACAGCCCCACTGCTGATCAATGGGAGTGAGGTAACAGAGGCACACTGCATGCACACACCGCCCCACTGCTGATCAATGGGAGTGAGGGAACAGGGTCACACAGCATGTACACACAGCCCCACTGCTGATCAATGGGAGCGAGGGAACAGGGTCACACAGCATGTACACACAGCCCCACTGCTGATCAATGGGAGTGAGGTAACAGGGGCACACTGCATGTATACACAGCCCCACTGCTGATCAATGGGAGTGAGGTAACAGGGGCACACTACATGTACACACAGCTCCACTGCTGATCAATGGGAGCGAGGTAACAGGGGCACACTACATGTACACACAGCCCCACTGCTGATCAATGGGAGTGAGGGAACAGGGGCACACTACATGGACACACAGCCCCACTGCTGATCAATGGGAGCGAGGGAACAGGGTCACACAGCATGTTGACACAGCCCCACTGCTGATCAATGGGAGTGAGGTAACAGGGGCACACTACATGTACACACAGCCCCACTGCTGATCAATGGGAGCGAGGGAACAGAGGCACACAGGATTACACACAGCCCCTCTGCTGATCAATGGGAGCGACGGAACAGGGTCACACTGCATGTACACACAGCCCCACTGCTGATCAATGGGAGCGAGGGAACAGGGGCACACTACATGTACACACAGCCCCACTGCTGATCAATGGGAGTGAGGGAACAGAGGCACACTGCATGTACACACAGCCCCACTGCTGATCAATGGGAGCGAGCGAACAGGGTCACACTGCATGTACACACAGCCCCACTGCTGATCAATGGGAGTGAGGGAACAGGGGCACACTACATGTACACACAGCCCCACTGCTGATCAATGGGAGTGAGGGAACAGAGGCACACTGCATGTACACACAGCCCCACTGCTGATCAATGGGAGCGAGGGAACAGAGGCACACTGCATGTACACACAGCCCCACTGCTGATCAATGGGAGTGAGGGAACAGGGGCACACTACATGTACACACAGCCCCACTGCTGATCAATGGGAGCGAGGTAACAGGGGCACACTGCCTGTACACATCCCCACTGCTGATCAATGGGAGCGAGTGAACAGAGGCACACTACATGTACACACAGCCGCACTGCTGATCAATGGGAGCGAGGTAACAGAGGCACACTGCATGTACACACAGCCCCACTGCTGATCAATGGGAGCGAGGGAACAGAGGCACACTACATGTACACACAGCTCCACTGCTGATCAATGGGAGTGAGGGAACAGAGGCACACTACATGTACACACAGCCCCACTGCTGATCAATGGGAGCGAGGGAACAGGGGCACACTGCAATTACACACAGCCCCACTGCTGATCAATGGGAGTGAGGGAACAGAGGCACACTACATGTACACACAGCCCCACTGCTGATCAATGGGAGTGAGGTAACAGAGGCACACTGCATGTACACACAGCTCCACTGCTGATCAATGGGAGTGAGGGAACAGGGTCACACAGCATGTACACACAGCCCCACTGCTGATCAATGGGAGCGAGGGAACAGGGTCACACAGCATGTACACACAGCCCCACTGCTGATCAATGGGAGTGAGGGAACAGGGTCACACAGCATGTACACACAGCCCCACTGCTGATCAATGGGAGTGAGGGAACAGGGGCACACTACATGGACACACAGCCCCACTGCTGATCAATGGGAGCGAGGGAACAGGGTCACACAGCATGTTGACACAGCCCCACTGCTGATCAATGGGAGTGAGGTAACAGGGGCACACTACATGTACACACAGCCCCACTGCTGATCAATGGGAGCGAGGGAACAGAGGCACACAGGATTACACACAGCCCCTCTGCTGATCAATGGGAGCGAGGGAACAGGGTCACACTGCATGTACACACAGCCCCACTGCTGATCAATGGGAGCGAGGGAACAGGGGCACACTGCATGTACACACAGCCCCACTGCTGATCAATGGGAGCGAGGGAACAGGGGCACACTACATGTACACACAGCCCCACTGCTGATCAATGGGAGTGAGGGAACAGAGGCACACTGCATGTACACACAGCCCCACTGCTGATCAATGGGAGCGAGCGAACAGGGTCACACTGCATGTACACACAGCCCCACTGCTGATCAATGGGAGTGAGGGAACAGGGGCACACTACATGTACACACAGCCCCACTGCTGATCAATGGGAGTGAGGGAACAGAGGCACACTGCATGTACACACAGCCCCACTGCTGATCAATGGGAGCGAGGGAACAGAGGCAGACTGCATGTACACACAGCCCCACTGCTGATCAATGGGAGTGAGGGAACAGGGGCACACTACATGTACACACAGCCCCACTGCTGATCAATGGGAGCGAGGTAACAGGGGCATACTGCATGTACACACAGCCCCACTGCTGATCAATGGGAGCGAGTGAACAGAGGCACACTACATGTACACACAGCCGCACTGCTGATCAATGGGAGCGAGGTAACAGAGGCACACTGCATGTACACACAGCCCCACTGCTGATCAATGGGAGCGAGGGAACAGAGGCACACTACATGTACACACAGCTCCACTGCTGATCAATGGGAGTGAGGGAACAGAGGCACACTACATGTACACACAGCCCCACTGCTGATCAATGGGAGCGAGGGAACAGGGGCACACTGCAATTACACACAGCCCCACTGCTGATCAATGGGAGTGAGGGAACAGAGGCACACTACATGTACACACAGCCCCACTGCTGATCAATGGGAGTGAGGTAACAGAGGCACACTGCATGCACACACCGCCCCACTGCTGATCAATGGGAGTGAGGGAACAGGGTCACACAGCATGTACACACAGCCCCACTGCTGATCAATGGGAGCGAGGGAACAGGGTCACACAGCATGTACACACAGCCCCACTGCTGATCAATGGGAGTGAGGTAACAGGGGCACACTGCATGTATACACAGCCCCACTGCTGATCAATGGGAGTGAGGTAACAGGGGCACACTACATGTACACACAGCTCCACTGCTGATCAATGGGAGCGAGGTAACAGGGGCACACTACATGTACACACAGCCCCACTGCTGATCAATGGGAGCGAGGGAACAGGGGCACACTACATGTACACACAGCCCCACTGCTGATCAATGGGAGCGAGGGAACAGGGTCACACTACATGTACACACAGCCCCACTGCAGATCAATGGGAGTGAGGGAACAGGGTCACACAGCATGTACACACAGCCCCACTGCTGATTAATGGGAGTGAGGTAACAGGGGCACACTACATGGACACACAGCCCCACTGCTGATCAATGGGAGCGAGGGAACAGGGTCACACAGCATGTACACACAGCCCCACTGCTGATCAATGGGAGTGAGGTAACAGGGGCACACTACATGTACACACAGCCCCACTGCTGATCAATGGGAGCGAGGGAACAGAGGCACACAGGATTACACACAGCCCCTCTGCTGATCAATGGGAGCGAGGGAACAGTGTCACACTGCATGTACACACAGCCCCACTGCTGATCAATGGGAGCGAGGGAACAGGGGCACACTGCATGTACACACAGCCCCACTGCTGATCAATGGGAGCGAGGGAACAGGGGCACACTACATGTACACACAGCCCCACTGCTGATCAATGGGAGTGAGGGAACAGAGGCACACTGCATGTACACACAGCCCCACTGCTGATCAATGGGAGCGAGCGAACAGGGTCACACTGCATGTACACACAGCCCCACTGCTGATCAATGGGAGTGAGGGAACAGGGGCACACTACATGTACACACAGCCCCACTGCTGATCAATGTGAGTGAGGGAACAGAGGCACACTGCATGTACACACAGCCCCACTGCTGATCAATGGGAGCGAGGGAACAGAGGCACACTGCATGTACACACAGCCCCACTGCTGATCAATGGGAGTGAGGGAACAGGGGCACACTGCATGTACACACAGCCCCACTGCTGATCAATGGGAGTGAGGGAACAGGGGCACACTACATGTACACACAGCCCCACTGCTGATCAATGGGAGTGAGGTAACAGGGGCACACTACATGTACACACAGCCCCACTGCTGATCAATGGGAGCGAGGGAACAGGGTCACACTGCATGTACACACAGCCCCACTGCTGATCAATGGGAGTGAGGGAACAGGGGCACACTACATGTACACACAGCCCCACTGCTGATCAATGGGAGCGAGGTAACAGGGGCACACTACATGTACACACAGCCCCACTGCTGATCAATGGGTGTGAGGTAACAGGGGCACACAGGAGTACACACAGCCCCACTGCTGATCAATGGGAGCGAGGTAACAGGGGCACACTACATGTACACACAGCCCCACTGCTGATCAATGGGAGCGAGGGAACAGGGGCACACAGGAGTACACACAGTCCCACTGCTGATCAATGGGAGTGAGGGAACAGGGGCACACTACATGTACACACAGCTCCACTGCTGATCAATGGGAGCGAGGTAACAGGGGCACACTACATGTACACACAGCTCCACTGCTGATCAATGGGAGTGAGGGAACAGGGGCATGCTGTATGTAAACACAGCCCCACTGCTGATCAATGGGAGCGAGGTAACAGGGGCACACTACATGTACACACAGCCCCACTGCTGATCAATGGGAGCGAGGTAACAGGGGCACACTACATGGACACACAGCCCCACTGCTGATCAATGGGAATGAGGGAACAGGGGCACACTACATGTACACACAGCCCCACTGCTGATCAATGGGAGTGATGGAACAGAGGCACACTGCATGTACACACAGCCCCACTGCTGATCAATGGGAGCGAGGGAACAGGGGCACACTACAGTTACACACAGCCCCACTGCTGATCAATGGGAGCGAGGGAACAGGGGCACACTACATTTACACACAGCTCCACTGCTGATCAATGGGAGCGAGGGAACAGGGGCACACGACATGAACACACAGCCCCACTGCTGATCAATGGGAGTGAGGGAACAGGGGCACACTACATGTACACACAGCCCCACTGCTGATCAATGGGTGTGAGGGAACAGGGGCACACTACATGTACACACAGCCCCACTGCTGATCAATGGGAGTGAGGGACCAGGGGCACACTGCATGTACACACAGCCCCACTGCTGATCAATGGGAGTGAGGGAACAGAGGCACACTGCATGTACACACAGCCCCACTGCTGATCAATGGGAGCGAGCGAACAGGGTCACACTGCATGTACACACAGCCCCACTGCTGATCAATGGGAGTGAGGGAACAGGGGCACACTACATGTACACACAGCCCCACTGCTGATCAATGGGAGTGAGGGAACAGAGGCACACTGCATGTACACACAGCCCCACTGCTGATCAATGGGAGCGAGGGAACAGAGGCACACTGCATGTACACACAGCCCCACTGCTGATCAATGGGAGTGAGGGAACAGGGGCACACTACATGTACACACAGCCCCACTGCTGATCAATGGGAGCGAGGTAACAGGGGCACACTGCATGTACACACAGCCCCACTGCTGATCAATGGGAGCGAGTGAACAGAGGCACACTACATGTACACACAGCCGCACTGCTGATCAATGGGAGCGAGGTAACAGAGGCACACTGCATGTACACACAGCCCCACTGCTGATCAATGGGAGCGAGGGAACAGAGGCACACTACATGTACACACAGCTCCACTGCTGATCAATGGGAGTGAGGGAACAGAGGCACACTACATGTACACACAGCCCCACTGCTGATCAATGGGAGCGAGGGAACAGGGGCACACTGCAATTACACACAGCCCCACTGCTGATCAATGGGAGTGAGGGAACAGAGGCACACTACATGTACACACAGCCCCACTGCTGATCAATGGGAGGGAGGTAACAGAGGCACACTGCATGTACACACAGCCCCACTGCTGATCAATGGGAGTGAGGGAACAGGGTCACACAGCATGTACACACAGCCCCACTGCTGATCAATGGGAGCGAGGGAACAGGGTCACACAGCATGTACACACAGCCCCACTGCTGATCAATGGGAGTGAGGTAACAGGGGCACACTGCATGTATACACAGCCCCACTGCTGATCAATGGGAGTGAGGTAACAGGGGCACACGACATGTACACACAGCTCCACTGCTGATCAATGGGAGCGAGGTAACAGGGGCACACTACATGTACACACAGCCCCACTGCTGATCAATGGGAGCGAGGGAACAGGGGCACACTACATGTACACACAGCCCCACTGCTGATCAATGGGAGCGAGGGAACAGGGTCACACTACATGTACACACAGCCCCACTGCAGATCAATGGGAGTGAGGGAACAGGGTCACACAGCATGTACACACAGCCCCACTGCTGATCAATGGGAGTGAGGTAACAGGGGCACACTACATGGACACACAGCCCCACTGCTGATCAATGGGAGCGAGGGAACAGGGTCACACAGCATGTACACACAGCCCCACTGCTGATCAATGGGAGTGAGGTAACAGGGGCACACTACATGTACACACAGCCCCACTGCTGATCAATGGGAGCGAGGGAACAGAGGCACACAGGATTACACACAGCCCCTCTGCTGATCAAAGGGAGCGAGGGAACAGGGTCACACTGCATGTACACACAGCCCCACTGCTGATCAATGGGAGCGAGGGAACAGGGGCACACTGCATGTACACACAGCCCCACTGCTGATCAATGGGAGCGAGGGAACAGGGGCACACTACATGTACACACAGCCCCACTGCTGATCAATGGGAGTGAGGGAACAGAGGCACACTGCATGTACATACAGCCCCACTGCTGATCAATGGGAGCGAGCGAACAGGGTCACACTGCATGTACACACAGCCCCACTGCTGATCAATGGGAGTGAGGGAACAGGGGCACACTACATGTACACACAGCCCCACTGCTGATCAATGTGAGTGAGGGAACAGAGGCACACTGCATGTACACACAGCCCCACTGCTGATCAATGGGAGCGAGGGAACAGAGGCACACTGCATGTACACACAGCCCCACTGCTGATCAATGGGAGTGAGGGAACAGGGGCACACTGCATGTACACACAGCCCCACTGCTGATCAATGGGAGTGAGGGAACAGGGGCACACTACATGTACATACAGCCCCACTGCTGATCAATGGGAGTGAGGTAACAGGGGCACACTACATGTACACACAGCCCCACTGCTGATCAATGGGAGCGAGGGAACAGGGTCACACTACATGTACACACAGCCCCACTGCTGATCAATGGGAGTGAGGGAACAGGGGCACACTACATGTACACACAGCCCCACTGCTGATCAATGGGAGCGAGGTAACAGGGGCACACTACATGTACACACAGCCCCACTGCTGATCAATGGGAGCGAGGGAACAGGGGCACACAGGAGTACACACAGTCCCACTGCTGATCAATGGGAGCGAGGGAACAGAGGCACACTGCATGTACACACAGCCCCAATGCTGATGAATGGGAGCGAGGGAACAGGGGCACGCTGCATGTAAACACAGCCCCACTGCTGATCAATGGGAGTGAGGGAACAGGGGCACACTACATGTACACACAGCTCCACTGCTGATCAATGGGAGCGAGGTAACAGGGGCACACTACATGTACACACAGCTCCACTGCTGATCAATGGGAGTGAGGGAACAGGGGCATGCTGTATGTAAACACAGCCCCACTGCTGATCAATGGGAGCGAGGTAACAGGGGCACACTACATGTACACACAGCCCCACTGCTGATCAATGGGAGCGAGGTAACAGGGGCACACTACATGGACACACAGCCCCACTGCTGATCAATGGGAATGAGGGAACAGGGGCACACTACATGTACACACAGCCCCACTGCTGATCAATGGGAGTGATGGAACAGAGGCACACTGCATGTACACACAGCCCCACTGCTGATCAATGGGAGCGAGGGAACAGGGGCACACTACATTTACACACAGCTCCACTGCTGATCAATGGGAGCGAGGGAACAGGGGCACACGACATGTACACACAGCCCCACTGCTGATCAATGGGAGTGAGGGAACAGGGGCACACTACATGTACACACAGCCCCACTGCTGATCAATGGGTGTGAGGGAACAGGGGCACACTACATGTACACACAGCCCCACTGCTGATCACTGGGAGTGAGGGAACAGGGGCACACTGCATGTACACACAGCCCCACTGCTGATCAATGGGAGTGAGGGAACAGGGGCACACTGCATGTACACACAGCCCCACTGCTGATCAATGGGAATGAGGGAACTGAGGCACACTACATGTACACACAGCCCCACTGCTGATCAATGGGAGCGAGGGAACAGACACACACTGCATGTACACACAGCCCCACTGCTGATCAATGGGAGCGAGGTAACAGGGGCACACTACATGTACACACAGCCCCACTGCTGATCAATGGGAGCGAGGTAACAGGGGCACACTGCATGTGCACACAGCCCCACTGCTGATCAATGGGAGTGAGGGAACAGGGGCACACTGCATGTACACACAGCCCCAGTGCTGATCAATGGGAGCGAGGTAACAGGGGCACACTGCATGTACACACAGTCCCACTGCTGATCAATGGGAGCGAGCGAACAGGGTCACACTGCATGTACACACAGCCCCACTGCTGATCAATGGGAGTGAGGTAACAGGGGCACACTGCATGTACACACAGCCCCACTGCTGATAAATGGGAGCGAGGCAACAGAGGCACATTACATGTACACACTGCCCCACTGCTGATAAATGGGAGTGAGGTAACAGGGGCACACAACATGTACACACAGCCCCACTGCTGATCAATGGGAGCGAGGGAACAGAGGCACACTGCATGTACACACAGCCCCACTGCTGATAAATGGGAGTGAGGTAACAGGGGCACACTACATGTACACAGAGCCCCACTGCTGATCAATGGGAGCGAGCGAACAGGGGCACACTGCATGTACACACAGCCCCACTGCTGATCAATGGGATTGAGGTAACAGGGGCACACTGCATGTACACACAGCCCCACTGCTGATCAATGGGAGCGAGGGAACAGGGTCACACTACATGTTCACACAGCCCCACTGCTGATCAATGGGAGCGAGGGAACAGGGTCACACTACATGTACACACAGCCCCACTGCTGATCAATGGGAGTGAGGTAACAGGGGCACACTACATGTACACACAGCCCCACTGCTGATCAATGGGAGCGAGGGAACAGGGTCACACTACATGTACACACAGCCCCACTGCTGATCAATGGGAGTGAGGGAACAGGGGCACACTACATGTACACACAGCCCCACTGCTGATCAATGGGAGCGAGGTAACAGGGGCACACTACATGTACACACAGCCCCACTGCTGATCAATGGGAGTGAGGGAACAGGGGCACACTACATGTACACACAGCCCCACTGCTGATCAATGGGTGTGAGGTAACAGGGGCACACAGGAGTTCACACAGCCCCACTGCTGATCAATGGGAGCGAGGTAACAGGGGCACACTACATGTACACACAGCCCCACTGCTGATCAATGGGAGTGAGGGAACAGGGGCACACTACATGTACACACAGCCCCACTGCTGATCAATGGGTGTGAGGTAACAGGGGCACACAGGAGTTCACACAGCCCCACTGCTGATCAATGGGAGCGAGGTAACAGGGGCACACTACATGTACACACAGCCCCACTGCTGATCAAAGGGAGTGAGGGAACAGGGGCACACTACATGTACACACAGCTCCACTGCTGATCAATGGGATTGAGGGAACAGGGGCACACAGGAGTACACACAGCCCCACTGCTGATCAATGGGAGCGAGGGAACAGGGGCACACAGGAGGACACACAGTCCCACTGCTGATCAATGGGAGCGAGGGAACAGAGGCACACTGCATGTACACACAGCCCCACTGCTGATGAATGGGAGCGAGGGAACAGGGGCACGCTGCATGTAAACACAGCCCCACTGCTGATCAATGCGAGTGAGGGAACAGGGGCACGCTACATGCACACACAGCTGCACTGCTGATCAATGGGAGCGAGGTAACAGGGGCACACTACATGTACACACAGCTCCACTGCTGATCAATGGGAGTGAGGGAACAGGGGCACGCTGCATGTAAACACAGCCCCACTGCTGATCAATGGGAGCGAGGTAACAGGGGCACACTACATGGACACACAGCCCCACTGCTGATCAATGGGAATGAGGGAACAGGGGCACACTACATGTACACACAGCCCCACTGCTGATCAATGGGAGTGATGGAACAGAGGCACACTGCATGTACACACAGCCCCACTGCTGATCAATGGGAGCGAGGGAACAGGGGCACACTACATGTACACACAGCCCCACTGCTGATCAATGGGAGCGAGGGAACAGGGGCACACTACATTTACACACAGCTCCACTGCTGATCAATGGGAGCGAGGGAACAGGGGCACACTACATGTACACACAGCCCCACTGCTGATCAATGGGAGTGAGGGAACAGGGGCACACTACATGTACACACAGCCCCACTGCTGATCAATGGGTGTGAGGGAACAGGGGCACACTACATGTACACACAGCCCCACTGCTGATCAATGGGAGTGAGGGAACAGGGGCACACTGCATGTACACACAGCCCCACTGCTGATCAATGGGAGTGAGGGAACAGGGGCACACTGCATGTACACACAGCCCCACTGCTGATCAATGGGAATGAGGGAACTGAGGCACACTACATGTACACACAGCCCCACTGCTGATCAATGGGAGCGAGGGAACAGACACACACTGCATGTACACACAGCCCCACTGCTGATCAATGGGAGCGAGGTAACAGGGGCACACTACATGTACACACAGCCCCACTGCTGATCAATGGGAGCGAGGTAACAGGGGCACACTGCATGTGCACACAGCCCCACTGCTGATCAATGGGAGTGAGGTAACAGGGGCACACTGCATGTACACACAGCCCCAGTGCTGATCAATGGGAGCGAGGTAACAGGGGCACACTGCATGTACACTCAGTCCCACTGCTGATCAATGGGAGCGAGCGAACAGGGTCACACTGCATGTACACACAGCCCCACTGCTGATCAATGGGAGTGAGGTAACAGGGGCACACTGCATGTACACACAGCCCCACTGCTGATAAATGGGAGCGAGATAACAGAGGCACACTACATGTACACACTGCCCCACTGCTGATAAATGGGAGTGAGGTAACAGGGGCACACTACATGTACACACAGCCCCACTGCTGGTCAATGGGAGTGAGGGAACAGAGGCACACTGCATGTACACACAGCCCCACTGCTGATAAATGGGAGTGAGGTAACAGGGGCACACTACATGTCCACACAGCCCCACTGCTGATCAATGGGAGCGAGCGAACAGGGGCACACTGCATGTACACACAGCCCCACTGCTGATCAATGGGAGTGAGGTAACAGGGGCACACTGCATGTACACACAGCCCCACTGCTGATCAATGGGAGCGAGGGAACAGGGGCACACTACATGTTCACACAGCCCCACTGCTGATCAATGGGAGCGAGGGAACAGGGTCACACTACATGTACACACAGCCCCACTGCTGATCAATGGGAGTGAGGTAACAGGGGCACACTACATGTACACACAGCCCCACTGCTGATCAATGGGAGCGAGGGAAAAGGGTCACACTACATGTACACACAGCCCCACTGCTGATCAATGGGAGTGAGGGAACAGGGGCACACTACATGTACATACAGCCCCACTGCTGATCAATGGGAGCGAGGTAACAGGGGCACACTACATGTACACACAGCCCCACTGCTGATCAATGGGAGTGAGGGAACAGGGGCACACTACATGTACACACAGCCCCACTGCTGATCAATGGGTGTGAGGTAACAGGGGCACACAGGAGTACACACAGCCCTACTGCTGATCAATGGGAGCGAGGTAACAGGGGCACACTACATGTACACACAGCCCCACTGCTGATCAATGGGAGTGAGGGAACAGGGGCACACTACATGTACACACAGCTCCACTGCTGATCAATGGGAGCGAGGTAACAGGGGCACACTACATGTACACACAGCTCCACTGCTGATCAATGGGAGTGAGGGAACAGGGGCACACAGGAGTACACACAGCCCCACTGCTGATCAATGGGAGCGAGGGAACAGGGGCACACAGGAGTACACACAGTCCCAGTGCTGATCAATGGGAGCCAGGGAACAGAGGCACACTGCATGTACACACAGCCCCACTGCTGATGAATGGGAGCGAGGGAACAGGGGCACGCTGCATGTAAACACAGCTCCACTGCTGATCAATGGGAGTGAGGGAACAGGGGCACACTACATGTACACACAGCTCCACTGCTGATCAATGGGAGCGAGGTAACAGGGGCACACTACATGTACACACAGCTCCACTGCTGATCAATGGGAGTGAGGGAACAGGGGCACGCTGCATGTAAACACAGCCCCACTGCTGATCAATGGGAGCGAGGTAACAGGGGCACACTACATGTACACACAGCCCCACTGCTGATCAATGGGAGCGAGGTAACAGGGGCACACTACATGGACACACAGCCCCACTGCTGATCAATGGGAATGAGGGAACAGGGGCACACTACATATACACACAGCCCCACTGCTGATCAATGGGAGTGATGGAACAGAGGCACACTGCATGTACACACAGCCCCACTGCTGATCAATGGGAGCGAGGGAACAGGGGCACACTACATGTACACCCAGCCCCACTGCTGATCAATGGGAGCGAGGGAACAGGGGCACACTACATGTACACACAGCTCCACTGCTGATCAATGGGAGCGAGGGAACAGGGGCACACTACATGTACACACAGCCCCACTGCTGATCAATGGGAGTGAGGGAACAGGGGCACACTACATGTACACACAGCCCCACTGCTGATCAATGGGAGTGAGGGAACAGGGGCACACTACATGTACACACAGCCCCACTGCTGATCAATGGGAGTGAGGGAACAGGGGCACACTGCATGTACACACAGCCCCACTGCTGATCAATGGGAGTGAGGGAACAGGGGCACACTGCATGTACACACAGCCCCACTGCTGATCAATGGGAATGAGGGAACTGAGGCACACTACATGTACACACAGCCCCACTGCTGATCAATGGGAGCGAGGGAACAGACACACACTGCATGTACACACAGCCCCACTGCTGATCAATGGGAGCGAGGTAACAGAGGCACACTACATGTACACACAGTACCCACTGCTGATCAATGGGAGCGAGGTAACAGGGGCACACTGCATGTGCACACAGCACCACTGCTGATCAATGGGAGTGAGGTAACGGGGGCACACTGCATGTACACACAGCCCCAGTGCTGATCAATGGGAGCGAGGTAACAGGGGCACACTGCATGTACACACAGTCCCACTGCTGATCAATGGGAGCGAGTGAACAGGGGCACACTGCATGTACACACAGCCCCACTGCTGATCAATGGTAGGGAGGTAACAGGGGCACACTGCATGTACACACAGCCCCACTGCTGATAAATGGGAGCGAGGGAACAGAGGCACACTACATGTACACACAGCCCCACTGCTGATAAATGGGAGTGAGGTAACAGGGGCACACTACATGTACACACAGCCCCACTGCTGATCAATGGGAGCGAGGGAACAGAGGCACACTGCATGTACACACAGCTCCACTGCTTATAAATGGGAGTGAGGTAACAGGGGCACACTACATGTACACACAGCCCCACTGCTGATCAATGGGAGCGAGCGAACAGGGGCACACTGCATGTACACACAGCCCCACTGCTGATCAATGGGAGTGAGGTAACAGGGGCACACTGCATGTACACACAGCCCCACTGCTGATCAATGGGAGCGAAGGAACAGGGGCACACTACATGTACACACAGCCAAAGTGCTGATCAATGGGAGCGAGGTAACAGGGGCACACTGCATGTACACACAGCCCCACTGCTGATCAATGGGAATGAGGGAACAGGGGCACACTACATGCACACACAGCCCCACTGCTGATCAATGGGAGTGAGGGAACAGAGGCACACTGCATGTACTCACAGCCCCATGCTGATCAATGGGAGCGAGGGAACAGGGTCACACTGCATGTACACACAGCCCCACTGCTGATCAATGGGAGTGAGGTAACAGGGGCACACAGCGTGTACACACAGCCCCACTGCTGATCAATGGGAGCGAGGTAACAGGGTCACACTACATGTACACACAGCCCCACTGCTGATCAATGGGAGCGAGGGAACAGAGGCACACTACATGTACACACAGCCCCACTGCTGATCAATGGGAGCGAGGGAACAGGGTCACACTACATGTACACACAGCTCCACTGCTGATCAATGGGAGCGAGGTAACAGGGGCACACTGCATGTACACACAGCCCCACTGCTGATCAATGGGAGTGAGGTAACAGGGGCACACTGCATGTACACACAGCCCCACTGCTGATCAATGGGAGTGAGGGAACAGAGGCACACTGCATTTACACACAGCCCCACTGCTGATCAATGGGAGCGAGGGAACAGGGTCACACTGCATGTACACACAGCCCCACTGCTGATCAATGGGAGCGAGGGAACAGGGTCACACTGCATGTACACACAGCCCCACTGCTGATCAATGGGAGTGAGGTAACAGGGGCACGCTACATTTACACACAGCCCCACTGCTGATCAATGGGAGCGAGGGAACAGAGGCACACTGCATGTACACACAGCCCCACTGCTGATCAATGGGAGCGAGGGAACAGGGTCACACTGCATGTACACACAGCCCCACTGCTGATCAATGGGAGTGAGGGAACAGGGTCACACTGCATGTACACACAGCCCCACTGCTGATCAATGGGAATGAGGGAACAGGGGCACACTACATGTACACACAGCCCCACTGCTGATCAATGGGAGCGAGGGAACAGGGGCACATTACATGTACACACAGCCCCACTGCTGATCAATGGGAGTGAGGGAACAGGGTCACACTGCATGTACACACAGCCCCACTGCTGATCAATGGGAGTGAGGTAACAGGGGCACACTGCATGTACACAAAGCCCCACTGCTGATCAATGGGAGTGAGGTAACAGAGGCACACTGCATGTACACACAGCCCCACTGCTGATCAATGGGAGTGCGGGAACAGAGGCACACTGCATGTACTCACAGCCCCATGCTGATCAATGGGAGCGAGATAACAGGGACACACTGCATGTACACACAGCCCCACTGCTGATCAATGGGAGTGAGGTGACAGGGGCACACAGCGTGTACACACAGCCCCACTGCTGATCAATGGGAGCGAGGTAACAGGGTCACACTACATGTACACACAGCCCCACTGCTGATCAATGGGAGCGAGGGAACAGAGGCACACTACATGTACACACAGCCCCACTGCTGATCAATGGGAGCGAGGGAACAGTGTCACACTACATGTACACACAGCTCCACTGCTGATCAATGGGAGTGAGGTAACAGGGGCACACTGCATGTACACACAGCCCCACTGCTGATCAATGGGAGTGAGGTAACAGGGGCACACTGCATGTACACACAGCCCCACTGCTGATCAATGGGAGTGAGGGAACAGAGGCACACTGCATGTACACACAGCCCCACTGCTGATCAATGGGAGCGAGGGAACAGGGTCACACTGCATGTACACACAGCCCCACTGCTGATCAATGGGAGCGAGGGAACAGGGTCACACTGCATGTACACACAGCCCCACTGCTGATCAATGGGAGTGAGGTAACAGGGGCACACTGCATGTACACACAGCCCCACTGCTGATCAATGGGAGTGAGGGAACAGAGGCACACTGCATGTACACACAGCCCCACTGCTGATCAATGGGAGCGGGGGAACAGGGTCACACTGCATGTACACACAGCCCCACTGCTGATCAATGGGAGCGAGGGAACAGGGTCACACTGCATGTACACACAGCCCCACTGCTGATCAATGGGAGTGAGTTAACAGGGGCACGCTACATTTACACACAGCCCCACTGCTGATCAATGGGAGTGAGGGAACAGAGGCACACTGCATGTACACACAGCCCCACTGCTGATCAATGGGAGCGAGGGAACAGGGTCACACTGCATGTACACACAGCCCCACTGCTGATCAATGGGAGTGAGGGAACAGGGTCACACTGCATGTACACACAGCCCCACTGCTGATCAATGGGAATGAGGGAAGAGGGGCACACTACATGTACACACAGCCCCACTGCTGATCAATGGGAGTGAGGTAACAGGGTCACACTACATGTACACACAGCCCCACTGCTGATCAATGGGAGTGAGGTAACAGGGTCACACTGCATGTACACACAGCCCCACTGCTGATCAATGGGAGCGAGGGAACAGTGGCACACTGCATGTACACACAGCCCCACTGCTGATCAATGGGAGTGAGGGAACAGAGGCACACTACATGTACACACAGCCCCACTGCTGATCAATGGGAGCGAGGGAACAGGGGCACACTACATGTACACACAGCCCCACTGCTGATCAATGGGAGCGAGGGAACAGGGGCACACTACATGTACACATAGCCCCACTGCTGATCAATGGGAGTGAGGGAACAGGCGCACGCTACATGTACACACAGCCCCAATGCTGATCAATGGGAGTGAGGTAACAGGGGCACACTGCATGTACACACAGCCCCACTGCTGATCAATGGGAGCGAGGGAACAGGGGCACACTACATGTACACACAGCCCCACTGCTGATCAATGGGAACGAGGGAACAGGGGCACGCTGCATGTACACACAGCCCCACTGCTGATCAATGGGAGCGAGATAACAGGGGCACACTACATGTACACACAGCCCCACTGCTGATCAATGGGAGCGAGGTAACAGGGGCACACTACATGTACACACAGCCCCACTGCTGATCAATGGGAGTGAGGGAACAGGGTCACACTACATATACACACAGCCCCACTGCTGATCAATGGGAGTGAGGGAACAGGGGCACACTGCATGTACACGCAGCTCCACTGCTGATCAATGGGAGTGAGGTAACAGGGTCACACTGCATGTACACACAGCCCCACTGCTGATCAATGGGAGTGAGGGAACAGAGGCACACTGCATGTACACACAGCCCCACTGCTGATCAATGGGAGTGAGGGAACAGGGGCACACTGGATGTACACACAGCCCCACTGCTGATCAATGGGAGTGAGGTAACAGGGGCACACTACATGTACACACAGCCCCACTGCTGGTCAATGGGAGCGAGGTAACAGGGGCACACTGCTTGTACACACAGCCCCACTGCTGATCAATGGGAGCGAGGGAACAGGGGGCACACTGCATGTACACGCAGCCCCACTGCTGATCAATGGGAGTGAGGGAACAGGGGCACGCTATATTTACACAAAGCTCCACTGCTGATCAATGGGAGTGAGGGAACAGGGGCACACTGCATGGACACACAGCCCCACTGCTGATCAATGGGAGTGAGGGAACAGAGGCACACTGCATGTACACACAGCCCCACTGCTGATCAATGGGAGCGAGGGAACAGGGGCACACTGCATGTACACACAGCCCCACTGCTGATCAATGGGAGCGAGGGAACAGGGGCACACAGGAGTACACACAGCCCCACTGCTGATCAATGGGAGCGAGGGAACAGGGGCACACTACATGTCCACACAGCCCGACTGCTGATCAATGGGAGCGAGGTAACAGGGGCACACTACATGTACACACAGCCCCACTGCTGATCAATGGGAGCGAGGGAACAGAGGCACACTACATGTACACACAGCCCAACTGCTGATCAATGGGAGCGAGGGAACAGGGTCACACTGCATGTACACACAGCCCCACTGCTGATCAATGGGAGTGAGGGAACGGAGGCACACTGCATGTACACACAGCCCCACTGCTGATCAATGGGAGTGAGGTAACAGGGGCACACTGCATGTACACACAGCCCCACTGCTGATCAATGGGAGTGAGGTAACAGGGGCACACAGCGTGTACACACAGCCCCACTGCTGATCAATGGGAGCGAGGTAACAGGGGCACACTGCATGTACACACAGCCCCACTGCTGATCAATGGGAGCGAGGTAACAGGGTCACACTACATGTACACACAGCTCCACTGCTGATCAATGGGAGCTAGGTAACAGGGGCACACTGCATGTACACACAGCCCCACTGCTGATCAATGGGAGTGAGGTAACAGGGGCACACTACATGTACACACAGCCCCACTGCTGATCAATGGGAGTGAGGGAACAGGGGCACACTACATGTACACACAGCCCCACTGCTGATCAATGGGAGTGAGGTAACAGGGGCACACTGCATGTACACATAGCCCCACTGCTGATCAATGGGAGTGAGGGAACAGGGGCACACTGCATGTACACACAGCCCCACTGCTGATCAATGGGAGCGAGGGAACAGAGGCACACTACATGTACACACAGCCCCACTGCTGATCAATGGGAGCGAGGTAACAGAGGCACACTGCATGTACACACAGCCCCACTGCTGATCAATGGGAGTGAGTTAACAGGGGCACACTGCATGTACACACAGCCCCACTGCTGATCAATGGGAGCGAGGGAACAGGGTCACACTACATGTACACACAGCCCCACTGCTGATCAATGGGAGCGAGGGAACAGACACACACTGCATGTACACACAGCCCCACTGCTGATAAATGGGAGCGAGGGAACAGGGTCACACTACATGTACACACAGCACCACTGCTGATCAATGGGAGCGAGGGAACAGGGTCACACTACATGTACACACAGCCCCACTGCTGATCAATGGGAGCGAGGGAACAGGGGCACACTACATGTACACACAGCCCCACTGCTGATCAATGGGAGCGAGGTAACAGGGGCACACTACATGTACACACAGCCCCACTGCTGATCAATGGGAGCGAGGGAACAGGGGCACACTGCATGTACACACAGCCCCACTTCTGATCAATGGGAGTGAGGGAACAGAGGCACGCTACATGTACACACAGCCCCACTGCTGATCAATGGGAGTGAGGGAACAGAGGCACACTACATGTACACACAGCCCCACTGCTGATCAATGGGAGTGAGGGAACAGGGGTACACTACATGTGCACACAGCCCCACTGCTGATCAATGGGAGTGAGGGAACAGGGGTACACTACATGTGCACACAGCCCCACTGCTGATCAATGGGAGCGAGGTAACAGGGGAACACTACATGTACACACAGCCCCATTGCTGATCAATGGGAGTGAGGGAACAGGGGCACACGACATGTGCACACAGCCCCACTGCTGATCAATGGGAGTGAGGGAACAGGGGCACACAGCGTGTACACACAGCCCCACTGCTGATCAATGGGAGCGAGGTAACAGGGGCACACTGCATGTACACACAGCTCCACTGCTGATCAATGGGAGTGAGGGAACAGAGGCACACTGCATGTACACACAGCCCCACTGCTGATCAATGGGAGCGAGGGAACAGAGGCACACTACATGTGCACACAGCCCCACTGCTGATCAATGGGAGTGAGGGAACAGGGGCACACTACATGTACACACAGCCCCACTGCTGATCAATGGGAGTGAGGGAACAGGGGCACACTGCATGTACACACAGCCCCACTGCTGATCAATGGGAGTGAGGTAACAGGGGCACAGAGGAGTGCACACAGTCCCACTGCTGATCAATGGGAGCGAGGTAACAGGGGCACACTACATGTACACACAGCCCCACTGCTGATCAATGGGAGCGAGGGAACAGAGGCACACTACATGTACACACAGCCCCACTGCTGATCAATGGGAGCGAGGTAACAGGGGCACACTACATGTACACAGAGCCCCACTGCTGATCAATGGGAGCGAGGGAACAGAGGCACACTACATGTACACACAGCCCCACTGCTGATCAATGGGAGCGAGGTAACAGGGGCACACTACATGTACACACAGCCCCACTGCTAATCAATGGCAGCGAGGGAACAGAGGCACACTGCATGTACACACAGCTCCACTGCTGATCAATGGGAGTGAGGTAACAGGGGCACACTGCATGTACACACAGCCCCACTGCTGATCAATGGGAGCGAGGGAACAGAGGCACACTACATGTACACACAGCCCCACTGCTGATCAATGGGAGCGAGGTAACAGGGGCACACTACATGTACACACAGAACCACTGCTGATCAATGGGAGCGAGGTAACAGGGGCACACTACTTTACACACAGCTCCACTGCTGATCAATGGGAGCGAGGGAACAGGGGCACACTGCATGTACACACAGCTCCACTGCTGATCAATGGGAGTGAGGTAACAGGGGCACACTGCATGTACACACAGCCCCACTGTTGATCAATGGGAGCGAGGGAACAGAGGCACACTACATGTACACACAGCCCCACTGCTGATCAATGGGAGCGAGGTAACAGGGGCACACTACATGTACACACAGCCCCACTGCTGATCAATGGGAGCGAGGGAACAGAGGCACACTACATGTACACACAGCCCCACTGCTGATCAATGGGAGCGAGGTAACAGGGGCACACTACATGTACACACAGCCCCACTGCTGATCAATGGGAGTGAGGGAACAGGGTCACACTACATTTACACACAGCCCCACTGCTGATCAATGGGAGTGAGGGAACAGGGGCACACTGCATGTACACACAGCTCCACTGCTGATCAATGGGAGTGAGGTAACAGGGTCACACTGCATGTACACACAGCCCCACTGCTGATCAATGGGAGTGAGGTAACAGGGGCACACTACATGTACACACAGCCCCACTGCTGATCAATGGGAGCGAGGTAACAGGGGCACACTGCATGTACACACAGCCCCACTGCTGTTCAATGGGAGCGAGGTAACAGGGGCACACTGCATGTACACACAGCCCCACTGCTGATCAATGGAGTGAGGGAACAGAGGCACGCTACATTTACACACAGCTCCACTGCTGATCAATGGGAGTGAGGGAACAGGGGCACACTGCATGTACACACAGCCCCACTGCTGATCAATGGGAGTGAGGGAACAGAGGCACACTGCATGTACACACAGCCCCACTGCTGATCAATGGGAGCGAGGGAACAGGGCACACTGCATGTACACACAGCCCCACTGCTGATCAATGGGAGCGAGGGAACAGGGGCACACAGGAGTACACACAGCCCCACTGCTGATCAATGGGAGCGAGGGAACAGGGGCACACTACATGTACACACAGCCCTACTGCTGATCAATGGGAGTGAGGGAACGGTGGCACACTGCATGTACACACAGCCCCACTGCTGATCAATGGGAGTGAGGTAACAGGGGCACACTGCATGTACACACAGCCCCACTGCTGATCAATGGGAGTGAGGTAACAGGGGCACACAGCTTGTACACACAGCCCCCCTGCTGATCAATGGGAGCGAGGTAACAGGGGCACACTGCATGTACACACAGCCCCACTGCTGATCAATGGGAGCGAGGTAACAGGGTCACACTACATGTACACACAGCTCCACTGCTGATCAATGGGAACTAGGTAACAGGGGCACACTGCATGTACACACAGCCCCACTGCTGATCAATGGGAGTGAGGTAACAGGGGCACACTACATGTACACACAGCCCCACTGCTGATCAATGGGAGTGAGGGAACAGGGGCACACTACATGTACACACAGCCCCACTGCTGATCAATGGGAGCGAGGGAACAGGGGCACACAGGAGTACACACAGCCCCACTGCTGATCAATGGGAGCGAGGGAACAGGGGCACACTACATGTCCACACAGCCCGACTGCTGATCAATGGGAGCGAGGTAACAGGGGCACACTACATGTACACACAGCCCCACTGCTGATCAATGGGAGCGAGGGAACAGAGGCACACTACATGTACACACAGCCCAACTGCTGATCAATGGGAGCGAGGGAACAGGGTCACACTGCATGTACACACAGCCCCACTGCTGATCAATGGGAGTGAGGGAACGGAGGCACACTGCATGTACACACAGCCCCACTGCTGATCAATGGGAGTGAGGTAACAGGGGCACACTGCATGTACACACAGCCCCACTGCTGATCAATGGGAGTGAGGTAACAGGGGCACACAGCGTGTACACACAGCCCCACTGCTGATCAATGGGAGCGAGGTAACAGGGGCACACTGCATGTACACACAGCCCCACTGCTGATCAATGGGAGCGAGGTAACAGGGTCACACTACATGTACACACAGCTCCACTGCTGATCAATGGGAGCTAGGTAACAGGGGCACACTGCATGTACACACAGCCCCACTGCTGATCAATGGGAGTGAGGTAACAGGGGCACACTACATGTACACACAGCCCCACTGCTGATCAATGGGAGTGAGGGAACAGGGGCACACTACATGTACACACAGCCCCACTGCTGATCAATGGGAGTGAGGTAACAGGGGCACACTGCATGTACACATAGCCCCACTGCTGATCAATGGGAGTGAGGGAACAGGGGCACACTGCATGTACACACAGCCCCACTGCTGATCAATGGGAGCGAGGGAACAGAGGCACACTACATGTACACACAGCCCCACTGCTGATCAATGGGAGCGAGGTAACAGAGGCACACTGCATGTACACACAGCCCCACTGCTGATCAATGGGAGTGAGTTAACAGGGGCACACTGCATGTACACACAGCCCCACTGCTGATCAATGGGAGCGAGGGAACAGGGTCACACTACATGTACACACAGCCCCACTGCTGATCAATGGGAGCGAGGGAACAGACACACACTGCATGTACACACAGCCCCACTGCTGATAAATGGGAGCGAGGGAACAGGGTCACACTACATGTACACACAGCACCACTGCTGATCAATGGGAGCGAGGGAACAGGGTCACACTACATGTACACACAGCCCCACTGCTGATCAATGGGAGCGAGGGAACAGGGGCACACTACATGTACACACAGCCCCACTGCTGATCAATGGGAGCGAGGTAACAGGGGCACACTACATGTACACACAGCCCCACTGCTGATCAATGGGAGCGAGGGAACAGGGGCACACTGCATGTACACACAGCCCCACTTCTGATCAATGGGAGTGAGGGAACAGAGGCACGCTACATGTACACACAGCCCCACTGCTGATCAATGGGAGTGAGGGAACAGAGGCACACTACATGTACACACAGCCCCACTGCTGATCAATGGGAGTGAGGGAACAGGGGTACACTACATGTGCACACAGCCCCACTGCTGATCAATGGGAGTGAGGGAACAGGGGTACACTACATGTGCACACAGCCCCACTGCTGATCAATGGGAGCGAGGTAACAGGGGAACACTACATGTACACACAGCCCCATTGCTGATCAATGGGAGTGAGGGAACAGGGGCACACGACATGTGCACACAGCCCCACTGCTGATCAATGGGAGTGAGGGAACAGGGGCACACAGCGTGTACACACAGCCCCACTGCTGATCAATGGGAGCGAGGTAACAGGGGCACACTGCATGTACACACAGCTCCACTGCTGATCAATGGGAGTGAGGGAACAGAGGCACACTGCATGTACACACAGCCCCACTGCTGATCAATGGGAGCGAGGGAACAGAGGCACACTACATGTGCACACAGCCCCACTGCTGATCAATGGGAGTGAGGGAACAGGGGCACACTACATGTACACACAGCCCCACTGCTGATCAATGGGAGTGAGGGAACAGGGGCACACTGCATGTACACACAGCCCCACTGCTGATCAATGGGAGTGAGGTAACAGGGGCACAGAGGAGTGCACACAGTCCCACTGCTGATCAATGGGAGCGAGGTAACAGGGGCACACTACATGTACACACAGCCCCACTGCTGATCAATGGGAGCGAGGGAACAGAGGCACACTACATGTACACACAGCCCCACTGCTGATCAATGGGAGCGAGGTAACAGGGGCACACTACATGTACACAGAGCCCCACTGCTGATCAATGGGAGCGAGGGAACAGAGGCACACTACATGTACACACAGCCCCACTGCTGATCAATGGGAGCGAGGTAACAGGGGCACACTACATGTACACACAGCCCCACTGCTAATCAATGGCAGCGAGGGAACAGAGGCACACTGCATGTACACACAGCTCCACTGCTGATCAATGGGAGTGAGGTAACAGGGGCACACTGCATGTACACACAGCCCCACTGCTGATCAATGGGAGCGAGGGAACAGAGGCACACTACATGTACACACAGCCCCACTGCTGATCAATGGGAGCGAGGTAACAGGGGCACACTACATGTACACACAGAACCACTGCTGATCAATGGGAGCGAGGTAACAGGGGCACACTACTTTACACACAGCTCCACTGCTGATCAATGGGAGCGAGGGAACAGGGGCACACTGCATGTACACACAGCTCCACTGCTGATCAATGGGAGTGAGGTAACAGGGGCACACTGCATGTACACACAGCCCCACTGTTGATCAATGGGAGCGAGGGAACAGAGGCACACTACATGTACACACAGCCCCACTGCTGATCAATGGGAGCGAGGTAACAGGGGCACACTACATGTACACACAGCCCCACTGCTGATCAATGGGAGCGAGGGAACAGAGGCACACTACATGTACACACAGCCCCACTGCTGATCAATGGGAGCGAGGTAACAGGGGCACACTACATGTACACACAGCCCCACTGCTGATCAATGGGAGTGAGGGAACAGGGTCACACTACATTTACACACAGCCCCACTGCTGATCAATGGGAGTGAGGGAACAGGGGCACACTGCATGTACACACAGCTCCACTGCTGATCAATGGGAGTGAGGTAACAGGGTCACACTGCATGTACACACAGCCCCACTGCTGATCAATGGGAGTGAGGTAACAGGGGCACACTACATGTACACACAGCCCCACTGCTGATCAATGGGAGCGAGGTAACAGGGGCACACTGCATGTACACACAGCCCCACTGCTGTTCAATGGGAGCGAGGTAACAGGGGCACACTGCATGTACACACAGCCCCACTGCTGATCAATGGAGTGAGGGAACAGAGGCACGCTACATTTACACACAGCTCCACTGCTGATCAATGGGAGTGAGGGAACAGGGGCACACTGCATGTACACACAGCCCCACTGCTGATCAATGGGAGTGAGGGAACAGAGGCACACTGCATGTACACACAGCCCCACTGCTGATCAATGGGAGCGAGGGAACAGGGCACACTGCATGTACACACAGCCCCACTGCTGATCAATGGGAGCGAGGGAACAGGGGCACACAGGAGTACACACAGCCCCACTGCTGATCAATGGGAGCGAGGGAACAGGGGCACACTACATGTACACACAGCCCTACTGCTGATCAATGGGAGTGAGGGAACGGTGGCACACTGCATGTACACACAGCCCCACTGCTGATCAATGGGAGTGAGGTAACAGGGGCACACTGCATGTACACACAGCCCCACTGCTGATCAATGGGAGTGAGGTAACAGGGGCACACAGCTTGTACACACAGCCCCCCTGCTGATCAATGGGAGCGAGGTAACAGGGGCACACTGCATGTACACACAGCCCCACTGCTGATCAATGGGAGCGAGGTAACAGGGTCACACTACATGTACACACAGCTCCACTGCTGATCAATGGGAACTAGGTAACAGGGGCACACTGCATGTACACACAGCCCCACTGCTGATCAATGGGAGTGAGGTAACAGGGGCACACTACATGTACACACAGCCCCACTGCTGATCAATGGGAGTGAGGGAACAGGGGCACACTACATGTACACACAGCCCCACTGCTGATCAATGGGAGTGAGGGAACAGGGGCACACTGCATGTACACACAGCCCCACTGCTGATCAATGGGAGCGAGGGAACAGGGGCACACTGCATGTGCACACAGCCCCACTGCTGATCAATGGGAGTGAGGTAACAGGGGCACACAGCGTGTACACACAGCCCCACTGCTGATCAATGGGAGCGAGGTAACAGGGGCACACTACATGTGCACACAGCCCCACTGCTGATCAATGGGAGTGAGGGAACAGAGGCACACTACATGTACACACAGCCCCACTGCTGATCAATGGGAGCGAGGTAACAGAGGCACACTGCATGGACACACAGCCCCACTGCTGATCAATGGGAGTGAGGTAACAGGGGCACACTGCATGTACACACAGCCCCACTGCTGATCAATGGGAGCGAGGGAACAGGGTCACACTACAGGTACACACAGCCCCACTGATGATCAATGGGAGCGAGGGAACAGGGTCACACTACATGTACACACAGCCCCACTGCTGATCAATGGGAGCGAGGTAACAGGGGCACACTACATGTACACACAGCCCCACTGCTGATCAATGGGAGCGAGGGAACAGGGTCACACTACATGTACACACAGCCCCACTGCTGATCAATGGGAGCGAGGGAACAGACACACACTGCATGTACACACAGCCCCACTGCTGATCAATGGGAGCGAGGGAACAGGGGCACACTACATGTACACACAGCCCCACTGCTGATCAATGGGAGCGAGGTAACAGGGGCACACTACATGTACACACAGCCCATCTGCTGAACAATGGGAGCGAGGGAACAGGGGCACACTGCATGTACACACAGCCCCACTGCTGATCAATGGGAGTGAGGGAACAGAGGCACACTACATGTACACACAGCCCCACTGCTGATCAATGGGAGTGAGGGAACAGAGGCACACTACATGTACACACAACCCCACTGCTGATCAATGGGAGTGAGGGAACAGGGGTACACTACATGTGCACACAGCCCCACTGCTGATCAATGGGAGTGAAGGAACAGGGGCACACTACATGTGCACACAGCCCCACTGCTGATCAATGGGAGCGAGGTAACAGGGGAACACTACATGTACACACAGCCCCATTGCTGATCAATGGGAGTGAGGGAACAGGGGCACACGACATGTGCACACAGCCCCACTGCTGATCAATGGGAGTGAGGGAACAGGGGCACACAGCGTGTACATACAGCCCCACTGCTGATCAATGGGAGCGAGGTAACAGGGGCACACTGCATGTACACACAGCTCCACTGCTGATCAATGGGAGTGAGGGAACAGAGGCACACTGCATGTACACACAGCCCCACTACTGATCAATGGGAGCGAGGTAACAGGGGCACACTGCATGTACACACAGCTCCACTGCTGATCAATGGGAGCGAGGGAACAGGGGCACACTACATGTGCACACAGCCCCACTGCTGATCAATGGGAGTGAGGGAACAGGGGCACACTACATGTACACACAGCCCCACTGCTGATCAATGGGAGCGAGGTAACAGGGGCACACTACATGTACACACAGCCCCACTGCTAATCAATGGCAGCGAGGGAACAGAGGCACACTACATGTACACACAGCCCCACTGCTGATCAATGGGAGCGAGGTAACAGGGGCACACTACATGTACACACAGCCCCACTGCTGATCAATGGGAGCGAGGGAACAGAGGCACACTACATGTACACACAGCCCCACTGCTGATCAATGGGAGTGAGGTAACAGGGGCACACGACATAAACACACAGCCCCACTGCTGATCAATGGGAGCGAGGTAACAGGGGCACATACATGTACACACAGAACCACTGCTGATCAATGGGAGCGAGGTAACAGGGGCACACTACATGTACACACAGCTCCACTGCTGATCAATGGGAGCGAGGGAACAGGGGCACACTGCATGTACACACAGCTCCACTGCTGATCAATGGGAGTGAGGTAACAGGGGCACACTGCATGTACACACAGCCCCACTGCTGATCAATGGGAGCGAGGGAACAGAGGCACACTACATGTACACACAGCCCCACTGCTGATCAATGGGAGCGAGGTAACAGGGGCACACTACATGTGCACACAGAACCACTGCTGATCAATGGGAGCGAGGTAACAGGGGCACACTACATGTACACACAGCTCCACTGCTGATCAATGGGAGCGAGGGAACAGGGGCACACTGCATGTACACACAGCTCCACTGCTGATCAATGGGAGTGAGGTAACAGGGGCACACTGCATGTACACACAGCCCCACTGCTGATCAATGGGAGCGAGGGAACAGAGGCACACTACATGTACACACAGCCCCACTGCTGATCAATGGGAGCGAGGTAACAGGGGCACACTACATGTACACACAGCCCCACTGCTGATCAATGGGAGCGAGGGAACAGAGGCACACTACATGTACACACAGCCCCACTGCTGATCAATGGGAGCGAGGTAACAGGGGCACACTACATGTACACACAGCCCCACTGCTGATCAATGGGAGTGAGGGAACAGGGGCACACTACATGTACACACAGCCCCACTGCTGATCAATGGGAGTGAGGGAACAGGGGCACACTGCATGTACACACAGCTCCACTGCTGATCAATGGGAGTGAGGTAACAGGGTCACACTGCATGTACACACAGCCCCACTGCTGATCAATGGGAGTGAGGGAACAGAGGCACACTGCATGTACACACAGCCCCACTGCTGATCAATGGGAGTGAGGGAACAGGGGCACACTGCATGTACCCACAGCCCCACTGCTGATCAATGGGAGTGAGGTAACAGGGGCACACTACATGTACACACAGCCCCACTGCTGATCAATGGGAGCGAGGTAACAGGGGCACACTGCATGTACACACAGCCCCACTGCTGATCAATGGGAGCGAGGTAACAGGGGCACACTGCATGTACACACAGCCCCACTGCTGATCAATGGGAGTGAGGGAACAGAGGCACGCTACATTTACACACAGCTCCACTGCTGATCAATGGGAGTGAGGGAACAGGGGCACACTGCATGTACACACAGCCCCACTGCTGATCAATGGGAGTGAGGGAACAGAGGCACACTGCATGTACACACAGCCCCACTGCTGATCAATGGGAGCGAGGGAACAGGGGCACACTGCATGTACACACAGCCCCACTGCTGATCAATGGGAGCGAGGGAACAGGGGCACACTACATGTACACACAGCCCTACTGCTGATCAATGGGAGCGAGGGAACAGGGTCACACTACATGTACACACAGCCCCACTGCTGATCAATGGGAGTGAGGTAACAGGGGCACACTACATGTACACACAGCCCCACTGCTGATCAATGGGAGCGATGTAACAGGGGCACACTACATGTACACACAGCCCCACTGCTGATCAATGGGAGCGAGGGAACAGAGGCACACTACATGTACACACAGCCCCACTGCTGATCAATGGGAGCGAGGGAACAGGGTCACACTGCATGTACACACAGCCCCACTGCTGATCAATGGGAGTGAGGGGACGGAGGCACACTGCATGTACACACAGCCCCACTGCTGATCAATGGGAGTGAGGTAACAGGGGCACACTGCATGTACACACAGCCCCACTGCTGATTAATGGGAGTGAGGTAACAGGGGCACACAGCGTGTACACACAGCCCCACTGCTGATCAATGGGAGCGAGGTAACAGGGGCACACTGCATGTACACACAGCCCCACTGCTGATCAATGGGAGCGAGGTAACAGGGTCACACTACATGTGCACACAGCCCCACTGCTGATCAATGGGAGCTAGGTAACAGGGGCACACTACATGTACACACAGCCCCACTGCTGATCAATGGGAGTGAGGGAACAGGGGCACACTGCATGTACACACAGCTCCACTGCTGATCAATGGGAGTGAGGTAACAGGGTCACACTGCATGTACACACAGCCCCACTGCTGATCAATGGGAGTGAGGGAACAGAGGCACACTGCATGTACACACAGCCCCACTGCTGATCAATGGGAGTGAGGGAACAGGGGCACACTGCAAGGACACACAGCCCCACTGCTGATCAATGGGAGTGAGGTAACAGGGGCACACTACATGTACACACAGCCCCACTGCTGATCAATGGGAGCGAGGTAACAGGGGCACACTGCATGTACACACAGCCCCACTGCTGATTAATGGGAGTGAGGTAACAGGGGCACACAGCGTGTACACACAGCCCCACTGCTGATCAATGGGAGTGAGGTAACAGGGGCACACTACATGTACACACAGCCCCACTGCTGATCAATGGGAGTGAGGGAACAGGGGCACACTGCATGTACACACAGCCCCACTGCTGATCAATGGGAGTGAGGGAACAGAGGCACACTACATGTACACACAGCCCCACTGCTGATCAATGGGAGTGAGGGAACAGAGGCACACTACATGTACACACAGCCCCACTGCTGATCAATGGGAGTGAGGGAACAGGGGTACACTACATGTGCACACAGCCCCACTGCTGATCAATGGGAGTGAGGGAACAAGGGCACACTACATGTGCACACAGCCCCACTGCTGATCAATGGGAGCGAGGTAACAGGGGAACACTACATGTACACACAGCCCCATTGCTGATCAATGGGAGTGAGGGAACAGGGGCACACGACATGTGCACACAGCCCCACTGCTGATCAATGGGAGTGAGGGAACAGGGGCACACAGCGTGTACACACAGCCCCACTGCTGATCAATGGGAGCGAGGTAACAGGGGCACACTGCATGTACACACCGCTCCACTGCTGATCAATGGGAGTGAGGGAACAGAGGCACACTGCATGTACACACAGCCCCACTGCTGATCAATGGGAGCAAGGGAACAGAGGCACACTACATGTGCACACAGCCCCACTGCTGATCAATGGGAGTGAGGGAACAGGGGCACACTACATGTACACACAGCCCCACTGCTGATCAATGGGAGTGAGGGAACAGGGGCACACTGCATGTACACACAGCTCCACTGCTGAACAATGGGAGTGAGGTAACAGGGGCACACTGCATATACACACAGCCCCACTGCTGATCAATGGGAGCGAGGGAACAGAGGCACACTACATGTATACACAGCCCCACTGCTGATCAACGGGAGCGAGGTAACTGGGGCACACTACATGTACACACAGAACCACTGCTGATCAATGGGAGCGAGGTAACAGGGGCACACTACATGTACACACAGCTCCACTGCTGATCAATGGGAGCGAGGGAACAGGGGCACACTGCATGTACACACAGCTCCACTGCTGATCAATGGGAGTGAGGTAACAGGGGCACACTGCATGTACACACAGCCCCACTGCTGATCAATGGGAGCGAGGGAACAGAGGCACACTACATGTACACTCAGCCCCACTGCTGATCTATGGGAGCGAGGTAACAGGGGCACACTACATGTACACACAGCCCCACTGCTGATCAATGGGAGCGAGGGAACAGAGGCACACTGCATGTACACACAGCCCCACTGCTGATCAATGGGAGCGAGGTAACAGGGGCACACTACATGTACATACAGCCCCACTGCTGATCAATGGGAGTGAGGGAATAGGGTCACACTACATGTGCACACAGCCCCACTGCTGATCAATGGGAGTGAGGGAACAGGGGCACACTGCATGTACACACAGCTCCACTGCTGATCAATGGGAGTGAGGTAACAGGGTCACACTGCATGTACACACAGCCCCACTGCTGATCAATGGGAGTGAGGGAACAGAGGCACACTGCATGTACACACAGCCCCACTGCTGATCAATGGGAGTGAGGGAACAGGGGCACACTGCAAGGACACACAGCCCCACTGCTGATCAATGGGAGTGAGGTAACAGGGGCACACTACATGTACACACAGCCCCACTGCTGATCAATGGGAGCGAGGTAACAGGGGCACACTGCATGTACACACAGCCCCACTGCTGATCAATGGGAGCGAGGTAACAGGGGCACACTGCATGTACACACAGCCCCACTGCTGATCAATGGGAGTGAGGGAACAGAGGCACGCTACATTTACACACAGCTCCACTGCTGATCAATGGGAGTGAGGGAACAGGGGCACACTGCATGTACACACAGCCCCACTGCTGATCAATGGGAGTGAGGGAACAGAGGCACACTGCATGTACACACAGCCCCACTGCTGATCAATGGGAGCGAGGGAACAGGGGCACACTGCATGTACACACAGCCCCACTTCTGATCAATGGGAGCGAGGGAACAGGGGCACACAGGAGTACACACAGCCCCACTGCTGATCAATGGGAGCGAGGGAACAGGGGCACACTACATGTATATACAGCCCTACTGCTGATCAATGGGAGCGAGGGAACAGGGGCACACTGCATGTACACACAGCCCCACTGCTGATCAATGGGAGTGAGGTAACAGGGGCACACTGCATGTGCACACAGCCCCACTGCTGATCAATGGGAGCGAGGTAACAGGGGCACACTACATGTACACACAGCCCCACTGCTGATCAATGGGAGCGAGGGAACAGAGGCACACTACATGTACACACAGCCCCACTGCTGATCAATGGGAGCGAGGTAACAGGGGCACACTACATGTGCACACAGCCCCACTGCTGATCAATGGGAGCGAGGGAACAGGGGCACACTACATGTATATACAGCCCTACTGCTGATCAATGGGAGCGAGGGAACAGGGGCACACTACATGTACACACAGCCCCACTGCTGATCAATGGGAGCGAGGGAACAGGGGCACATTACATGTACACACAGCCCCACTGCTGATCAATGGGAGTGAGGGAACAGGGTCACACTGCATGTACACACAGCCCCACTGCTGATCAATGGGAGTGAGGTAACAGGGGCACACTGCATGTACACAAAGCCCCACTGCTGATCAATGGGAGTGAGGTAACAGAGGCACACTGCATGTACACACAGCCCCACTGCTGATCAATGGGAGTGCGGGAACAGAGGCACACTGCATGTACTCACAGCCCCATGCTGATCAATGGGAGCGAGATAACAGGGTCACACTGCATGTACACACAGCCCCACTGCTGATCAATGGGAGTGAGGTAACAGGGGCACACAGCGTGTACACACAGCCCCACTGCTGATCAATGGGAGCGAGGTAACAGGGTCACACTACATGTACACACAGCCCCACTGCTGATCAATGATAGCGAGGGAACAGAGGCACACTACATGTACACACAGCCCCACTGCTGATCAATGGGAGCGAGGGAACAGTGTCACACTACATGTACACACAGCTCCACTGCTGATCAATGGGAGTGAGGTAACAGGGGCACACTGCATGTACACACAGCCCCACTGCTGATCAATGGGAGTGAGGTAACAGGGGCACACTACATGTACACACAGCCCCACTGCTGATCAATGGGAGCGAGGGAACAGGGTCACACTGCATGTACACACAGCCCCACTGCTGATCAATGGGAGTGAGGGGACGGAGGCACACTGCATGTACACACAGCCCCACTGCTGATCAATGGGAGTGAGGTAACAGGGGCACACTGCATGTACACACAGCCCCACTGCTGATTAATGGGAGTGAGGTAACAGGGGCACACAGCGTGTACACACAGCCCCACTGCTGATCAATGGGAGCGAGGTAACAGGGGCACACTGCATGTACACACAGCCCCACTGCTGATCAATGGGAGCGAGGTAACAGGGTCACACTACATGTGCACACAGCCCCACTGCTGATCAATGGGAGCTAGGTAACAGGGGCACACTGCATGTACACACAGCCCCACTGCTGATCAATGGGAGTGAGGTAACAGGGGCACACTACATGTACACACAGCCCCACTGCTGATCAATGGGAGTGAGGGAACAGGGGCACACTGCATGTACACACAGCCCCACTGCTGATCAATGGGAGTGAGGGAACAGAGGCACACTACATGTACACACAGCCCCACTGCTGATCAATGGGAGTGAGGGAACAGAGGCACACTACATGTACACACAGCCCCACTGCTGATCAATGGGAGTGAGGGAACAGGGGTACACTACATGTGCACACAGCCCCACTGCTGATCAATGGGAGTGAGGGAACAAGGGCACACTACATGTGCACACAGCCCCACTGCTGATCAATGGGAGCGAGGTAACAGGGGAACACTACATGTACACACAGCCCCATTGCTGATCAATGGGAGTGAGGGAACAGGGGCACACGACATGTGCACACAGCCCCACTGCTGATCAATGGGAGTGAGGGAACAGGGGCACACAGCGTGTACACACAGCCCCACTGCTGATCAATGGGAGCGAGGTAACAGGGGCACACTGCATGTACACACCGCTCCACTGCTGATCAATGGGAGTGAGGGAACAGAGGCACACTGCATGTACACACAGCACCACTGCTGATCAATGCGAGCGAGGGAACAGAGGCACACTACATGTGCACACAGTCCCACTGCTGATCAATGGGAGTGAGGGAACAGGGGCAAACTACATGTACACACAGCCCCACTGCTGATCAATGGGAGTGAGGGAACAGGGGCACACTGCATGTACACACAGCTCCACTGCTGAACAATGGGAGTGAGGTAACAGGGGCACACTGCATATACACACAGCCCCACTGCTGATCAATGGGAGCGAGGGAACAGAGGCACACTACATGTATACACAGCCCCACTGCTGATCAACGGGAGCGAGGTAACAGGGGCACACTACATGTACACACAGAACCACTGCTGATCAATGGGAGCGAGGTAACAGGGGCACACTACATGTACACACAGCTCCACTGCTGATCAATGGGAGCGAGGGAACAGGGGCACACTGCATGTACACACAGCTCCACTGCTGATCAATGGGAGTGAGGTAACAGGGGCACACTGCATGTACACACAGCCCCACTGCTGATCAATGGGAGCGAGGGAACAGAGGCACACTACATGTACACTCAGCCCCACTGCTGATCAATGGGAGCGAGGTAACAGGGGCACACTACATGTACACACAGCCCCACTGCTGATCAATGGGAGCGAGGGAACAGAGGCACACTGCATGTACACACAGCCCCACTGCTGATCAATGGGAGCGAGGTAACAGGGGCACACTACATGTACATACAGCCCCACTGCTGATCAATGGGAGTGAGGGAATAGGGTCACACTACATGTGCACACAGCCCCACTGCTGATCAATGGGAGTGAGGGAACAGGGGCACACTGCATGTACACACAGCCCCACTGCTGATCAATGGGAGTGAGGGAACAGAGGCACACTGCATGTACACACAGCCCCACTGCTGATCAATGGGAGTGAGGGAACAGGGGCACACTGCAAGGACACACAGCCCCACTGCTGATCAATGGGAGTGAGGTAACAGGGGCACACTACATGTACACACAGCCCCACTGCTGATCAATGGGAGCGAGGTAACAGGGGCACACTGCATGTACACACAGCCCCACTGCTGATCAATGGGAGCGAGGTAACAGGGGCACACTGCATGTACACACAGCCCCACTGCTGATCAATGGGAGTGAGGGAACAGAGGCACGCTACATTTACACACAGCTCCACTGCTGATCAATGGGAGTGAGGGAACAGGGGCACACTGCATGTACACACAGCCCCACTGCTGATCAATGGGAGTGAGGGAACAGAGGCACACTGCATGTACACACAGCCCCACTGCTGATCAATGGGAGCGAGGGAACAGGGGCACACTGCATGTACACACAGCCCCACTTCTGATCAATGGGAGCGAGGGAACAGGGGCACACAGGAGTACACACAGCCCCACTGCTGATCAATGGGAGCGAGGGAACAGGGGCACACTACATGTATATACAGCCCTACTGCTGATCAATGGGAGCGAGGGAACAGGGGCACACTGCATGTACACACAGCCCCACTGCTGATCAATGGGAGTGAGGTAACAGGGGCACACTGCATGTGCACACAGCCCCACTGCTGATCAATGGGAGCGAGGTAACAGGGGCACACTACATGTACACACAGCCCCACTGCTGATCAATGGGAGCGAGGGAACAGAGGCACACTACATGTACACACAGCCCCACTGCTGATCAATGGGAGCGAGGTAACAGGGGCACACTACATGTGCACACAGCCCCACTGCTGATCAATGGGAGCGAGGGAACAGGGGCACACTACATGTATATACAGCCCTACTGCTGATCAATGGGAGCGAGGGAACAGGGGCACACTACATGTACACACAGCCCCACTGCTGATCAATGGGAGCGAGGGAACAGGGGCACATTACATGTACACACAGCCCCACTGCTGATCAATGGGAGTGAGGGAACAGGGTCACACTGCATGTACACACAGCCCCACTGCTGATCAATGGGAGTGAGGTAACAGGGGCACACTGCATGTACACAAAGCCCCACTGCTGATCAATGGGAGTGAGGTAACAGAGGCACACTGCATGTACACACAGCCCCACTGCTGATCAATGGGAGTGCGGGAACAGAGGCACACTGCATGTACTCACAGCCCCATGCTGATCAATGGGAGCGAGATAACAGGGTCACACTGCATGTACACACAGCCCCACTGCTGATCAATGGGAGTGAGGTAACAGGGGCACACAGCGTGTACACACAGCCCCACTGCTGATCAATGGGAGCGAGGTAACAGGGTCACACTACATGTACACACAGCCCCACTGCTGATCAATGATAGCGAGGGAACAGAGGCACACTACATGTACACACAGCCCCACTGCTGATCAATGGGAGCGAGGGAACAGTGTCACACTACATGTACACACAGCTCCACTGCTGATCAATGGGAGTGAGGTAACAGGGGCACACTGCATGTACACACAGCCCCACTGCTGATCAATGGGAGTGAGGTAACAGGGGCACACTGCATGTACACACAGCCCCACTGCTGATCAATGGGAGTGAGGGAACAGAGGCACACTGCATGTACACACAGACCCACTGCTGATCGATGGGAGCGAGGGAACAGGGTCACACTGCATGTACACACAGCCCCACTGCTGATCAATGGGAGCGAGGGAACAGGGTCACACAGCATGTACACACAGCCCCACTGCTGATCAATGGGAGTGAGGTAACAGGGGCACACTGCATGTACACACAGCCCCACTGCTGATCAATGGGAGTGAGGGAACAGAGGCACACTGCATGTACACACAGCCCCACTGCTGATCAATGGGAGCGAGGGAACAGGGTCACACTGCATGTACACACAGCCCCACTGCTGATCAATGGGAGTGAGGGAACAGGGTCACACTGCATGTACACACAGCCCCACTGCTGATCAATGGGAGTGAGTTAACAGGGGCACGCTACATTTACACACATCCCCACTGCTGATCAATGTGAGTGAGGGAACAGAGGCACACTGCATGTACACTCAGCCCCACTGCTGATCAATGGGAGCGAGGGAACAGGGTCACACTGCATGTACACACAGCCCCACTGCTGATCAATGGGAGTGAGGGAACAGGGTCACACTGCATGTACACACAGCCCCACTGCTGATCAATGGGAATGAGGGAACAGGGGCACACTACATGTACACACAGCCCCACTGCTGATCAATGGGAGTGAGGTAACAGGGTCACACTACATGTACACACAGCCCCACTGCTGATCAATGGGAGTGAGGTAACAGGGTCACACTGCATGTACACACAGCCCCACTGCTGATCAATGGGAGCGAGGGAACAGTGGCACACTGCATGTACACACAGCCCCACTGCTGATCAATGGGAGTGAGGGAACAGAGGCACACTACATGTACACACAGCCCCACTGCTGATCAATGGGAGCGAGGGAACAGGGGCACACTACATGTACACACAGCCCCACTGCTGATCAATGGGAGTGAGGGAACAGGGGCACACTACATGTACACATAGCCCCACTGCTGATCAATGGGAGTGAGGGAACAGGGACACACTACATGTACACACAGCCCCACTGCTGATCAATGGGAGTGAGGGAACAGAGGCACACTGCATGTACACACAGCCCCACTGCTGATCAATGGGAGTGAGGGAACAGGCGCACGCTACATGTACACACAGCCCCAATGCTGATCAATGGGAGTGAGGTAACAGGGGCACACTGCATGTACACACAGCCCCACTGCTGATCAATGGGAGCGAGGGAACAGGGGCACACTACATGTACACACAGCCCCACTGCTGATCAATGGGAACGAGGGAACAGGGGCACGCTGCATGTACACACAGCCCCACTGCTGATCAATGGGAGCGAGATAACAGGGGCACACTACATGTACACACAGCCCCACTGCTGATCAATGGGAGCGAGGTAACAGGGGCACACTACATGTACACACAGCCCCACTGCTGATCAATGGGAGTGAGGGAACAGGGTCACATTACATATACACACAGCCCCACTGCTGATCAATGGGAGTGAGGGAACAGGGGCACACTGCATGTACACGCAGCTCCACTGCTGATCAATGGGAGTGAGGTAACAGGGTCACACTGCATGTACACACAGCCCCACTGCTGATCAATGGGAGTGAGGGAACAGAGGCACACTGCATGTACACACAGCCCCACTGCTGATCAATGGGAGTGAGGGAACAGGGGCACACTGGATGTACACACAGCCCCACTGCTGATCAATGGGAGTGAGGTAACAGGGGCACACTACATGTACACACAGCCCCACTGCTGGTCAATGGGAGCGAGGTAACAGGGGCACACTGCATGTACACACAGCCCCACTGCTGATCAATGGGAGCGAGGGAACAGGGGCACACTGCATGTACACACAGCCCCACTGCTGATCAATGGGAGTGAGGGAACAGAGGCACGCTATATTTACACACAGCTCCACTGCTGATCAATGGGAGTGAGGGAACTGGGGCACACTGCATGTACACACAGCCCCACTGCTGATCAATGGGAGTGAGGGAACAGGGGCACACTACATGTATATACAGCCCTACTGCTGATCAATGGGAGCGAGGGAACAGGGGCACACTGCATGTACACACAGCCCCACTGCTGATCAATGGGAGTGAGGTAACAGGGGCACACTGCATGTGCACACAGCCCCACTGCTGATCAATGGGAGCGAGGTAACAGGGGCACACTACATGTACACACAGCCCCACTGCTGATCAATGGGAGCGAGGGAACAGAGGCACACTACATGTACACACAGCCCCACTGCTGATCAATGGGAGCGAGGTAACAGGGGCACACTACATGTGCACACAGCCCCACTGCTGATCAATGGGAGCGAGGGAACAGGGGCACACTACATGTATATACAGCCCTACTGCTGATCAATGGGAGCGAGGGAACAGGGGCACACTACATGTACACACAGCCCCACTGCTGATCAATGGGAGCGAGGGAACAGGGGCACATTACATGTACACACAGCCCCACTGCTGATCAATGGGAGTGAGGGAACAGGGTCACACTGCATGTACACACAGCCCCACTGCTGATCAATGGGAGTGAGGTAACAGGGGCACACTGCATGTACACAAAGCCCCACTGCTGATCAATGGGAGTGAGGTAACAGAGGCACACTGCATGTACACACAGCCCCACTGCTGATCAATGGGAGTGCGGGAACAGAGGCACACTGCATGTACTCACAGCCCCATGCTGATCAATGGGAGCGAGATAACAGGGTCACACTGCATGTACACACAGCCCCACTGCTGATCAATGGGAGTGAGGTAACAGGGGCACACAGCGTGTACACACAGCCCCACTGCTGATCAATGGGAGCGAGGTAACAGGGTCACACTACATGTACACACAGCCCCACTGCTGATCAATGATAGCGAGGGAACAGAGGCACACTACATGTACACACAGCCCCACTGCTGATCAATGGGAGCGAGGGAACAGTGTCACACTACATGTACACACAGCTCCACTGCTGATCAATGGGAGTGAGGTAACAGGGGCACACTGCATGTACACACAGCCCCACTGCTGATCAATGGGAGTGAGGTAACAGGGGCACACTGCATGTACACACAGCCCCACTGCTGATCAATGGGAGTGAGGGAACAGAGGCACACTGCATGTACACACAGACCCACTGCTGATCGATGGGAGCGAGGGAACAGGGTCACACTGCATGTACACACAGCCCCACTGCTGATCAATGGGAGCGAGGGAACAGGGTCACACAGCATGTACACACAGCCCCACTGCTGATCAATGGGAGTGAGGTAACAGGGGCACACTGCATGTACACACAGCCCCACTGCTGATCAATGGGAGTGAGGGAACAGAGGCACACTGCATGTACACACAGCCCCACTGCTGATCAATGGGAGCGAGGGAACAGGGTCACACTGCATGTACACACAGCCCCACTGCTGATCAATGGGAGTGAGGGAACAGGGTCACACTGCATGTACACACAGCCCCACTGCTGATCAATGGGAGTGAGTTAACAGGGGCACGCTACATTTACACACATCCCCACTGCTGATCAATGTGAGTGAGGGAACAGAGGCACACTGCATGTACACTCAGCCCCACTGCTGATCAATGGGAGCGAGGGAACAGGGTCACACTGCATGTACACACAGCCCCACTGCTGATCAATGGGAGTGAGGGAACAGGGTCACACTGCATGTACACACAGCCCCACTGCTGATCAATGGGAATGAGGGAACAGGGGCACACTACATGTACACACAGCCCCACTGCTGATCAATGGGAGTGAGGTAACAGGGTCACACTACATGTACACACAGCCCCACTGCTGATCAATGGGAGTGAGGTAACAGGGTCACACTGCATGTACACACAGCCCCACTGCTGATCAATGGGAGCGAGGGAACAGTGGCACACTGCATGTACACACAGCCCCACTGCTGATCAATGGGAGTGAGGGAACAGAGGCACACTACATGTACACACAGCCCCACTGCTGATCAATGGGAGCGAGGGAACAGGGGCACACTACATGTACACACAGCCCCACTGCTGATCAATGGGAGTGAGGGAACAGGGGCACACTACATGTACACATAGCCCCACTGCTGATCAATGGGAGTGAGGGAACAGGGACACACTACATGTACACACAGCCCCACTGCTGATCAATGGGAGTGAGGGAACAGAGGCACACTGCATGTACACACAGCCCCACTGCTGATCAATGGGAGTGAGGGAACAGGCGCACGCTACATGTACACACAGCCCCAATGCTGATCAATGGGAGTGAGGTAACAGGGGCACACTGCATGTACACACAGCCCCACTGCTGATCAATGGGAGCGAGGGAACAGGGGCACACTACATGTACACACAGCCCCACTGCTGATCAATGGGAACGAGGGAACAGGGGCACGCTGCATGTACACACAGCCCCACTGCTGATCAATGGGAGCGAGATAACAGGGGCACACTACATGTACACACAGCCCCACTGCTGATCAATGGGAGCGAGGTAACAGGGGCACACTACATGTACACACAGCCCCACTGCTGATCAATGGGAGTGAGGGAACAGGGTCACATTACATATACACACAGCCCCACTGCTGATCAATGGGAGTGAGGGAACAGGGGCACACTGCATGTACAAGCAGCTCCACTGCTGATCAATGGGAGTGAGGTAACAGGGTCACACTGCATGTACACACAGCCCCACTGCTGATCAATGGGAGTGAGGGAACAGAGGCACACTGCATGTACACACAGCCCCACTGCTGATCAATGGGAGTGAGGGAACAGGGGCACACTGGATGTACACACAGCCCCACTGCTGATCAATGGGAGTGAGGTAACAGGGGCACACTACATGTACACACAGCCCCACTGCTGGTCAATGGGAGCGAGGTAACAGGGGCACACTGCATGTACACACAGCCCCACTGCTGATCAATGGGAGCGAGGGAACAGGGGCACACTGCATGTACACACAGCCCCACTGCTGATCAATGGGAGTGAGGGAACAGAGGCACGCTATATTTACACACAGCTCCACTGCTGATCAATGGGAGTGAGGGAACAGGGGCACACTGCATGTACACACAGCCCCACTGCTGATCAATGGGAGTGAGGGAACAGAGGCACACTGCATGTACACACAGCCCCACTGCTGATCAATGGGAGCGAGGGAACAGGGGCACACTGCATGTACACACAGCCCCACTGCTGATCAATGGGAGCGAGGGAACAGGGGCACACAGGAGTACACACAGCCCCACTGCTGATCAATGGGAGCGAGGGAACAGGGGCACACTACATGTACACACAGCCCGACTGCTGATCAATGGGAGCGAGGGAACAGGGGCACACTACATGTACACACAGCCCCACTGCTGATCAATATGAATGAGGTAACAGGGGCACACTGCATGTGCACACAGCCCCACTGCTGATCAATGGGAGCGAGGTAACAGGGGCACACTACATGTACACACAGCCCCACTGCTGATCAATGGGAGCGAGGGAACAGAGGCACACTACATGTACACACAGCCCCACTGCTGATCAATGGGAGCGAGGGAACAGGGTCACACTGCATGTACACACAGCCCCACTGCTGATCAATGGGAGTGAGGGAACGGAGGCACACTGCATGTACACACAGCCCCACTGCTGATCAATGGGAGTGAGGTAACAGGGGCACACTGCATGTACACACAGCCCCACTGCTGATCAATGGGAGTGAGGTAACAGGGGCACACAGCGTGTACACACAGCCCCACTGCTGATCAATGGGAGCGAGGTAACAGGGGCACACTGCATGTACACACAGCCCCACTGCTGATCAATGGGAGCGAGGTAACAGGGTCACACTACATGTACACACAGCTCCACTGCTGATCAATGGGAGCTAGGTAACAGGGGCACACTGCATGTACACACAGCCCCACTGCTGATCAATGGGAGTGAGGTAACAGGGGCACACTCCATGTACACACAGCCCCACTGCTGATCAATGGGAGTGAGGGAACAGGGGCACACTACATGTACACACAGCCCCACTGCTGATCAATGGGAGTGAGGTAACAGGGGCACACTGCATGTACACATAGCCCCACTGCTGATCAATGGGAGTGAGGGAACAGGGGCACACTGCATGTACACACAGCCCCACTGCTGATCAATGGGAGCGAGGGAACAGAGGCACACTACATGTACACACAGCCCCACTGCTGATCAATGGGAGCGAGGTAACAGAGGCACACTGCATGTACACACAGCCCCACTGCTGATCAATGGGAGGGAGGTAACAGGGGCACACTGCATGTACACACAGCCCCACTGCTGATCAATGGGAGCGAGGGAACAGGGTCACACTACATGTACACAGAGCCCCACTGCTGATCAATGGGAGCGAGGGAACAGGGTCACACTACATGTACACACAGCCCCACTGCTGATCAATGGGAGCGAGGTAACAGGGGCACACTACATGTACACACAGCCCCACTGCTGATCAATGGGAGCGAGGGAACAGGGTCACACTACATGTACACACAGCCCCACTGCTGATCAATGGGAGCGAGGGAACAGGGTCACACTACATGTACATACAGCCCCACTGCTGATCAATGGGAGCGAGGGAACAGGGGCACACTACATGTACACACAGCCCCACTGCTGATCAATGGGAGCGAGGTAACAGGGGCACACTACATGTACACACAGCCCCACTGCTGATCAATGGGAGCGAGGGAACAGGGGCACACTGCATGTACACACAGCCCCACTGCTGATCAATGGGAGTGAGGGAACAGAGGCACGCTACATGTACACACCGCCCCACTGCTGATCAATGGGAGTGAGGGAACAGAGGCACACTACATGTACACACAGCCCCACTGCTGATCAATAGGAGTGAGGGAACAGGGGTACACTACATGTGCACACAGCCCCACTGCTGATCAATGGGAGTGAGGGAACAGGGGCACACTACATGTGCACACAGCCCCACTGCTGATCAATGGGAGCGAGGTAACAGGGGAACACTACATGTACACACAGCCCCATTGCTGATCAATGGGAGTGTGGGAACAGGGGCACACGACATGTGCACACAGCCCCACTGCTGATCAATGGGAGTGAGGGAACAGGGGCACACAGCGTGTACACACAGCCCCACTGCTGATCAATGGGAGCGAGGTAACAGGGGCACACTGCATGTACACACAGCTCCACTGCTGATCAATGGGAGTGAGGGAACAGAGGCACACTGCATGTACACACAGCCCCACTGCTGATCAATGGGAGCGAGGGAACAGAGGCACACTACATGTGCACACAGCCCCACTGCTGATCAATGGGAGTGAGGGAACAGGGGCACACTACATGTACACACAGCCCCACTGCTGATCAATGGGAGTGAGGGAACAGGGGCACACTGCATGTACACACAGCCCCACTGCTGATCAATGGGAGTGAGGTAACAGGGGCACAGAGGAGTACACACAGTCCCACTGCTGATCAATGGGAGCGAGGTAACAGGGGCACACTACATGTACACACAGCCCCACTGCTGATCAATGGGAGCGAGGGAACAGAGGCACACTACATGTACACACAGCCCCACTGCTGATCAATGGGAGCGAGGTAACAGGGGCACACTACATGTACACAGAGCCCCACTGCTGATCAATGGGAGCGAGGGAACAGAGGCACACTACATGTACACACAGCCCCACTGCTGATCAATGGGAGCGAGGTAACAGGGGCACACTACATGTACACACAGCCCCACTGCTAATCAATGGCAGCGAGGGAACAGAGGCACACTGCATGTACACACAGCTCCACTGCTGATCAATGGGAGTGAGGTAACAGGGGCACACTGCATGTACACACAGCCCCACTGCTGATCAATGGGAGCGAGGGAACAGAGGCACACTACATGTACACACAGCCCCACTGCTGATCAATGGGAGTGAGGGAACAGGGGCACACTGCATGTACACACAGCCCCACTTCTGATCAATGGGAGCGAGGGAACAGGGGCACACAGGAGTACACACAGCCCCACTGCTGATCAATGGGAGCGAGGGAACAGGGGCACACTACATGTATATACAGCCCTACTGCTGATCAATGGGAGCGAGGGAACAGGGGCACACTGCATGTACACACAGCCCCACTGCTGATCAATGGGAGTGAGGTAACAGGGGCACACTGCATGTGCACACAGCCCCACTGCTGATCAATGGGAGCGAGGTAACAGGGGCACACTACATGTACACACAGCCCCACTGCTGATCAATGGGAGCGAGGGAACAGAGGCACACTACATGTACACACAGCCCCACTGCTGATCAATGGGAGCGAGGTAACAGGGGCACACTACATGTGCACACAGCCCCACTGCTGATCAATGGGAGCGAGGGAACAGGGGCACACTACATGTATATACAGCCCTACTGCTGATCAATGGGAGCGAGGGAACAGGGGCACACTACATGTACACACAGCCCCACTGCTGATCAATGGGAGCGAGGGAACAGGGGCACATTACATGTACACACAGCCCCACTGCTGATCAATGGGAGTGAGGGAACAGGGTCACACTGCATGTACACACAGCCCCACTGCTGATCAATGGGAGTGAGGTAACAGGGGCACACTGCATGTACACAAAGCCCCACTGCTGATCAATGGGAGTGAGGTAACAGAGGCACACTGCATGTACACACAGCCCCACTGCTGATCAATGGGAGTGCGGGAACAGAGGCACACTGCATGTACTCACAGCCCCATGCTGATCAATGGGAGCGAGATAACAGGGTCACACTGCATGTACACACAGCCCCACTGCTGATCAATGGGAGTGAGGTAACAGGGGCACACAGCGTGTACACACAGCCCCACTGCTGATCAATGGGAGCGAGGTAACAGGGTCACACTACATGTACACACAGCCCCACTGCTGATCAATGATAGCGAGGGAACAGAGGCACACTACATGTACACACAGCCCCACTGCTGATCAATGGGAGCGAGGGAACAGTGTCACACTACATGTACACACAGCTCCACTGCTGATCAATGGGAGTGAGGTAACAGGGGCACACTGCATGTACACAAAGCCCCACTGCTGATCAATGGGAGTGAGGTAACAGAGGCACACTGCATGTACACACAGCCCCACTGCTGATCAATGGGAGCGAGGTAACAGGGGCACACTACATGTGCACACAGCCCCACTGCTGATCAATGGGAGCGAGGGAACAGGGGCACACTACATGTATATACAGCCCTACTGCTGATCAATGGGAGCGAGGGAACAGGGGCACACTACATGTACACACAGCCCCACTGCTGATCAATGGGAGCGAGGGAACAGGGGCACATTACATGTACACACAGCCCTACTGCTGATCAATGGGAGCGAGGGAACAGGGGCACACTGCATGTACACACAGCCCCACTGCTGATCAATGGGAGTGAGGTAACAGGGGCACACTGCATGTGCACACAGCCCCACTGCTGATCAATGGGAGCGAGGTAACAGGGGCACACTACATGTACACACAGCCCCACTGCTGATCAATGGGAGCGAGGGAACAGAGGCACACTACATGTACACACAGCCCCACTGCTGATCAATGGGAGCGAGGTAACAGGGGCACACTACATGTGCACACAGCCCCACTGCTGATCAATGGGAGCGAGGGAACAGGGGCACACTACATGTATATACAGCCCTACTGCTGATCAATGGGAGCGAGGGAACAGGGGCACACTACATGTACACACAGCCCCACTGCTGATCAATGGGAGCGAGGGAACAGGGGCACATTACATGTACACACAGCCCCACTGCTGATCAATGGGAGTGAGGGAACAGGGTCACACTGCATGTACACACAGCCCCACTGCTGATCAATGGGAGTGAGGTAACAGGGGCACACTGCATGTACACAAAGCCCCACTGCTGATCAATGGGAGTGAGGTAACAGAGGCACACTGCATGTACACACAGCCCCACTGCTGATCAATGGGAGTGCGGGAACAGAGGCACACTGCATGTACTCACAGCCCCATGCTGATCAATGGGAGCGAGATAACAGGGTCACACTGCATGTACACACAGCCCCACTGCTGATCAATGGGAGTGAGGTAACAGGGGCACACAGCGTGTACACACAGCCCCACTGCTGATCAATGGGAGCGAGGTAACAGGGTCACACTACATGTACACACAGCCCCACTGCTGATCAATGATAGCGAGGGAACAGAGGCACACTACATGTACACACAGCCCCACTGCTGATCAATGGGAGCGAGGGAACAGTGTCACACTACATGTACACACAGCTCCACTGCTGATCAATGGGAGTGAGGTAACAGGGGCACACTGCATGTACACACAGCCCCACTGCTGATCAATGGGAGTGAGGTAACAGGGGCACACTGCATGTACACACAGCCCCACTGCTGATCAATGGGAGTGAGGGAACAGAGGCACACTGCATGTACACACAGCCCCACTGCTGATCGATGGGAGCGAGGGAACAGGGTCACACTGCATGTACACACAGCCCCACTGCTGATCAATGGGAGCGAGGGAACAGGGTCACAATGCATGTACACACAGCCCCACTGCTGATCAATGGGAGTGAGGTAACAGGGGCACACTGCATGTACACACAGCCCCACTGCTGATCAATGGGAGTGAGGGAACAGAGGCACACTGCATGTACACACAGCCCCACTGCTGATCAATGGGAGCGAGGGAACAGGGTCACACTGCATGTACACACAGCCCCACTGCTGATCAATGGGAGCGAGGGAACAGGGTCACACTGCATGTACACACAGCCCCACTGCTGATCAATGGGAGTGAGTTAACAGGGGCACGCTACATTTACACACATCCCCACTGCTGATCAATGTGAGTGAGGGAACAGAGGCACACTGCATGTACACACAGCCCCACTGCTGATCAATGGGAGCGAGGGAACAGGGTCACACTGCATGTACACACAGCCCCACTGCTGATCAATGGGAGTGAGGGAACAGGGTCACACTGCATGTACACACAGCCCCACTGCTGATCAATGGGAATGAGGGAACAGGGGCACACTACATGTACACACAGCCCCACTGCTGATCAATGGGAGTGAGGTAACAGGGTCACACTACATGTACACACAGCCCCACTGCTGATCAATGGGAGTGAGGTAACAGGGTCACACTGCATGTACACACAGCCCCACTGCTGATCAATGGGAGCGAGGGAACAGTGGCACACTGCATGTACACACAGCCCCACTGCTGATCAATGGGAGTGAGGGAACAGAGGCACACTACATGTACACACAGCCCCACTGCTGATCAATGGGAGCGAGGGAACAGGGGCACACTACATGTACACACAGCCCCACTGCTGATCAATGGGAGTGAGGGAACAGGGGCACACTACATGTACACATAGCCCCACTGCTGATCAATGGGAGTGAGGGAACAGGGACACACTACATGTACACACAGCCCCACTGCTGATCAATGGGAGTGAGGGAACAGAGGCACACTGCATGTACACACAGCCCCACTGCTGATCAATGGGAGTGAGGGAACAGGCGCACGCTACATGTACACACAGCCCCAATGCTGATCAATGGGAGTGAGGTAACAGGGGCACACTGCATGTACACACAGCCCCACTGCTGATCAATGGGAGCGAGGGAACAGGGGCACACTACATGTACACACAGCCCCACTGCTGATCAATGGGAACGAGGGAACAGGGGCACGCTGCATGTACACACAGCCCCACTGCTGATCAATGGGAGCGAGATAACAGGGGCACACTACATGTACACACAGCCCCACTGCTGATCAATGGGAGCGAGGTAACAGGGGCACACTACATGTACACACAGCCCCACTGCTGATCAATGGGAGTGAGGGAACAGGGTCACACTACATATACACACAGCCCCACTGCTGATCAATGGGAGTGAGGGAACAGGGGCACACTGCATGTACACGCAGCTCCACTGCTGATCAATGGGAGGGAGGTAACAGGGTCACACTGCATGTACACACAGCCCCACTGCTGATCAATGGGAGTGAGGGAACAGAGGCACACTGCATGTACACACAGCCCCACTGCTGATCAATGGGAGTGAGGGAACAGGGGCACACTGGATGTACACACAGCCCCACTGCTGATCAATGGGAGTGAGGTAACAGGGGCACACTACATGTACACACAGCCCCACTGCTGGTCAATGGGAGCGAGGTAACAGGGGCACACTGCATGTACACACAGCCCCACTGCTGATCAATGGGAGCGAGGCAACAGGGGCACACTGCATGTACACACAGCCCCACTGCTGATCAATGGGAGTGAGGGAACAGAGGCACGCTATATTTACACACAGCTCCACTGCTGATCAATGGGAGTGAGGGAACAGGGGCACACTGCATGTACACACAGCCCCACTGCTGATCAATGGGAGTGAGGGAACAGAGGCACACTGCATGTACACACAGCCCCACTGCTGATCAATAGGAGCGAGGGAACAGGGGCACACTGCATGTACACACAGCCCCACTGCTGATCAATGGGAGCGAGGGAACAGGGGCACACAGGAGTACACACAGCCCCACTGCTGATCAATGGGAGCGAGGGAACAGGGGCACACTACATGTACACACAGCCCGACTGCTGATCAATGGGAGCGAGGGAACAGGGGCACACTACATGTACACACAGCCCCACTGCTGATCAATATGAATGAGGTAACAGGGGCACACTGCATGTGCACACAGCCCCACTGCTGATCAATGGGAGCGAGGTAACAGGGGCACACTACATGTACACACAGCCCCACTGCTGATCAATGGGAGCGAGGGAACAGAGGCACACTACATGTACACACAGCCCCACTGCTGATCAATGGGAGCGAGGGAACAGGGTCACACTGCATGTACACACAGCCCCACTGCTGATCAATGGGAGTGAGGGAACGGAGGCACACTGCATGTACACACAGCCCCACTGCTGATCAATGGGAGTGAGGTAACAGGGGCACACTGCATGTACACACAGCCCCACTGCTGATCAATGGGAGTGAGGTAACAGGGGCACACAGCGTGTACACACAGCCCCACTGCTGATCAATGGGAGCGAGGTAACAGGGGCACACTGCATGTACACACAGCCCCACTGCTGATCAATGGGAGCGAGGTAACAGGGTCACACTACATGTACACACAGCTCCACTGCTGATCAATGGGAGCTAGGTAACAGGGGCACACTGCATGTACACACAGCCCCACTGCTGATCAATGGGAGTGAGGTAACAGGGGCACACTCCATGTACACACAGCCCCACTGCTGATCAATGGGAGTGAGGGAACAGGGGCACACTACATGTACACACAGCCCCACTGCTGATCAATGGGAGTGAGGTAACAGGGGCACACTGCATGTACACATAGCCCCACTGCTGATCAATGGGAGTGAGGGAACAGGGGCACACTGCATGTACACACAGCCCCACTGCTGATCAATGGGAGCGAGGGAACAGAGGCACACTACATGTACACACAGCCCCACTGCTGATCAATGGGAGCGAGGTAACAGAGGCACACTGCATGTACACACAGCCCCACTGCTGATCAATGGGAGGGAGGTAACAGGGGCACACTGCATGTACACACAGCCCCACTGCTGATCAATGGGAGCGAGGGAACAGGGTCACACTACATGTACACAGAGCCCCACTGCTGATCAATGGGAGCGAGGGAACAGGGTCACACTACATGTACACACAGCCCCACTGCTGATCAATGGGAGCGAGGTAACAGGGGCACACTACATGTACACACAGCCCCACTGCTGATCAATGGGAGCGAGGGAACAGGGTCACACTACATGTACACACAGCCCCACTGCTGATCAATGGGAGCGAGGGAACAGGGTCACACTACATGTACACACAGCCCCACTGCTGATCAATGGGAGCGAGGGAACAGGGGCACACTACATGTACACACAGCCCCACTGCTGATCAATGGGAGCGAGGTAACAGGGGCACACTACATGTACACACAGCCCCACTGCTGATCAATGGGAGCGAGGGAACAGGGGCACACTGCATGTACACACAGCCCCACTGCTGATCAATGGGAGTGAGGGAACAGAGGCACGCTACATGTACACACAGCCCCACTGCTGATCAATGGGAGTGAGGGAACAGAGGCACACTACATGTACACACAGCCCCACTGCTGATCAATGGGAGTGAGGGAACAGGGGTACACTACATGTGCACACAGCCCCACTGCTGATCAATGGGAGTGAGGGAACAGGGGCACACTACATGTGCACACAGCCCCACTGCTGATCAATGGGAGCGAGGTAACAGGGGAACACTACATGTACACACAGCCCCATTGCTGATCAATGGGAGTGTGGGAACAGGGGCACACGACATGTGCACACAGCCCCACTGCTGATCAATGGGAGTGAGGGAACAGGGGCACACAGCGTGTACACACAGCCCCACTGCTGATCAATGGGAGCGAGGTAACAGGGGCACACTGCATGTACACACAGCTCCACTGCTGATCAATGGGAGTGAGGGAACAGAGGCACACTGCATGTACACACAGCCCCACTGCTGATCAATGGGAGCGAGGGAACAGAGGCACACTACATGTGCACACAGCCCCACTGCTGATCAATGGGAGTGAGGGAACAGGGGCACACTACATGTACACACAGCCCCACTGCTGATCAATGGGAGTGAGGGAACAGGGGCACACTGCATGTACACACAGCCCCACTGCTGATCAATGGGAGTGAGGTAACAGGGGCACAGAGGAGTACACACAGTCCCACTGCTGATCAATGGGAGCGAGGTAACAGGGGCACACTACATGTACACACAGCCCCACTGCTGATCAATGGGAGCGAGGGAACAGAGGCACACTACATGTACACACAGCCCCACTGCTGATCAATGGGAGCGAGGTAACAGGGGCACACTACATGTACACAGAGCCCCACTGCTGATCAATGGGAGCGAGGGAACAGAGGCACACTACATGTACACACAGCCCCACTGCTGATCAATGGGAGCGAGGTAACAGGGGCACACTACATGTACACACAGCCCCACTGCTAATCAATGGCAGCGAGGGAACAGAGGCACACTGCATGTACACACAGCTCCACTGCTGATCAATGGGAGTGAGGTAACAGGGGCACACTGCATGTACACACAGCCCCACTGCTGATCAATGGGAGCGAGGGAACAGAGGCACACTACATGTACACACAGCCCCACTGCTGATCAATGGGAGCGAGGTAACAGGGGCACACTACATGTACACACAGAACCACTGCTGATCAATGGGAGCGAGGTAGCAGGGGCACACGACATGTACACACAGCTCCACTGCTGATCAATGGGAGCGAGGGAACAGGGGCACACTGCATGTACACACAGCTCCACTGCTGATCAATGGGAGTGAGGTAACAGGGGCACACTGCATGTACACACAGCCCCACTGCTGATCAATGGGAGCGAGGGAACAGAGGCACACTACATGTACACACAGCCCCACTGCTGATCAATGGGAGCGAGGTAACAGGGGCACACTACATGTACACACAGCCCCACTGCTGATCAATGGGAGTGAGGGAACAGGGGCACACTACATGTACACACAGCCCCACTGCTGATCAATGGGAGTGAGGGAACAGGGGTACACTACATGTGCACACAGCCCCACTGCTGATCAATGGGAGTGAGGGAACAGGGGCACACTACATGTGCACACAGCCCCACTGCTGATCAATGGGAGCGAGGTAACAGGGGAACACTACATGTACACACAGCCCCATTGCTGATCAATGGGAGTGAGGGAACAGGGGCACACGACATGTGCACACAGCCCCACTGCTGATCAATGGGAGTGAGGGAACAGGGGCACACAGCGTGTACACACAGCCCCACTGCTGATCAATGGGAGCGAGGTAACAGGGGCACACTACATGTACACAGAGCCCCACTGCTGATCAATGGGAGCGAGGGAACAGAGGCACACTACATGTACACACAGCCCCACTGCTGATCAATGGGAGCGAGGTAACAGGGGCACACTACATGTACACACAGCCCCACTGCTAATCAATGGGAGCGAGGTAACAGGGGCACACTACATGTACACACAGCCCCACTGCTGATCAATGGGAGCGAGGGAACAGGGGCACACTGCATGTACACACAGCCCCACTGCTGATCAATGGGAGTGAGGGAACAGAGGCACGCTACATGTACACACAGCCCCACTGCTGATCAATGGGAGTGAGGGAACAGAGGCACACTACATGTACACACAGCCCCACTGCTGATCAATGGGAGTGAGGGAACAGGGGTACACTACATGTGCACACAGCCCCACTGCTGATCAATGGGAGTGAGGGAACAGGGGCACACTACATGTGCACACAGCCCCACTGCTGATCAATGGGAGCGAGGTAACAGGGGAACACTACATGTACACACAGCCCCATTGCTGATCAATGGGAGTGTGGGAACAGGGGCACACGACATGTGCACACAGCCCCACTGCTGATCAATGGGAGTGAGGGAACAGGGGCACACAGCGTGTACACACAGCCCCACTGCTGATCAATGGGAGCGAGGTAACAGGGGCACACTGCATGTACACACAGCTCCACTGCTGATCAATGGGAGTGAGGGAACAGAGGCACACTGCATGTACACACAGCCCCACTGCTGATCAATGGGAGCGAGGGAACAGAGGCACACTACATGTGCACACAGCCCCACTGCTGATCAATGGGAGTGAGGGAACAGGGGCACACTACATGTACACACAGCCCCACTGCTGATCAATGGGAGTGAGGGAACAGGGGCACACTGCATGTACACACAGCCCCACTGCTGATCAATGGGAGTGAGGTAACAGGGGCACAGAGGAGTACACACAGTCCCACTGCTGATCAATGGGAGCGAGGTAACAGGGGCACACTACATGTACACACAGCCCCACTGCTGATCAATGGGAGCGAGGGAACAGAGGCACACTACATGTACACACAGCCCCACTGCTGATCAATGGGAGCGAGGTAACAGGGGCACACTACATGTACACAGAGCCCCACTGCTGATCAATGGGAGCGAGGGAACAGAGGCACACTACATGTACACACAGCCCCACTGCTGATCAATGGGAGCGAGGTAACAGGGGCACACTACATGTACACACAGCCCCACTGCTAATCAATGGCAGCGAGGGAACAGAGGCACACTGCATGTACACACAGCTCCACTGCTGATCAATGGGAGTGAGGTAACAGGGGCACACTGCATGTACACACAGCCCCACTGCTGATCAATGGGAGCGAGGGAACAGAGGCACACTACATGTACACACAGCCCCACTGCTGATCAATGGGAGCGAGGTAACAGGGGCACACTACATGTACACACAGAACCACTGCTGATCAATGGGAGCGAGGTAGCAGGGGCACACGACATGTACACACAGCTCCACTGCTGATCAATGGGAGCGAGGGAACAGGGGCACACTGCATGTACACACAGCTCCACTGCTGATCAATGGGAGTGAGGTAACAGGGGCACACTGCATGTACACACAGCCCCACTGCTGATCAATGGGAGCGAGGGAACAGAGGCACACTACATGTACACACAGCCCCACTGCTGATCAATGGGAGCGAGGTAACAGGGGCACACTACATGTACACACAGCCCCACTGCTGATCAATGGGAGTGAGGGAACAGGGGCACACTACATGTACACACAGCCCCACTGCTGATCAATGGGAGTGAGGGAACAGGGGTACACTACATGTGCACACAGCCCCACTGCTGATCAATGGGAGTGAGGGAACAGGGGCACACTACATGTGCACACAGCCCCACTGCTGATCAATGGGAGCGAGGTAACAGGGGAACACTACATGTACACACAGCCCCATTGCTGATCAATGGGAGTGAGGGAACAGGGGCACACGACATGTGCACACAGCCCCACTGCTGATCAATGGGAGTGAGGGAACAGGGGCACACAGCGTGTACACACAGCCCCACTGCTGATCAATGGGAGCGAGGTAACAGGGGCACACTACATGTACACAGAGCCCCACTGCTGATCAATGGGAGCGAGGGAACAGAGGCACACTACATGTACACACAGCCCCACTGCTGATCAATGGGAGCGAGGTAACAGGGGCACACTACATGTACACACAGCCCCACTGCTAATCAATGGCAGCGAGGGAACAGAGGCACACTGCATGTACACACAGCTCCACTGCTGATCAATGGGAGTGAGGTAACAGGGGCACACTGCATGTACACACAGCCCCACTGCTGATCAATGGGAGCGAGGGAACAGAGGCACACTACATGTACACACAGCCCCACTGCTGATCAATGGGAGCGAGGTAACAGGGGCACACTACATGTACACACAGAACCACTGCTGATCAATGGGAGCGAGGTAACAGGGGCACACTACATGTACACACAGCTCCACTGCTGATCAATGGGAGCGAGGGAACAGGGGCACACTGCATGTACACACAGCTCCACTGCTGATCAATGGGAGTGAGGTAACAGGGGCACACTGCATGTACACACAGCCCCACTGCTGATCAATGGGAGCGAGGGAACAGAGGCACACTGCATGTACACACAGCCCCACTGCTGATCAATGGGAGCGAGGGAACAGGGGCACACTGCATGTACACACAGCCCCACTGCTGATCAATGGGAGCGAGGGAACAGGGGCACACAGGAGTACACACAGCCCCACTGCTGATCAATGGGAGCGAGGGAACAGGGGCACACTACATGTACACACAGCCCTACTGCTGATCAATGGGAGTGAGGGAACGGAGGCACACTGCATGTACACACAGCCCCACTGCTGATCAATGGGAGTGAGGTAACAGGGGCACACTGCATGTACACATAGCCCCACTGCTGATCAATGGGAGTGAGGTAACAGGGGCACACAGCGTGTACACACAGCGCCACTGCTGATCAATGGGAGCGAGGTAACAGGGGCACACTGCATGTACACACAGCCCCACTGCTGATCAATGGGAGCGAGGTAACAGGGTCACACTACATGTACACACAGCTCCACTGCTGATCAATGGGAACTAGGTAACAGGGGCACACTGCATGTACACACAGCCCCACTGCTGATCAATGGGAGTGAGGTAACAGGGGCACACTACATGTACACACAGCCCCAATGCTGATCAATGGGAGCGAGGGAACAGGGGCACACTGCATGTGCACACAGCCCCACTGCTGATCAATGGGAGTGAGGTAACAGGGGCACACAGCGTGTACACACAGCCCCACTGCTGATCAATGGGAGCGAGGTAACAGGGGCACACTACATGTGCACACAGCCCCACTGCTGATCAATGGGAGTGAGGGAACAGAGGCACACTACATGTACACACAGCCCCACTGCTGATCAATGGGAGCGAGGTAACAGAGGCACACTGCATGTACACACAGCCCCACTGCTGATCAATGGGAGTGAGGTAACAGGGGCACACTGCATGTACACACAGCCCCACTGCTGATCAATGGGAGCGAGGGAACAGGGTCACACTACATGTACACACAGCCCCACTGCTGATCAATGGGAGCGAGGTAACAGGGGCACACTACATGTGCACACAGCCCCACTGCTGATCAATGGGAGTGAGGGAACAGAGGCACACTACATGTACACACAGCCCCACTGCTGATCAATGGGAGCGAGGTAACAGAGGCACACTGCATGTACACACAGCCCCACTGCTGATCAATGGGAGTGAGGTAACAGGGGCACACTGCATGTACACACAGCCCCACTGCTGATCAATGGGAGCGAGGGAACAGGGTCACACTACATGTACACACAGCCCCACTGCTGATCAATGGGAGCGAGGGAACAGGGTCACACTACATGTACACACAGCCCCACTGCTGATCAATGGGAGCGAGGTAACAGGGGCACACTACATGTACACACAGCCCCACTGCTGATCAATGGGAGCGAGGGAACAGGGTCACACTACATGTACACACAGCCCCACTGCTGATCAATGGGAGCGAGGGAACAGACACACACTGCATGTACACACAGCCCCACTGCTGATCAATGGGAGCGAGGGAACAGGGGCACACTACATGTACACACAGCCCCACTGCTGATCAATGGGAGCGAGGTAACAGGGGCACACTACATGTACACACAACCCCACTGCTGATCAATGGGAGCGAGGGAACAGGGGCACACTGCATGTACACACAGCCCCACTGCTGATCAATGGGAGTGAGGGAACAGAGGCACACTACATGTACACACAGCCCCACTGCTGATCAATGGGAGTGAGGGAACAGAGGCACACTACATGTACACACAGCCCCACTGCTGATCAATGGGAGTGAGGGAACAGGGGTACACTACATGTGCACACAGCCCCACTGCTGATCAATGGGAGTGAAGGAACAGGGGCACACTACATGTGCACACAGCCCCACTGCTGATCAATGGGAGCGAGGTAACAGGGGAACACTACATGTACACACAGCCCCATTGCTGATCAATGGGAGTGAGGGAACAGGGGCACACGACATGTGCACACAGCCCCACTGCTGATCAATGGGAGTGAGGGAACAGGGGCACACAGCGTGTACATACAGCCCCACTGCTGATCAATGGGAGCGAGGTAACAGGGGCACACTGCATGTACACACAGCTCCACTGCTGATCAATGGGAGTGAGGGAACAGAGGCACACTGCATGTACACACAGCCCCACTGCTGATCAATGGGAGCGAGGTAACAGGGGCACACTGCATGTACACACAGCTCCACTGCTGATCAATGGGAGCGAGGGAACAGGGGCACACTACATGTGCACACAGCCCCACTGCTGATCAATGGAAGTGAGGGAACAGGGGCACACTATATGTACACACAGCCCCACTGCTGATCAATGGGAGCGAGGTAACAGGGGCACACTACATGTACACACAGCCCCACTGCTAATCAATGGCAGCGAGGGAACAGAGGCACACTACATGTACACACAGCCCCACTGCTGATCAATGGGAGCGAGGTAACAGGGGCACACTACATGTACACACAGCCCCACTGCTGATCAATGGGAGCGAGGGAACAGAGGCACACTACATGTACACACAGCCCCACTGCTGATCAATGGGAGTGAGGTAACAGGGGCACACGACATAAACACACAGCCCCACTGCTGATCAATGGGAGCGAGGGAACAGAGGCACACTACATGTACACACAGCCCCACTGCTGATCAATGGGAGCGAGGTAACAGGGGCACACTACATGTGCACACAGACCCACTGCTGATCAATGGGAGCGAGGTAACAGGGGCACACTACATGTACACACAGCTCCACTGCTGATCAATGGGAGCGAGGGAACAGGGGCACACTGCATGTACACACAGCTCCACTGCTGATCAATGGGAGTGAGGTAATAGGGGCACACTGCATGTACACACAGCCCCACTGCTGATCAATGGGAGCGAGGGAACAGAGGCACACTACATGTACACACAGCCCCACTGCTGATCAATGGGAGCGAGGTAACAGGGGCACACTACATGTACACACAGCCCCACTGCTGATCAATGGGAGCGAGGGAACAGAGGCACACTACATGTAAACACAGCCCCACTGCTGATCAATGGGAGCGAGGTAACAGGGGCACACTACATGTACACACAGCCCCACTGCTGATCAATGGGAGTGAGGGAACAGGGGCACACTACATGTACACACAGCCCCACTGCTGATCAATGGGAGTGAGGGAACAGGGGCACACTGCAAGTACACACAGCTCCACTGCTGATCAATGGGAGTGAGGTAACAGGGTCACACTGCATGTACACACAGCCCCACTGCTGATCAATGGGAGTGAGGGAACAGAGGCACACTGCATGTACACACAGCCCCACTGCTGATCAATGGGAGTGAGGGAACAGGGGCACACTGCATGTACCCACAGCCCCACTGCTGATCAATGGGAGTGAGGTAACAGGGGCACACTACATGTACACACAGCCCCACTGCTGATCAATGGGAGCGAGGTAACAGGGGCACACTGCATGTACACACAGCCCCACTGCTGATCAATGGGAGCGAGGTAACAGGGGCACACTGCATGTACACACAGCCCCACTGCTGATCAATGGGAGTGAGGGAACAGAGGCACGCTACATTTACACACAGCTCCACTGCTGATCAATGGGAGTGAGGGAACAGGGGCACACTGCATGTACACACAGCCCCACTGCTGATCAATGGGAGTGAGGGAACAGAGGCACACTGCATGTACACACAGCCCCACTGCTGATCAATGGGAGCGAGGGAACAGGGGCACACTGCATGTACACACAGCCCCACTGCTGATCAATGGGAGCGAGGGAACAGGGGCACACTACATGTACACACAGCCCTACTGCTGATCAATGGGAGCGAGGGAACAGGGGCACACTACATGTACACACAGCCCCACTGCTGATCAATGGGAGTGAGGTAACAGGGGCACACTACATGTACACACAGCCCCACTGCTGATCAATGGGAGCGATGTAACAGGGGCACACTACATGTACACACAGCCCCACTGCTGATCAATGGGAGCGAGGGAACAGAGGCACACTACATGTACAAACAGCCCCACTGCTGATAAATGGGAGCGAGGGAACAGGGTCACACTGCATGTACACACAGCCCCACTGCTGATCAATGGGAGTGAGGGGACGGAGGCACACTGCATGTACACACAGCCCCACTGCTGATCAATGGGAGTGAGGTAACAGGGGCACACTGCATGTACACACAGCCCCACTGCTGATGAATGGGAGTGAGGTAACAGGGGCACACAGCGTGTACACACAGCCCCACTGCTGATCAATGGGAGCGAGGTAACAGGGGCACACTGCATGTACACACAGCCCCACTGCTGATCAATGGGAGCGAGGTAACAGGGTCACACTACATGTGCACACAGCTCCACTGCTGATGAATGGGAGCTAGGTAACAGGGGCACACTGCATGTACACACAGCCCCACTGCTGATCAATGGGAGTGAGGTAACAGGGGCACACTACATGTCCACACAGCCCCACTGCTGATCAATGGGAGTGAGGGAACAGGGGCACACTGCATGTACACACAGCCCCACTGCTGATCAATGAGAGTGAGGGAACAGAGGCACACTACATGTACACACAGCCCCACTGCTGATCAATGGGAGTGAGGGAACAGAGGCACACTACATGTACACACAGCCCCACTGCTGATCAATGGGAGTGAGGGAACAGGGGTACACTACATGTGCACACAGCCCCACTGCTGATCAATGGGAGTGAGGGAACAGGGGCACACTACATGTGCACACAGCCCCACTGCTGATCAATGGGAGCGAGGTAACAGGGGAACACTACATGTACACACAGCCCCATTGCTGATCAATGGGAGTGAGGGAACAGGGGCACACGACATGTGCACACAGCCCCACTGCTGATCAATGGGAGTGAGGGAACAGGGGCACACAGCGTGTACACACAGCCCCACTGCTGATCAATGGGAGCGAGGTAACAGGGGCACACTGCATGTACACACAGCTCCACTGCTGATCAATGGGAGTGAGGGAACAGAGGCACACTGCATGTACACACAGCCCCACTGCTGATCAATGGGAGCGAGGGAACAGAGGCACACTACATGTGCACACAGCCCCACTGCTGATCAATGGGAGTGAGGGAACAGGGGCACACTACATGTACACACAGCCCCACTGCTGATCAATGGGAGTGAGGGAACAGGGGCACACTGCATGTACACACAGCTCCACTGCTGAACAATGGGAGTGAGGTAACAGGGGCACACTGCATATACACACAGCCCCACTGCTGATCAATGGGAGCGAGGGAACAGAGGCACACTACATGTATACACAGCCCCACTGCTGATCAATTGGAGCGAGGTAACAGGGGCACACTACATGTACACACAGAACCACTGCTGATCAATGGGAGCGAGGTAACAGGGGCACACTACATGTACACACAGCTCCACTGCTGATCAATGGGAGCGAGGGAACAGGGGCACACTGCATGTACACACAGCTCCACTGCTGATCAATGGGAGTGAGGTAACAGGGGCACACTGCATGTACACACAGCCCCACTGCTGATCAATGGGAGCGAGGGAACAGAGGCACACTACATGTACACACAGCCCCACTGCTGATCAATGGGAGCGAGGTAACAGGGGCACACTACATGTACACACAGCCCCACTGCTGATCAATGGGAGCGAGGGAACAGAGGCACACTACATGTACACACAGCCCCACTGCTGATCAATGGGAGCGAGGTAACAGGGGCACACTACATGTACACACAGCCCCACTGCTGATCAATGGGAGTGAGGGAATAGGGTCACACTACATGTGCACACAGCCCCACTGCTGATCAATGGGAGTGAGGGAACAGGGGCACACTGCATGTACACACAGCTCCACTGCTGATCAATGGGAGTGAGGTAACAGGGTCACACTGCATGTACACACAGCCCCACTGCTGATCAATGGGAGTGAGGGAACAGAGGCACACTGCATGTACACACAGCCCCACTGCTGATCAATGGGAGTGAGGGAACAGGGGCACACTGCAAGTACACACAGCCCCACTGCTGATCAATGGGAGTGAGGTAACAGGGGCACACTACATGTACACACAGCCCCACTGCTGATCAATGGGAGCGAGGTAACAGGGGCACACTGCATGTACACACAGCCCCACTGCTGATCAATGGGAGCGAGGTAACAGGGGCACACTGCATGTACACACAGCCCCACTGCTGATCAATGGGAGTGAGGGAACAGAGGCACGCTACATTTACACACAGCTCCACTGCTGATCAATGGGAGTGAGGGAACAGGGGCACACTGCATGTACACACAGCCCCACTGCTGATCAATGGGAGCGAGGGAACAGGGGCACACTACATGTACACACAGAACCACTGCTGATCAATGGGAGTGAGGTAACAGGGGCACACTGCATATACACACAGCCCCACTGCTGATCAATGGGAGTGAGGGAACAGGGGCACACTGCATGTACACACAGCCCCACTGCTGATCAATGGGAGCGAGGGAACAGAGGCACACTGCATGTACACACAGCCCCACTGCTGATCAATGGGAGTGAGGGAACAGAGGCACACTGCATGTACACACAGCCCCACTGCTGATCAATGGGAGCGAGGGAACAGGGGCACACTGCATGTACACACAGCCCCACTTCTGATCAATGGGAGCGAGGGAACAGGGGCACACAGGAGTACACACAGCCCCACTGCTGATCAATGGGAGCGAGGGAACAGGGGCACACTACATGTATATACAGCCCTACTGCTGATCAATGGGAGCGAGGGAACAGGGGCACACTACATGTACACACAGCCCCACTGCTGATCAATGGGAGTGAGGTAACAGGGGCACACTGCATGTGCACACAGCCCCACTGCTGATCAATGGGAGCGAGGTAACAGGGGCACACTACATGTACACACAGCCCCACTGCTGATCAATGGGAGCGAGGGAACAGAGGCACACTACATGTACACACAGCCCCACTGCTGATCAATGGGAGCGAGGTAACAGGGGCACACTACATGTGCACACAGCCCCACTGCTGATCAATGGGAGTGAGGGAACGGAGGCACACTGCATGTACACACAGCCCCACTGCTGATCAATGGGAGCGAGGTAACAGAGGCACACTGCATGTACACACAGCCCCACTGCTGATCAATGGGAGTGAGGTAACAGGGGCACACTGCATGTACACAGCCCCACTGCTGATCAATGGGAGCGAGGGAACAGGGTCACACTACATGTACACACAGCCCCACTGCTGATCAATGGGAGCGAGGGAACAGGGTCACACTACATGTACACACAGCCCCACTGCTGATCAATGGGAGCGAGGTAACAGGGGCACACTACATGTACACACAGCCCCACTGCTGATCAATGGGAGCGAGGGAACAGAGGCACACTACATGTACACACAGCCCCACTGCTGATCAATGGGAGCGAGGTAACAGAGGCACACTACATGTACACACAGCCCCACTGCTGATCAATGGGAGTGAGGGAACAGGGTCACACTACATGTACACACAGCCCCACTGCTGATCAATGGGAGTGAGGGAACAGGGGCACACTGCATGTACACACAGCTCCACTGCTGATCAATGGGAGTGAGGAAACAGTGTCACACTGCATGTACACACAGCCCCACTGCTGATCAATGGGAGTGAGGGAACAGAGGCACACTGCATGTACACACAGCCCCACTGCTGATCAATGGGAGTGAGGGAACAGGGGCACACTGCATGTACCCACAGCCCCACTGCTGATCAATGGGAGTGAGGTAACAGGGGCACACTACATGTACACACAGCCCCACTGCTGATCAATGGGAGCGAGGTAACAGGGGCACACTGCATGTACACACAGCCCCACTGCTGATCAATGGGAGCGAGGTAAGAGGGGCACACTGCATGTACACACAGCCCCACTGCTGATCAATGGGAGTGAGGGAACAGAGGCACGCTACATTTACACACAGCTCCACTGCTGATCAATGGGAGTGAGGGAACAGGGGCACACTGCATGTACACACAGCCCCACTGCTGATCAATGGGAGTGAGGGAACAGAGGCACACTGCATGTACACACAGCCCCACTGCTGATCAATGGGAGCGAGGGAACAGGGGCACACTGCATGTACACACAGCCCCACTGCTGATCAATGGGAGCGAGGGAACAGGGGCACACTACATGTACACACAGCCCTACTGCTGATCAATGGGAGCGAGGGAACAGGGGCACACTACATGTACACACAGCCCCACTGCTGATCAATGGGAGTGAGGTAACAGGGGCACACTACATGTACACACAGCCCCACTGCTGATCAATGGGAGCGATGTAACAGGGGCACACTACATGTACACACAGCCCCACTGCTGATCAATGGGAGCGAGGGAACAGAGGCACACTACATGTACACACAGCCCCACTGCTGATCAATGGGAGCGAGGGAACAGGGTCACACTACATGTGCACACAGCTCCACTGCTGATCAATGGGAGCTAGGTAACAGGGGCACACTGCATGTACACACAGCCCCACTGCTGATCAATGGGAGTGAGGTAACAGGGGCACACTACATGTACACACAGCCCCACTGCTGATCAATGGGAGTGAGGGAACAGGGGCACACTGCATGTACACACAGCCCCACTGCTGATCAATGGGAGTGAGGGAACAGAGGCACACTGCATGTACACACAGCCCCACTGCTGATCAATGGGAGTGAGGTAACAGGGGCACACTGCATGTACACACAGCCCCACTGCTGATTAATGGGAGTGAGGTAACAGGGGCACACAGCGTGTACACACAGCCCCACTGCTGATCAATGGGAGCGAGGTAACAGGGGCACACTGCATGTACACACAGCCCCACTGCTGATCAATGGGAGCGAGGTAACAGGGTCACACTACATGTGCACACAGCTCCACTGCTGATCAATGGGAGCTAGGTAACAGGGGCACACTGCATGTACACACAGCCCCACTGCTGATCAATGGGAGTGAGGTAACAGGGGCACACTACATGTACACACAGCCCCACTGCTGATCAATGGGAGTGAGGGAACAGGGGCACACTGCATGTACACACAGCCCCACTGCTGATCAATGGGAGTGAGGGAACAGAGGCACACTACATGTACACACAGCCCCATTGCTGATTAATGGGAGTGATGGAACAGGGGCACACGACATGTGCACACAGCCCCACTGCTGATCAATGGGAGTGAGGGAACAGGGGCACACAGCGTGTACACACAGCCCCACTGCTGATCAATGGGAGCGAGGTAACAGGGGCACACTGCATGTACACACAGCTCCACTGCTGATCAATGGGAGTGAGGGAACAGAGGCACACTGCATGTACACACAGCCCCACTGCTGATCAATGGGAGCGAGGGAACAGAGGCACACTACATGTGCACACAGCCCCACTGCTGATCAATGGGAGTGAGGGAACAGGGGCACACTACATGTACACACAGCTCCACTGCTGATCAATGGGAGTGAGGGAACAGGGGCACACTGCATGTACACACAGCTCCACTGCTGAACAATGGGAGTGAGGTAACAGGGGCACACTGCATATACACACAGCCCCACTGCTGATCAATGGGAGCGAGGGAACAGAGGCACACTACATGTATACACAGCCCCACTGCTGATCAATAGGAGCGAGGTAACAGGGGCACACTACATGTACACACAGAACCACTGCTGATCAATGGGAGCGAGGTAACAGGGGCACACTACATGTACACACAGCTCCACTGCTGATCAATGGGAGCGAGGGAACAGGGGCACACTGCATGTGCACACAGCTCCACTGCTGATCAATGGGAGTGAGGTAACAGGGGCACACTGTATGTGCACACAGCCCCACTGCTGATCAATGGGAGCGAGGGAACAGAGGCACACTACATGTACACACAGCCCCACTGCTGATCAATGGGAGCGAGGTAACAGGGGCACACTACATGTACACACAGCCCCACTGCTGATCAATGGGAGCGAGGGAACAGAGGCACACTACATGTACACACAGCCCCACTGCTGATCAATGGGAGCGAGGTAACAGGGGCACACTACATGTACACACAGCCCCACTGCTGATCAATGGGAGTGAGGGAATAGGGTCACACTACATGTACACACAGCCCCACTGCTGATCAATGGGAGTGAGGGAACAGGGGCACACTGCATGTACACACAGCTCCACTGCTGATCAATGGGAGTGAGGTAACAGGGTCACACTGCATGTACACACAGCCCCACTGCTGATCAATGGGAGTGAGGGAACAGAGGCACACTGCATGTACACACAGCCCCACTGCTGATCAATGGGAGTGAGGGAACAGGGGCACACTGCAAGTACACACAGCCCCACTGCTGATCAATGGGAGTGAGGTAACAGGGGCACACTACATGTACACACAGCCCCACTGCTGATCAATGGGAGCGAGGTAACAGGGGCACACTGCATGTACACACAGCCCCACTGCTGATCAATGGGAGCGAGGTAACAGGGGCACACTGCATGTACACACAGCCCCACTGCTGATCAATGGGAGCGAGGTAACAGGGGCACACTACATGTACACACAGCCCCACTGCTGATCAATGGGAGTGAGGTAACAGGGGCACACTGCATGTACACACAGCCCCACTGCTGATCAATGGGAGTGAGGGAACAGGGGCACACTGCATGTACACACAGCCCCACTGCTGATCAATGGGAGTGAGGGAACAGAGGCACACTGCATGTACACACAGCCCCACTGCTGATCAATGGGAGCGAGGTAACAGGGGCACACTACATGTACACACAGCCCCACTGCTGATCAATGGGAGTGAGGGAATAGGGTCACACTACATGTGCACACAGCCCCACTGCTGATCAATGGGAGTGAGGGAACAGGGGCACACTGCATGTACACACAGCTCCACTGCTGATCAATGGGAGTGAGGTAACAGGGTCACACTGCATGTACACACAACCCCACTGCTGATCAATGGGAGTGAGGGAACAGAGGCACACTGCATGTACACACAGCCCCACTGCTGATCAATGGGAGTGAGGGAACAGGGGCACACTGCAAGTACACACAGCCCCACTGCTGATCAATGGGAGTGAGGTAACAGGGGCACACTGCATGTACACACAGCCCCACTGCTGATCAATGGGAGCGAGGTAACAGGGGCACACTGCATGTACACACAGCCCCACTGCTGATCAATGGGAGCGAGGTAACAGGGGCACACTGCATGTACACACAGCCCCACTGCTGATCAATGGGAGTGAGGGAACAGAGGCACGCTACATTTACACACAGCTCCACTGCTGATCAATGGGATTGAGGGAACAGGGGCACACTGCATGTACACACAGCCCCACTGCTGATCAATGGGAGTGAGGGAACAGAGGCACACTGCATGTACACACAGCCCCACTGCTGATCAATGGGAGCGAGGGAACAGGGGCATACTGCATGTACACACAGCCCCACTGCTGATCAATGGGAGTGAGGGAACAGGGGCACACAGGAGTACACACAGCCCCACTGCTGATCAATGGGAGCGAGGGAACAGGGGCACACTACATGTATATACAGCCCTACTGCTGATCAATGGGAGCGAGGGAACAGGGGCACACTACATGTACACACAGCCCCACTGCTGATCAATGGGAGTGAGGTAACAGGGGCACACTACATGTACACACAGCCCCACTGCTGATCAATGGGAGCGAGGTAACAGGGGCACACTACATGTGCACACAGCCCCACTGCTGATCAATGGGAGCGAGGTAACAGGGGCACAGTACATGTACACACAGCCCCACTGCTGATCAATGGGAGCGAGGGCACAGAGGCACACTACATGTACACACAGCCCCACTGCTGATCAATGGGAGCGAGGTAACAGGGGCACACTACATGTGCACACAGGCCCACTGCTGATCAATGGGAGTGAGGGAACGGAGGCACACTGCATGTACACACAGCCCCACTGCTGATCAATGGGAGCGAGGTAACAGAGGCACACTGCATGTACACACAGCCCCACTGCTGATCAATTGGAGTGAGGTAACAGGGGCACACTGCATGTACACAGCCCCACTGCTGATCAATGGGAGCGAGGGAACAGGGTCACACTACATGTACACACAGCCCCACTGCTGATCAATGGGAGCGAGGGAACAGGGTCACACTACATGTACACACAGCCCCACTGCTGATCAATGGGAGCGAGGGAACAGGGTCACACTACATGTACACACAGCCCCACTGCTGATCAATGGGAGCGAGGGAACAGGGGCACACTACATGTACACACAGCCCCACTGCTGATCAATGGGAGCGAGGTAACAGGGGCACACTACATGTACACACAGCCCCACTGCTGATCAATGGGAGCGAGGGAACAGGGGCACACTGCATGTACACACAGCCCCACTGCTGATCAATGGGAGTGAGGGAACAGAGGCACACTACATGTACACACAGCCCCACTGCTGATCAATGGGAGTGAGGAAACAGAGGCACACTACATGTACACACAGCCCCACTGCTGATCAATGGGAGTGAGGGAACAGGGGTACACTACATGTGCACACAGCCCCACTGCTGATCAATGGGAGTGAGGGAACAGGGGCACACTACATGTGCACACAGCCCCACTGCTGATCAATGGGAGCGAGGTAACAGGGGAACACTACATGTACACACAGCCCCATTGCTGATCAATGGGAGTGAGGGAACAGGGGCACACGACATGTGCACACAGCCCCACTGCTGATCAATGGGAGTTAGGGAACAGGGGCACACAGTGTGTACACACAGCCCCACTGCTGATCAATGGGAGCGAGGTAACAGGGGCACCCTGCATGTACACACAGCTCCACTGCTGATCAATGGGAGTGAGGGAACAGAGGCACACTGCATGTACACACAGCCCCACTGCTGATCAATGGGAGCGAGGGAACAGAGGCACACTACATGTGCACACAGCCCCACTGCTGATCAATGGGAGTGAGGGAACAGGGGCACACTACATGTACACACAGCCCCACTGCTGATCAATGGGAGTGAGGGAACAGGGGCACACTGCATGTACACACAGCCCCACTGCTGATCAATGGGAGTGAGGTAACAGGGGCACACAGGAGTACACACAGTCCCACTGCTGATCAATGGGAGCGAGGTAACAGGGGCACACTGCATGTACACACAGCCCCACTGCTGATCAATGGGAGCGAGGGAACAGAGGCACACTACATGTACACACAGCCCCACTGCTGATCAATGGGAGCGAGGTAACAGGGGCACACTACATGTACACAGAGCCCCACTGCTGATCAATGGGAGCGAGGGAACAGAGGCACACTACATGTACACACAGCCCCACTGCTGATCAATGGGAGCGAGGTAACAGGGGCACACTACATGTACACACAGCCCCACTGCTAATCAATGGCAGCGAGGGAACAGAGGCACACTACATGTACACACAGCCCCACTGCTGATCAATGGGAGCGAGGTAACAGGGGCACACTACATGTACACACAGCCCCACTGCTGATCAATGGGAGCGAGGGAACAGAGGCACACTACATGTACACACAGCCCCACTGCTGATCAATGGGAGTGAGGTAACAGGGGCACACTACATGTACACACAGCCCCACTGCTGATCAATGGCAGCGAGGGAACAGAGGCACACTACATGTACACACAGCCCCACTGCTGATCAATGGCAGCGAGGGAACAGAGGCACACTACATGTACACACAGCCCCACTGCTGATCAATGGGAGTGAGGTTTTGGAACACAACAGGCTAGATTTCCTTTTGATTTACCACCCCTTTTTCAGTGCAGCTTTGGGGCATTAAAACTAGTAAAATGGCCATCCCTCGCGCTCAATTTTCCTCAACGTTTGCCAGAAACCCGAGCCAATGAAATATTCTGGGTCAGCCGTGGTTCAGTGGGCAGCACTCTCGCCTCGGAGTTAGAAGGTTGTGTGTTCAAGTCCCACTCCAGAGACTCGAGCACATAAACCGAGTGCAGCACTGAGGGAGCGCTGCACTGTCGGATGTTAAACCGAGGCCCCGTCTGCTCTGTCAGGTGGATGTAAATGATCCCATGGCACTATTTCGGAGAAGAGCAGGGGAGTTCTCCCCGGTGCCTTGGGCAATATCTATCCCTCAATCATCAGTCAAACAGATGATCAAGGTCATTATCACTTTGCTGTTTGTGGGAGCTTGCTGTGCACAAAAGCAGCTATCAGGTTTCCTGCATTACAACAGTGACGACACTTCAAACAGTACGTCATTGGCTGTAAAGCGCTTTGGGATGTCTGGTGGTCGTGAGAGGCGCTATGGAAATGCAAGTCTTTCGTTCTTTAGATTCGCCCTCACCAGGGTTCAGGGACCTAGAAGGCCTTGCTTTGATTTCTCTGCACGTCCGTTCTGCAGAAGTGTGAGCTTGCCCATGTCCTGCCCCCACAGAGAGAATTGGAGACCTCTGATAGCTGCTGGCTGAAGACCAGCAACTCTTTGACCAGGAGAACAGCACTGTCCACACCAGTCTCAGTCACCAAGGCCTCAAATATCTTTTTTGCAATTGGATCATTTGGTGACCTTTGCCACACTGGCTGGGCGCTGGCTCATCTTTAGCCAGACCATGCACATCATTTCCTTCTCAATGGAAGCAGATAACGAGAGCAAGGCATCCAATTCTACAGATTGGCAGGGTTCCCACAAGGAGTAATTAATTGAAGACATATGGCACTCAAAGCCCCATATGACAACGCTCTCAATGTCAGGAGGCTTTCGTTCAATTAATATGCAACAGGTGCCACTGCCAATCACCTTATCCTGCCTGTTAACGCCGGATACCCAGGACGCCGTCAGGATGCTTTGATCATGTGCCAGCCTGATGATTCAAAGCCGTGTTTCAGGATGGTTGACTGCTGATCAGTCCCATTCCCCCCCAGTCATGGCTCACAAATATCCTATACAGTTGCAGCAGGACCTCCCTGCTTTTGTACTCCATCCCTCTCGCAATGAAGGCCAACATTCCATTCACCTTCCTGATTACCTGCTGCACCTGCAAACTAACTTTTTGGGATTCATGCACAAGGACCCCCAGGTCCCTCTGCACCGCAGCATGTTGTAATTTCTCCCCATTCAAATAATATTCCCTTTTACTGTTTTTTTTCCAAGGTGGATGACCTCACATTTTCCGACATTGTATTCCATCTGCCAAACCTTAGCCCATTCGCTTAACCTATCTAAATCTCTTTGCAGCCTCCCTGTGTTCTCTACACAACCCACTTTCCCACTAATCTTAGTGTCATTTGCAAATGTTGTTGCACTACACTCTGTCCCCTCTTCCAGGTCATCTATGTATATTGTAAACAGTTGTGGTCCCAGCACCAATCCCTGTGGCACACCACCAACCACCGATTTCAAACCCGAAAAGGGCCCATTTATCCGGACTCTCTGCTTTCTGTTAGCCAGCCAATTCTCTATCCATGCTAATACGTTTCCTATGACTCCACGTATCTTTATTTTCTGCAGTAACCTTTTGTGTGGCACCTTATCGAATGCCTTTTGGAAATCTAAATACACCACATCCATCGGTACACCTCTATCCACCATGCTCGTTATATCCTCAAAGAATTCCAGTAAATTAGTTAAACATGAATCCATGCTGCGTCTGCTTGATTGCACTATTCCTGTCTAGATGTCCCGCTATTTCTTCCTTAATGATAGCTTCAAGCATTTTCCCCACTACAGATGTTAAACTAACCGGCCTATAGTTACCTGCCTTTTGTCTGCCCCCTTTTTTAAACAGAGGCGTTACATTAGCTGTTTTCCAATCCGATGGTATCTCCCCAGAATCCAGAGAATTTTGGTAGATTATAACGAATGCATCTGCTATAACTTCCGCCATCTCTTTTAATACCCTGGGGTGCATTTCATCAGGACCAGGGGACTTGTCTACCTTGAGTCCCATTAGCCTGTCCAGCACTACCCCCCTAGTGATAGTGATTGTCTCAAGGTCCTCCCTTCCCACATTCACGTGACCAGCAATTCTTGGCATGGTTTTTGTGTCTTCCACTGTGAAGACCGAAGCAAAATAATTGTTGAAGGTCTCAGCCATTTCCACACTTCCCATTTTTAATCCCCCTTCTCATCTTCTAAGGGACCAACATTTACTTTAGTCACTCTTTTCCGTTTTATGTATTTGTAAAAGCTTTTACTATCTGTTTTTATGTTTTGCGCAAGTTTACTTTCGTAATCTATCTTTCCTTTCTTTATTGCTTTCTTAGTCATTCTTTGCTGATGTTTAAAATGTTCCCAATCTTCTCGTTTCCCACTAACCTTGGCCACCTTATACGCATTGGTTTTTAATTTGATACTCTCCTTTATTTCCTTGGTTATCCACGGCTGGTTATCCCTTCTCTTACCGCCCTTCTTTTTCACTGGAATATATTTTTGTTGAGCACTATGAAAGAGCTCCTTAAAAGTCCTCCACTGTTCCTCAATTGTGCCACCGTTTAGTCTGTGTTTCCAGTCTACTTTAGCCAACTCTGCCCTCATCCCACTGTAGTCCCCTTTGTTTTAGCATAGTACGCTCGTTTGAGACACTACTTCCTCACCCTCAATCTGTATTACAAATTCAACCATACTGTGATCACTCATTCCGAGAGGATCTTTTACTAGGAGATCATTTATTATTCCTGTCTCATTACACAGGACCAGATCTAAGATGGCTTGCTCCCTTGTAGGTTCTGTAACATACTGTTCTAAGAAACAATCCCGTATGCATTCTATGGATTCCTCCTCCAGGCTACCCCGTGCGATTTGATTTGACCAATCGATATGTCGGTTAAAATCCCCCATGATTACTGCCGTTCCTTTTTCACATGCCTCCATTATTCCCTTGATTATTGCCCGCCCCACCGTGAAGTTATTATTTGGGGGCCTATAAACTACGCCAACCAGTGACTTTTTCCCCTTACTATCTCTAATCTCCACCCACAATGATTCAACATTTTGTTCATTAGAGCCAATATCGTCTCTCACAACTGCCCTGATATCATCCTTTATTAACAGAGCTACCCCACCTCCTTTCTCTTCTTGTCTATCTTTCCGAATGGTCAGATACCCCTGTATGTTTAATTCCCAGTCTTGGCCACCAAATCATACCCATTTGTAATGATTTGTGCCGTCAACTGATTTACTTTGTTTCGAATGCTGCGTGCGTTTAGGTAAAGTGTTTTAATACTAGTTTTTAAACCATGATTTTTAGTTTTGACCCCTCCTGCAGCCCCTTTATATTCATACATATTGTCCCTTCCTATCACCTTGTGGTTTACACTTACCCCAGTGCTACTCTGCTCTGTTGCCTCCTGCCTTTTGCATTCTTTCTTGGGGTTCTGTTCATCTGAGCTCTCACCCACTCTAACTAGCTCAGAGCCCTCTCCTGGGTTCCCATCCCCTTGCCAAGCTAGTTTAAAGCCCTCCCAACCGTACTATCAAAACCACCCGCGAGAACATTGGTCCCGTCTCTGTTGAGGTGTAACCTGTCCGACTTGTACCGGTCCCACCTTCCCCAGAAGCGGTCCCAATTGTTCAGGAAACTAAAGCCCTCCCTCCTACACCAATGCCCCAGCCACGTATTCATCTGACTAGCCTTCCTATTTCTACCCTCACTAGTACGTGGCACTGGCAGTAATCCCGAGATTACCACCTTTGAGGTCCTGGCTTTCAATCTTACTCCTAGCTCCCTAAACTCAGCTTTCAGGACCTCACCCCTCTTTCTACCTACGTTGTTGGTACCAATGTGGACCACAACCACTGGTTGTTCCCCTTCCCTCCCCAGAATGACCTGCAGTCGCTCAGTGACATCATTGACCATTGCCCCAGGGAGGCAACACACCATCCTGATGTCACTTTTGCTGCCGCAGAAGCGCCTATCTGCTCCCCTAACTATTGAATCTCCTATCACTATAGCCCTTCCCATCTTCTTCCTCCCCCCTGTGCAGCTGAGCCACCCACGGTGCTGTGGACTTGATCCTGGCTGCACTCCCCGGAGGCATCACCGCCCTCGCCAGTAGTCAGAATAGAGTACCGGTTGGAGAGCGGGATAGCCTCAGGGGACTCCTGCACTACCTGCCTCGCCATACTCTTGTGTGCGATGGTCACCCATTCCCTATCCTCCTGTACCCTTTTAATCTGTGGGGTGACCAACGCCTGAAACGAGCTATCCACGTACCTCTCGTTCTCTCGGAGGCTCCTCAGTGCCTCCAGTCCTCGCTCAAGCTCCGAGACTCGGCCCTCGAGTTGGAGGAGCTGGAGACACTTCCTGCACATGTGGTCATCCCCGTTGCAGGAAGCATCCAGGAATTCCCACATGGCACAGGTGTTGCATTCCGTTTGAACGAGCTGCCCTGCCATCCCACTAGTTACCCTTAAATTACCCAGCAAAAACACTGACTCCCACTACACACACTGAACAGCTATTTAGTAATTTATCCTCTTATCTATTAGAACATAAAATCAAAGAGATACACTCACCAGCCGATCAGCCAACCACTTACCAGCTTGGCTGTGACGTCACTTTTTGATTTTTTGTCCCTCCTCCCCGCACTGCTCGCTCACCGACTGTCGCTGGGCCTTTGTAGGCCCCAGACCCCGGACTGCCCCTGGGCCTTTGTAGGCCCCAGACCCCGGACTGCCGCTGGGCCTTTGTAGGCCCCAGACCCCGGACTGCCGCTGGGCCTTTGTAGGTCGCTGACCCCGGACTGCCGCGGGGCCTTTGTAGGCCCCAGACCCCGGACTGCCGCTGGGCCTTTGTAGGCCCCAGACCCTGGACTGTCGCTGGGCCTTTGTAGGCCCCAGACCCCGGACTGCCGCTGGGCCTTTGTAGGCCCCAGACCCCGGACTGCCGCTGGGCCTTTGTAGGCCCCAGACCCCGGACTGCCGCTGGGCCTTTGTAGGCCCCAGACCCCGGACTGCCGCTGGGCCTTTGTAGGCCGCTGACCCCGGACTGCCGCTGGGCCTTTGTAGGCCCCAGACCCCGGACTGTCACTGGGCCTTTGTAGGCCCCAGACCCCGGACTGCCGCTGGGCCTTTGTAGGCCGCTGACCCCAGACTGCCGCTGGGCCCTTGTAGGCCGCTGACCCTGGACTGCCGCTGGGCCTTTGTAGGCCGCTGACCCCGGACTGCCGCTGGGCCTTTGTAGGCCGCTGACCCCGGACTGCCGCTGGGCCTTTGTAGGCCCCAGACCCCGGACTGCCGCTGGGCCTTTGTAGGCCCCAGACCCCGGACTGCCGCTGGGCCTTTGTAGGCCGCTGACCCCGGACTGCCGCTGGGCCTTTGTAGGCCCCAGACCCCGGACTGCCGCTGGGCCTTTGTAGGCCGCTGACCCCGGACTGCCGCTGGGCCTTTGTAGGCCCCAGACCCCGGACTGTCACTGGGCCTTTGTAGGCCCCAGACCCCGGACTGCCGCTGGGCCTTTGTAGGCCGCTGACCCCGGACTGCCGCTGGGCCTTTGTAGGCCCCAGACCCCGGACTGCCGCTGGGCCTTTGTAGGCCCCAGACCCCGGACTGCCGCTGGGCCTTTGTAGGCCGCTGACCCCAGACTGCCGCTGGGCCCTTGTAGGCCGCTGACCCTGGACTGCCGCTGGGCCTTTGTAGGCCGCTGACCCCGGACTGCCGCTGGGCCTTTGTAGGCCCCAGACCCCGGACTGCCGCTGGGCCTTTGTAGGCCGCTGACCCCGGACTGCCGCTGGGCCTTTGTAGGCCCCAGACCCCGGACTGCCGCTGGGCCTTTGTAGGCCCCAGACCCCGGACTGCCGCTGGGCCTTTGTAGGCCCCAGACCCCGGACTGCCGCTGGGCCTTTGTAGGCCGCTGACCCCGGACTGCCGCTGGGCCTTTGTAGGCCGCTGGCCCCGGACTGTCACTGGGCCTTTGTAGGCCGCTAACCCCGGACTGCCGCTGGGGCTTTGTAGGCCCCAGACCCCGGACTGTCACTGGGCCTTAGTCGGCCGCTGACCCCGGACTGTCACTGGGCCTTTGTAGGCCGCTGACCCCGGACTGCCGCTGGGGCTTTGTAGGCCCCAGACCCCGGACTGCCGCTGGGCCTTTGTAGGCCGCTGACCCCGGACTGTCGCTGGGCCTTTGTAGGCCCCAGACCCCGGACTGCCGCTGGGCCTTTGTAGGCCGCTGACCCTGGACTGCCGCTGGGCCTTTGTAGGCCCCAGACCCCGGACTGCCGCTGGGCCTTTGTAGGCCGCCGACCCCGGACTGCCGCTGGGCCTTTGTAGGCCGCTGACCCCGGACTGTCACTGGGCCTTTGTAGGCCCCAGACCCCGGACTGCCACTGGGCCTTTGTAGGCCCCAGACCCCGGACTGCCGCTGGGCCTTTGTAGGCCCCAGACCCCGGACTGCCGCTGGGCCTTTGTAGGCCCCAGACCCCGGACTGCCGCTGGGCCTTTGTAGGCCCAAGACCCCGGACTGCCGCTGGGCCTTTGTAGGCCGCTGACCCCGGACTGTCACTGGGCCTTTGTAGGCCGCTGACCCCGGACTGCCGCTGGGACTTTGTAGGCCCCAGACCCCAGACTGTCGCTGGGTCTTTGTAGGCCGCTGACCCCGGACTGCCGCTGGGCCTTTGTAGGTCGCTGACCCCGGACTGCCGCTGGGCCTTTGTAGGCCGCTGACCCCGGACTGCCGCTGGGCCTTTGTCGGCCGCTGACCCAGGACTGCCGCTGGGCCTTTGTAGGCCGCTGATCCCGGACTGCCGCTGGGCCTTTGTAGGCCACTGACCCCGGACTGTCGCTGGGTCTTTGTAGGCCGCTGATCCCGGACTGCCGCTGGGCCTTTGTAGGCCCCAGACCCCGGACTGCCGCTGGGCCTTTGTAGGCCCCAGACCCCAGACTGCCGCTGGGCCTTTGTAGGCCCCAGACCCCAGACTGCCGCTGGGCCTTTGTAGGCCCCAGACCCCGGACTGTCACTGGGCCTTTGTAGGCCGCTGACCCCGGACTGCCGCGGGGCCTTTGTAGGCCCCAGACCCTGGACTGTCACTGGGCCTTTGTAGGTCGCTGACCCCGGACTGTCACTGGGCCTTTGTAGGCCGCTGACCCCGGACTGACGCTGGGCCTTTGTAGGCCCCAGACCCCGGACTGCCGCTGGGTCTTTGTAGGCCGCTGACCCCGGACTGTCGCTGGGCCTTTGTAGGCCCCAGACCCCGGACTGCCGCTGGGCCTTTGTAGGCCGCTGACCCCGGACTGTCGCTGGGCCTTTGTAGGCCCCAGACCCCGGACTGCCGCTGGGCCTTTGTAGGCCGCTGACCCCGGACTGTCACTGAGCCTTTGTAGGCCGCTGACCCCGGACTGTCGCTGGGCCTTTGTAGGCCCCAGACCCCGGACTGCCGCTGGGCCTTTGTAGGCCCCAGACCCCGGACTGTCGCTGGGCCTTTGTAGGCCCCAGACCCCGGACTGCCGCTGGGCCTTTGTAGGCCCCAGACCCCGGACTGTCACTGGGCCTTAGTCGGCCGCTGACCCCGGACTGTCACTGGGCCTTTGTAGGCCGCTGACCCCGGACTGCCGCTGGGGCTTTGTAGGCCCCAGACCCCGGACTGCCGCTGGGCCTTTGTAGGCCGCTGACCCCGGACTGTCGCTGGGCCTTTGTAGGCCCCAGACCCCGGACTGCCGCTGGGCCTTTGTAGGCCGCTGACCCTGGACTGCCGCTGGGCCTTTGTAGGCCCCAGACCCCGGACTGCCGCTGGGCCTTTGTAGGCCGCCGACCCCGGACTGCCGCTGGGCCTTTGTAGGCCGCTGACCCCGGACTGTCGCTGGGCCTTTGTAGGCCCCAGACCCCGGACTGCCGCTGGGCCTTTGTAGGCCCCAGACCCCGGACTGCCGCTGGGCCTTTGTAGGCCGCTGACCCCGGACTGTCACTGGGCCTTTGTAGGCCGCTGACCCCGGACTGCCGCTGGGACTTTGTAGGCCCCAGACCCCACACTGTCGCTGGGTCTTTGTAGGCCGCTGACCCCGGACTGCCGCTGGGCCTTTGTAGGTCGCTGACCCCGGACTGCCGCTGGGCCTTTGTAGGTCGCTGACCCCGGACTGCCGCTGGGCCTTTGTAGGCCGCTGACCCCGGACTGCCGCTGGGCCTTTGTCGGCCGCTGACCCAGGACTGCCGCTGGGCCTTTGTAGGCCGCTGATCCCGGACTGCCGCTGGGCCTTTGTAGGCCACTGACCCCGGACTGTCGCTGGGTCTTTGTAGGCCGCTGATCCCGGACTGCCGCTGGGCCTTTGTAGGCCCCAGACCCCGGACTGCCGCTGGGCCTTTGTAGGCCCCAGACCCCAGACTGCCGCTGGGCCTTTGTAGGCCCCAGACCCCAGACTGCCGCTGGGCCTTTGTAGGCCCCAGACCCCGGACTGTCACTGGGCCTTTGTAGGCCGCTGACCCCGGACTGCCGCGGGGCCTTTGTAGGCCCCAGACCCTGGACTGTCACTGGGCCTTTGTAGGTCGCTGACCCCGGACTGTCACTGGGCCTTTGTAGGCCGCTGACCCCGGACTGTCGCTGGGCCTTTGTAGGCCCCAGACCCCGGACTGCCGCTGGGCCTTTGTAGGCCGCTGACCCCGGACTGTCGCTGGGCCTTTGTAGGCCCCAGACCCCGGACTGCCGCTGGGCCTTTGTAGGCCGCTGACCCCGGACTGTCACTGAGCCTTTGTAGGCCGCTGACCCCGGACTGTCGCTGGGCCTTTGTAGGCCCCAGACCCCGGACTGCCGCTGGGCCTTTGTAGGCCCCAGACCCCGGACTGTCGCTGGGCCTTTGTAGGCCCCAGACCCCGGACTGCCGCTGGGCCTTTGTAGGCCCCAGACCCCGGACTGCCGCTGGGCCTTTGTAGGCCCCAGACCCCGGGCTGCCGCTGGGCCTTTGTAGGTCGCTGACCCCGGACTGCCGCTGGGCCTTTGTAGGCCCCAGATCCCGGACTGCCGCTGGGCCTTTGTAGGCCCCAGACCCTGGACTGCCGCTGGGCCTTTGTAGGCCGCTGACCCCGGACTGCCGCTGGGCCTTTGTAGACCGCTGACCCCGGACTGCCGCTGGGCCTTTGTAGGCCCCAGACCCCGGACTGCCGCTGGGCCTTTGTAGGCCCCAGACCCCGGACTGCCGCTGGGCCTTTGTAGGCCGCTGAGCCCGGACTGCCGCTGGGCCTTTGTAGGCCCCAGACCCCGGACTGCCGCTGGGCCTTTGTAGGCCCCAGACCCCGGACTGCCGCTGGGCCTTTGTAGGTCGCTGACCCCGGACTGCCGCTGGGCCTTTGTAGGTCGCTGACCCCGGACTGCCGCTGGGCCTTTGTAGGCCCCAGACCCTGGACTGCGGCTGGGCCTTTGTAGGCCCCAGACCCTGGACTGCCGCTGGGCCTTTGTAGGCCCCAGACCCTGGACTGCCGCTGGGCCTTTGTAGGCTGCTGACCCCGGACTGTCACTGGGCCTTTGTAGGCCCCAGACCCCGGACTGCCGCTGGGCCTTTGTAGGCCCCAGACCCTGGACTGCCGCTGGGCCTTTGTAGGCTGCTGACCCCGGACTGTCACTGGGCCTTTGTAGGCCCCAGACCCCGGACTGCCGCTGGGCCTTTGTAGGCCCCAGATCCCGGACTGCCGCTGGGCCTTTGTAGGCCCCAGATCCCGGACTGCCGCTGGGCCTTTGTAGGCCCCAGACCCCGGACTGCCGCTGGGCCTTTGTAGGCCCCAGACCCCGGACTGCCACTGACACAGCTCCTCCCCACACTCTGACGTCACCTCGCGATTTCTCACCCCTCTATCTTTTTCTGCAGCTGGTTGGGCTTGTCTCTGGGCCTCCGTCTCCTACTCTCGCACTCTTTATCAGCTGCTCTAGTGTCAGCACTGGTCGGAAAAACAAGCCAAAACAGCACCTGCCACCCCCACTTGCCCGAACTCACCCACTGACTGAACTCACAAATGCCACTCTAAGCTGCTGCACCTCATCTCAGTCTTAAATGGGCGGCCCCTTATTCTAAGACCATGCCCCCTAGTTCTAGTCTCCCCCATCAGTGGAAACATCCTCTCTGCATCCACCTTGTCAAGCCCCCTCATAATCTTATACGTTTCGATAAGATCACCTCTCATTCTTCTGAACTCCAATGAGTCGAGGCCCAACCTACTCAACCTTTCCTCATAAGTCAACCCCCTCATCCCCGGAATTAACCGAGTGAACCTTCTCTGAACTGCCTCCAAAGCGAGTATATCCTTTTGTAAATATGGAAACCAAAACTGCACGCAGTACTCCAGGTGTGGCCTCACCAATACCCTGTATAACTGGAGCAAGACTTCCCTGCTTTTATACTCCATCCCCTTTGCAATAAAGGCCAAGATACCATTGGCCTTCCTGATCACTTGCTGTACCTGTAAACTATCCTTTTGTGTTTCATGCACAAGTACCCCCAGGTCCCGCTGTACTGCAGCACTTTGCAATCTTTCTCCATTTAAATAATAACTTGCTCTTTGATATTTTCTGCCAAAGTGCCTCACACTTTCCAACATTATACTCCATCTGCCAAATTTTTGCCCACTCACTTAGCCTGTCTATGTCCTTTTGCAGATTTTTTGTGTCCTCCTCACACATTGCTTTTCCTCCCATCTTTGTATCTTCAGCAAACTTGGCTACATTACACTCGGTCCCTTCTTCCCAATTGTTAATGTGTGTGCGTGTGAGTGAGTGTGTGAGTGAGTGTGTGTGTGTGTGTATGTGTGTCAGTGTGTGTGTGTGTGTGTGTGTGTGAGTGAGTGTGTTTGTGTGTGTCTGTGTGTGTGAGACTGTGAGTGTATGTGTGTGAGTGAGTGTGTGAGTGAGTGAGTGTGTGTGTGTGAGTGAGTGTGTTTGTGTGTGTCTGTGTGTGTGAGAGTGTGAGTGTATGTGTGTGAGTGTGAGTGAGTGTGTGAGTGAGTGTGTGAGTGAGTGTGTGTATGTGTGTGTGTGAGAGATAGTGTATGTGTGAGTGTGTGTGTCTTTGTGTATGTGTGAGTGTGTGTGAGAGTGCATTTGCGTGTGTGAGTGTTAGTGTCTGTGTATCTGTGTGTGAGTGTGTGTGTGTGCGTGTGAGTGTGTATCTCTTTGTGATTGTGTGTGTGTGAGTGTGTGTGTGAATGTGTGTCTGTGTGTATATCAGTGTGAGTAAGTGTGTGTGAGTGTGAGTGAGTGAATGTGTGTGTGTGTGTGTTTATGTATCAGTGGGAGTGAGTGTGTATATGAGTGAGTATGTGTGTGTGAGTGTGTGTGTGTGAGTGTGTGAATGAGTGTGTGAGTGTGTGTGTGAGTGTGTGTGTGAGCGTGTGTGTGAGCGTGAGTATCAGTGTGAGTGTGTGTGTTTATCAGTGTGAGTGTGTGTGTGAGTGTGTGTGTGTATCAATTTGTGTATGTATCAATGTATGTGTGAATGCGAGTGTGTGTGTATCAGTGTGAGTGAGTGTGTATCAGTGTGTATGTGAGTGAGTGAGTGAGTGTGTATCAGTGTGTGTGTGTATCTGTGTGTTTGTGTGTGTGTATCAGTTGTGTGTGAGTGTGTGTATCTGTGTGTGTGTGAGTGTGTGTGTGTATCAATGTGAGTGTCAGTGTGCATGTGAGTGTGTGTATCAGTGTGTGTGTATTAGTGTGTGTATGTATCAGTGTGTGAGTGTGTGTATCAGTGTGTGTGTATTAGTATGTGTATGTATCAGTGTGTGAGTGTATGTATCAGTGTGTGTGTATTAGTGTGAGTATGTATCAGTGTGTGAGTGTATGTATCAGTGTGTGTGTATTAGTGTGTGTATGTATCAGTGTGTGAGTGTATGTATCAGTGTGTGTGTATTAGTGTGTGTATGTATCAGTGTATGAGTGTATGTATCAGTGTGTGTGTATTAGTGTGTGTATGTATCAGTGTGTGAGTGTATGTATCAGTGTGTGTGTATTAGTGTGTGTATGTATCAGTGTGTGAGTGTATGTATCAGTGTGTGTGTATTAGTGTGTGTATGTATCAGTGTGTGAGTGTATGTATCAGTGTGTGTGTGTATCAGCGTGTGTGTATGTGTGTATCAGTGTGTGTGTATCAGCGTGTGTGTATCAGCGTGTGTGTGTGTGTGTATCAGTGTGTGTGTATCAGCGTGTGTGTGTGTGTGTATCAGTGTGTGTGTATCAGTGTGTGTGTGTGTGTGTGTATCAGTGTGTGTGTATCAGTGTGTGTGTGTGTGTGTATATCAGTGTGTGTGTATCAGCGTGTGTGTGTGTGTGCGCTGTAGGGGCTTTTTGCTCTGCCCAATTACGGGGGCCTTTGGTGGCTGTTGGTGTATTGGGCCTCTCTGTCCCTTCTCGTGGACGATCCAGCAGCTTATGGCTCGCTGACCACTAAACTGGCGGTTTCGAAGCGCCCTAGCACCCCTATCTGGTTCTGACCTCAGAATTTTTGGTGGATTATGAGCTCCCACAACGAAAGGAAAACAAAAAAAACCACTCAGAGACAAGTGGTCCTTGGAACGAAAAAAATGGGTCAGTCCAATTTATTAACCACGGTAAGTTTCCAGCAAGGTCAAACTTCATCAAAACACATATCTGACCCACACTTATAAACTATGAAAATCTATGGGAAGAAACGGACACAACAAAAACCTTACACAATTTTATCTTTACAAGACATTTCTAACACCACCCCCACCCACTTTTTACCTGACTGACCGAGGCTGACAGTTGGGAAAAGAAACCCCCGGATAATACTTACCATCCCTTTTGACAGTTCTTTTTTTTTAGCCTTAGGATGGTTGGTTTACGGGGTAGCTGGAGTGAATGTTGCCTCTCCCAGTTACTTCAGTCTCCGTTTATTCAGCTGGTTGGCCTCGGAGCGTTGTTCGGTGTGCGGCTCGGCTTCTTGAGACCATGTTGGGCCTCTCGGTAGTTGGGTTGTATATTCCGCACACAAGTCGAGTCCAGGGCCCGTTCGATGGTAGGTTTCCCAGCCGGTTACAGTCCGTCTCCGTTCTCTCTCGGTTTCTGTCTGTCTGTGACTGCTACTGCTCCTCGACTCCTTCTCCTACTGCTCCAGCGGCTTCTCCTCTCTCGGTGGTTCCGTAGCTCCTATATTTGTATCCATTTAGTTCTGGCCTTTTCGCGCCCAAACTCAGTTGGTGGTCCATTGTGTAAGTTTGGGCGGGGAGATAGCTTTGAATATTTAATCAGAAGATGTCACAGGTACAGGTAGGTGTGAGGACAGGGGTATTGTTTCAGTGCACATTGGTGCCTCAAAGTCTGCTGGTGCATTGTAACAGTCCTGGGAGTCAATTAGTTTGGGCCTCCCCTTTGATGGGCCATCACCGTGGTGATCTCAGGACTATTGTCCACTGTCCATAATTAGGTCGATGATGGTCCACATTCATAATTTGATTAGGCGTGAGTCATATTTTCGAACTGGGCTGGGTAGTCCCCATTGGTTGAGGATTTCCCCGCTTCAGGCCCGACTCGACCCCTGATTGGCCGGCCAGATTGCACTTTTCCCCCATTGGCCAGTGCCTCTGTCTCGCTTGTGAGCCAGACTCCACAATGTCTGTATCCACCCACACGTTACCCAGTCTGCCTGGTCTGAGGGTTTTACTTGGTCAAAAATGTTAATTTAAAATGTATAGGACAATCCCATGGTAGTTTTCTTGTCCTTAGGGTGTTCCAAAAGAAAATGCGGCCGTGGGTTTTCGAACCTTACAGTGTATATCAGTGTGTGTGTATCATTGTGTGTATCAGTGTGTGTGTGTATCCTTATGTGTGTGTATCAGTGTGTGTATCAGTGTGTGTGTGTGTGTATCAGTGTGTGTGTGTGTATCAGTGTGTGTGTCAGTGTGTGTGTATCAGTGTGTGTGTGTATCAGGGTGTGTGTGTGTGTATCAGTGTGAGAGTGTGTGTAACAGTGTGTGTATATCAGTGTGTGTGTGTGTATCAGTGTATGTGTGTGTGTATCAGTGTCTGTGTGTGTGTGTGTGTGTGTGTATATCAGTGTGTGTGCATATCAGGGTGTGTGTGTATCAGTGTGTGTGTGTATCAGTGTGTGTATCAGTGTGAGAGTGTGTGTATCAGTGTGAGTGTGTGTGTATCAGTGTATGTGTGTGTGTATCAGTATCTGTGTGTAGCAGTGTGTGCATGTATCAGTGTGTGAGTGTGTCAGTGTGTGTGTGTGTATCAGTGTGAGTGTGTGTGTGTGTGTCAGTGTGTGTGTGTGTATCAGGGTGTGTGTGTGTATATCAGTGTGTGTGTGTGTCAGTGTGTGTGTGTGTGTGTGTCAGTGTGTGTATCAGGGTGTGTGTGTGTGTGTGTGTGTGTGTGTGTGTGTGTCAGTGTGTGTATCAGTGTGAGTGTGTGTGTATCAGTGTGAGTGTGTGTGTATCAGTGTATGTGTGTGTGTGTATGTATCAGTGTGAGTGAGTGTGTGAGTGTGTATATGTATCAGTGTGAATGAGTATGTGTGTGAGTGAGTGTATGTGTGACTGTGTGTGTGAGTGAATGTGTGTGAGCGTGTGTGTGAGCATGTGTGTGAGCATGGTTATCAGTGTGAATGTGTGTGTTTATCAGTGTGAGTGTGAGTGTGTGTATGTATCAGTGTGAGTGTGTGTGATAGTGTGTGTATGTATCAGTGTGTGTATGTATCAGTGTGAGTGTGAGTGTGTGTATGTATCAGTGTGAGTGTATGTGATAGTATGTGTATGTATCAGTGTGTGTGTATCAGTGTGTGTGTGTGTGAGAGAGAGTGTATGTATCAGTGTGAGTGTATGTGTATCATTGTGAGTGAGTGTGTGTGTGAGTGAGTGAGTGAGTGTGTGTGTGTGTATCGGTGTGAGTGTGTATCAGTGTGAGTGTGTGTATCAGTGTGTTTATCAGTGTGTGTATGTGTATCAGTGTGTGTGTGTATCAGTGTGTGTGCGTGAGTGTCTCTGTGAATGAGTATATCAGTGTGAGTGTTTATCAGTGTGAGTGCATGTGTGTGTATCAGTGTGTGTATGTGTGTGTGTATCAGTGTGTGTGTATCAGTGTGTGTGCGTGAGTGTCTCTGTGAATGAGTGTATCAGTGAGTGCAGGAAGTGTGTGTGTATCAGTGTGTGTGTGAGTGTCTCTGTGTGCGTGTGTGTCTCAGTGTGTGAGTGTATCAGTGAGTGCAGAGTGGTTGTGTATCAGTGTGTGTGTCTATCAGTGTGTATTAGTGTGTGTGATTCAGTGTGTGTGTGTGAATGTCTCTGTGAATAAGTATATCAGTGTGAGTGTGTATCAGTGTGAGTGCATGTGTGTGTATCAGTGTGTGTGTGAGTGTCTCTGTGTATCAGTGTGTGTGTGTGAATGCCTCTGTGTGTGTATCAGTGTGTGAGTGTCTCTGTGTATCAGTGTGTGTGTGAGTGTCTCTGTGTATGTGTGTATCATTGAATGCAGGGTGTGTGTGTATCAGTGTATGTGTGTGTCTCTGTGTATCAGTGTGTGTGTGAGTGTCTCTGTGTATGTGTGTATCATTGAATGCAGGGTGTGTGTGTATCAGTGTATGTGTGTGTCTCTGTGTATCAGTGTGTGTGTCTCTGTGTATCAGTGTGTCTGTGTATCAGTGTATGTGAATGTGTGTGTCTCTGTGCGTATCTCTGTGTATCAGTGAGCGCAGGGTGGGTATGTATCAGTGTGTGTGTGTCTCTGTGTATCAGTGTGTGTGTGAGTGTCTCTGTGTATGTGTGTATCAGTGAATGCAGGGTGTGTGTGTATCAGTGTGTGTGTGTCTCTCTGTGTATCTCAGTGTATCAGTGAGTGCAGGGTGTGTGTGTATCAGTGTGTGTGTGTCTCTGTGTATCAGTATGTGTGAGTGTGTGTGTCTCTCTGTGTATGAGTGTATCAGTGAGTGCAGGGTGGGTGTGTATCAGTGTGTGTGTGTCTCTGTGTATGTGTGTATCAGTGTGTGAATGTCTCTGTGTATCAGTGTGTGTGTGTGTGTATATGTGTGTATCAGTGTATCTCACTGTGTGTGTCTCTCTGTGTATGAGTGTATCAGTGAGTGCAGGGTTGGTGTGTATCAGTGTGTGTGTCTCTCTCTCTCTCTGTCTCTCTGTGTCTCAGTGAGTGCAGGGTGGTTGTGTATCAGTGTGTGTGTCTATCAGTGTGTATTAGTGCGTGTGATTCATTGTGTGTGTGTGTGAGTGTCTCTGTGAATGAGTATATCAGTGTGAGTGTGTATCAGTGTGAGTGTATGTGTGTGTATCACTGTGTGTGTGAGTGTCTCTGTGTATCAGTGTGTGAGTCTGTCTGTCTCTCTGTGTATGAGTGTATCAGTGAGTGCAGGGTTGGTGTGTATCACTGTGTGTGACTCTCTCTCTGTGTCTCTCTGTGTCTCAGTGAGTGCAGGGTGGGTGTGTATCAGTGTGTCTCTCTCTCTCTCTCTGTCTCTCTATGTCTCAGTGAGTGCGGGGTGTGTGTGTGAGTCTCTCTGTGTATCAGTGAGTGTGTCTGTCTCTGT